>NC_034596.1:67722608-67736265 GCF_900095145.1 Mus pahari
TGATGCACACTCCACACCCTGATGCACACTCCACACCCTGATGCACACTCCACACCCTGCACACGGGTATTTATTTACAGTGGTTTCACTTATAGCAGCACAAACTTAGAACCAACAGAGCTGTTCTTCATTATGAGGATGGGGAAATGAGCTAGTACGTCTAGCCAATGGCATATTATTCTATACTAAAAAGAAGTCATCTTTTAAATCATTAAAGGATATGGAGGTCAATTGCATTATCACTAAGGTAAGGAAAATAATCTTTTATACTGTATGATTCTAACTACATGGTATCTTAAATGCCAAAACACAATGAAACTGTCAACGATCAGTATTTGAGGCAGGAAGGATAGATTGTACACTAAGTGCTATATATGGGACTATAATGTCCCATATATACACGTCACACAACATCACTGTAACTTTGTCCCAAACCACAGAATGTACAACACCAGAGGGATTGCCTGTGTAAACTGTGGACTCTGCTTGATTATGATGAGCCAGCATAAGTTCATCAACACAATAAATGTACCTACCTCTCAGGCAGGGGCTGTTGCTAATGGGAAGGCTCTGTGTGCACCAGCCAGGAAGCACAGAGGAACTTGCTGTATTTCGTGTGTGTGTGTGTGTTGGCAGAGAACCTAAAATCACTTTTTTAAAAAAAGCCTACGGCTAGTGAGATAGCTCAGCCATAAAGTGCCTGCCTTAAAAACATGAAGGTGTGAGTTTAAACCCCAGAAATGATGTTAAATAGCCAGATCTGGTGAGACATGCTGGTAAATCTAGTCTGGTACGACACAGCATGGTGGATCCCTGGGGTTCACTGGCTTACTTGGTGAGAGCCAGCTGAGTAGAACACTCAGCTCTGATTAGAAAATCTAGAGGACGGCATCTACACCTGAGGATTGGTCTCTGAGATTGTCTTCTGGTCTACACAGACACAGGCATGCCACAGGCAAACATCCACAAAGTCTAGTAATAAAATCAGAAAACTACAATAAACCAATTGCTGGATCCTGAAAATAAAATATGAAGACCTTTGGCATTATTGACCACGGAAAAAGAAAAAGATAGAAACAGTTTTTAGCATGAAAAGGATTATGTATTTGCATATAACTTTTAGACTATAGGAAAGTACCATTATGTGTTTGGCAACAAAATATGTTTACATTTATAAACAAACTGAAGAAGAACTACAAAAAAAAAAAAAAAGGATATTCTTATAGTTCTTAAATAAAAGGCAACTGTTATGTAAAAAAGTCCCAGGCTCAGTAGATAAAGTGCTTGATGGCCAAGCATATCATTTATGCTTGTGAGAAGGGGCCTTGATTGAGAATATACAAATAACTTTTACACATCATCAGTTAATGTCACTTCTCCAAGGAAATGACTAAGTGTCACCTGAAAAGATGCTTCATCAACTTGGGTCAGACCATGAGCCAGCATTTTGCTCTCATCTTGGTATGAATCAGCAAAGAGAAGGGAAATGCCAAGTGCCCACAAGGGCCAGGAACAACTGGGACGCTTGCACCAGATGACGGGAATGTGGAGTTACACAGCCACTTTGGAAGACCGTCTGGCAGGTCCTCAGTTACAGTGTGACCCAGCATTTCCTTTTATTAAAATTATTTTATTAGATATTTTCTTCATTTACATTTCAAATGCTATCCCGAATGTCCCCTATATCCTCCCCCACCCTGCTCCCCTATCCACCCACTCCCACTTCTTGGCCCTGGCCTTCCCCTCTATGGGGCATATAAAGTTTGCAAGACCAAGGGGCCTCTCTTCCCAATGATGGCTGAATACGCCATCTTCTGAGCCATCCCATAATCAGCCACCAAACCCAGACACTATTGCACATGCCAGAATGATTCTGCTGAAGGGACCCTGATATAGCAGCCTCTTGTGAGGCTATGCCAGTGCCTGGCAAACACAGATGTGGATGCTCACAGTCAGCTATTGGATGAAACACAGGACCCCCAATGGAGGAGCTAGAGAAAGTACCCAAGAGCTGAAGGGGTCTGCAACCCTATAGGTGGAACAACAATATGAACTAACCAGTACCCCCAGAGCTCGTGTCTCTAGCTGCATATGTGACCCAGCATTTCCACTGGTGCATTTATATCCAACAGCACTGAAGACATGCACACATGAGACGAGATGATGTGTAATTAGTCACAGCTGTTCTGTTCACCACAGTCAACAGCAACTAAACTAGCCATCCATCAGTCATGGGCTGGGCAAACCAGTGTATGCAGACTATAGAACACTTCTCAGTCAGAACTTAACTGCCCAATATAACTCTGTTTTGTCCTATTTTAGCTAACTTTACCCAACTGCCTCCTGGGCCAAGCACACCCATGCGGAACATCTCCATACAGCCGCACAAACAGCTAGGGAAGGCGCCTTGTTTTACAGTGGGGAATACGTTTGTGTACTACACTGAACTGACTCTTTGGGCTTTATCAATTCCTAGCCTGCCTGCACTGGGGCTGAGAGATCCCTGAGGAAGCCTCTTCTGTGGCAGCCTTGGCTCTAGCAGAAGGAAGCACTGATAGGAGCTAAAAGGTGGACAAGGCCTTGAAAATGTAAGAGTGGGAGCCAGTGTCGTAGAGGCTGCTTCAGCAATTCTTTGTCCATCAAGTCTTCAGGTGAGGCAGGCAGGAGAGGAAGTAGAGCAGGCCAAGGCTGGGAAATGGATCGTGATGGCTGACAGACAGGGTATCTACTGAGGAAAATGAACTGTTTTGAATTTGGATGGTTGTGCAACTTTGTGGCTAGACTGAATATAGATCCTTTACATACTGTTAAAAACGGGTGTTTTGTGGTCTGTGAAACAGTTCTCAAAAGACAAAAGGTCAGAAACATGGAGGTAAAAAAAAATGAAGAGTGAGCCATCTCTAGGAGGCTTGTACCTTGAACAGTTCAGGCTGCAGTCCAGCTTCATTTGCCCATCAGCAGGGCACACTTACAAAGGGCAGCCTGGGTTTCTGCTTAGCTCACTGCCAGGCTAGCCTTGTTCTCCATCCCAGCCCTTCACAGCACACAGTTGCTGGCACAGGATGGGATGCCTCCCCTGAGCCCCTGGGTGACCCCAGCTTCCAGCTTGCCTGTTCCTGGGCCTCCTTCCAGTCACCCCTCTCAGAACACGCCCCCCCCCCCAAGCTCATAACTGGGGTTGGCTTCTAAGATCTGCCTGCAGGTTCCACCAATCATTCCTCATTCACTGGCTCACACCACATCCCTGCCCTCTGCAGGGGAAAGGCCTGCCATTTGCATTGTAAACCCACTGGTGGATTTACATGATGTACAATCTTTGCTTTGTTTCTTCTTCTTTCAAACACAGATAAAATATGTTCTGGGCTATACAACTGGAAAGAGGGAAGATGGTGAGAAATGACAAAAAAGTTTCCAAGATATGCATTCCAAGACACAATACAGTAAGGCAAAACATGTAAGAAGGCTTTCGTCAGTCACATCGGTGGGGGCTTGACAAGCAGCAATCTGATAAACCAATTAACATCATAGACTCTTAAAACCTTACCTTGTCTATGTATGCTAATCGTGTTTCTTATTTTTTTTCATTGTGTATTTTGATATCTTTTTTTTACTATGCGTCTCCTCTATGCATGTTAGCTAATCACGTTTCTTCTAATAATCTTAATTTGGCTACATACCTTTTAAATCTAGGAGTCTGATTATATGTATCAATCATATTGGACATATGTGGGGTGTGTTCTTGATTTCCAGTATACAGCAGGCACTGACTAAGTGCAGTCTCCTTCTCTCCTGCCTTTAGCAATGACCATTCCATTCCAGTTCAACTTCTCGTTACATTTATCATCACACAGGAGAGAATGTGCCAGACTCATTTTTCTGTCTTGCTTATGTCACTTAGCAAAATGTCCTTTAGTGCCATCCATTTCATGGCAAATAACATGATTTTATTCATCTTTGTGGCTGAATCATATTCTATTTTATATATATATATATATATATATATATATATATATACATACCACATCTCATATATTATATATTATACATTATATATTACATGTTTATTATATATGGCATGTGTTATATATACTGTATATGCTATATTTATATAAACATAATATATACCATATTTCTGCCACCCACTCGCTGCCACCCTTGCCCTTGCTCCCTGTGGTCCCTGCCTAGGCTGATCTCCCATTTATTCATTATGGCCACTGCAGCAAACACAAACATCCTGAATCTCTTTGCCCTGCTGGTTTTGCTCCCACTGGAACCATTCAGAACTGGTGTTGTTGCATTCTATGCTCGGTCTAATTTTAGAGTTTTAGAGATTTTGTCTTGCTCTGCACAATGGCTATAGTAATTTGCTTTCCCACTATCAGTATATAACTCCTTTTGCCCAGTTTCCTTACCAGAATTCGTTTATTATAACAACCGTTCTAACCAGCGTGTGATGATTACAGAACCAGGAAGAGAATGTTCTTCCCAATGGCTGGCTAATTTCTTAAGATAGTAAATTACTTCCTTGCAAACAGAACTCAAATATGCAAGCTAAACCCAGACAGTATTTCCCTCCGTATACTTCCCCACGGCTAGGTACGACACAATCAGAGATCGCCATTGTCCAAAACTGTCCAGAATACTTCAGAATAACTAGTCCTAAGCTGTTCAGTCTGCTGGGCTTTCCCTCCCTCAGGAATGAATATGGCCAACGCTTTTTCCTTGTTGATTCTCTCTCTTTCTCTCTTAATCAAAACATAATGCTTTCCCATGGCCCTATGTGATGAGGTGTGTCCCTTTCCCTGGGATTGTAAGTCATAAATTCTTCTAATGACATCAACCTCTTATCAGGGAGTTCCCTCTACAACTTTAAACACAGTTCATGCATGTGACATCATGTTTCAGAGGCACTCATGTGATTAAAACATTTTCTTTTCTTTCTTTCTTTTTTTTTTCTTGCTCTCAGTATTCCTTTATTGTCAGAAAACTGTGTCTTTATTAAAGTCCCCCCCCCCCGAACATACATAAACTAAATACAGTCCCCAGCCCAAACTCCCATCCCTGGGCACCTCACGTAGGCATTTAGGAAATACAGTCTGCTTGGGGTTCCTTATCCTTTTAGGCACTAGAGTTGAAGAATTGAGTCTCTCCAGGCAGAGACCCCAGCAAGACACTCACGTTACCCACTGCCATGTTGGGGGGCCCAGAGGGAGGTGGGGTGTTTTTAGAACTGTCTCCTTGCTCATGGGAAAGAGGAGGGCTCAGGCCCTGGGCCTCATCTAGGATTGCCACAAAGTCCAGCTGAGTGTTGTCCAGGTCAAGAGAGTCCAGAGGGTTACACACCCACCCTTCATGGGGAGGGTACAAGGCAGGGCCTGCTCCTAACCTGCCCACCTCAGGATGGCCACAACTGGGGTTGGTGTCCTCCACCTTGAGGGGCCCATAGCAAGGGGACAGCGGGGACAGAAGTCAGGGTGGTGCTGCTGGCCTGTGGGAAGGCCTGTTTACTCGCATGGTGAAAGTTTCATGGCATGGTGAAGGGGCAGGATAGGAGCCTGATTTGTGATTGGCCGAAGCAGGTGCAAAGCCAGATCCATATGCTGCCGCTGCCGCTGGGGTCTTGGCAGGGCTCTAACGAACTTGGGAACCCCCCAGAAACTTGGGGCTCTGGTATGGGAGTTCCTGGTTGGGGAGCCCTCCCCGGCTTCTTCCCTCCCACATCAATTCCTGCTGAGACTGATCGTAATTACACACCAGCTGAGCTTTGAGCTGTCCTATGGAATGAGAGGAGGAGGGGTTAAAATTGAGGCCAGGCCTCGGTTCTGATGAGAGATAACCATGGGGAGGCTGAGGATAGGGACCTGACTGGGGATACTGGGGCTGAGGGAGCTGGGGGTGATGTGAAAACAGAGGCTGCGGGCCTGGGGACCCTTCACTGAGGTGGGCATTGAGGCAGGGTGCCAATCCGGTGGAGTCAGACCCCACGGGGCACCCTTGTTCTGGTTTTACCTGCACTTGTCCATAATGCTCAAGTCAAGGACAGTGGCTATAGGCAGTACCAGGAGCCTTATTGCCAGGGTACACCCCAGCATGAAAAGGAAACTCACCCCATGTTTCTGGGGTGGGATCAGGATAGACCTGTTGGGCACAGTGGCCAGGGCCATAGTTGGTTGGTGGACCAGGCCCAAGAGGCAGGGAACCTGGACTCCTAGCTTCATAAGGCTCAGCTGCCGTCCCCTCAGGCCCCCCATATCCCAGAGTATCAGCGGAGGAAAAATCCATGTATGGGTTCAGACCCTTGCCCATCACAGAAGTTCCAACCTCTGGCTCCTCCTTTAGCCTCCTAGTATCCATGGAAACATTTTCGGTGATGCTGGGGGGCTGTGGCAAATAGACAGAGGTAGGGAGGTGGGGATCGAAGTTCCATCCCGTTGTCACACTAGGGGGTGTGTGGACACATCCCAGGCTCTTGAACCGTTGGACTCTGGCTGGAGCTGGGTGGTCAGCAGCCCGCGCTGGGTCACTGGCCCTCCGAGTGACCCCTGCATTTGGGTTGTATCCCGGGTACATCTGATCCAGGCTATGCGCTGCAGTGGGCAGGGTGCCACGCCCCCTAACTGAAGCATATCTGGCACTGAGCATGTAGTTAGTGACGATGCCCCATTCTCTGATGGGGTTCCCAGTGGGAAAGGGGATGCCAGGGAGGACCTGCGGCTGACTGTGTAAGCAGAGCTCATGCTGCTGGAGCTGCTGCTGCAGAGGTCAAGGGAGACTGGAGGGCCCAGAAGGCGAGACACAAGTGCGCCAGCGTGGATTAAGCTGGGCAGTTTGAGACCCTGAGACCCTATTGGCCGGAGCTGATGCAGCTGATTCAGCCTGAGGTTCTCCAGGAGGCGAAGCATGAAAAGTCCGGTGGCCGCAACACAAGGTCCTTCATCCAAGCTGGACAAGTCCTCGGTACTGTCCCCCGGCGTTGCCGGCCATCTCCATCCCGCTGTCCGTGTTGGCCGCACTGCCTGCTGGGGAGTGGTCGATGCTGCAGGAGGATTGTGCTCCTGGGCTCTGCTGTGGCATGGCACCCTTGGGCACAGTCAGTCAGCTCTCCTCCCTGTCGGATCCTCCTTCCCTTTCCCGCTTGGGCTCCACTGTGGAGAGGGGCTGTGCCCAGGGCAAGGGGTCATCCCCTCGATGCCGCTTGGTCACGTGGGCATCCGGACCGTGCACTGTCTTGACATGTTTGCAGAGCGAGCTGGGATCTGTGTAGCGCTTGGTGCAGCCGGGGAGTTAGCACACGTATGGTCCGATTCTGGTGCTTGGCACGGTCACTGGCATTGCTAAAGGCCTTGCTGCAACCTTCTTGCTCACACATGTAAGGCTTCTCATCCGTGTGCGACCGGAGGTGAGTCTTGAGGTTTTCGAGGTGTGAATAGGACTTCTGACAGCCTTCAAACGTGCACTTATGTAGCTTCTCGCCCGTGTGTCTGCACATGTGCACCACCAGCATGTATTGGGCCTTGAAGGGCCTCAGCTCCCTGGAGCAACCTCCCCAATGGCACACAAATTCCTTCCGCTCCCCGTGGATATGCTCACTGTTGATGTGGTGCACAGGCTGCTCCTGGGAATCGAACTCCTGGCTGCAACCATCCCAGCGGCAGTCTGTCTCATACACAGACTCAGACTCAGGTTTCTCCTCTCTCTCCAGGTCCTCCCGCCCATCCAGCATCCCCAGCAGGTGATCCTGTGTGCCTGTGGAGTTGGGGCTAGACATGTCCCCTTCCAGAGGATCCTCCGGGCACTTGCCAACCATCATGTCCAGCTCTGACTTCAGTTGGCAGGTTGCACGTGGTCCTCGGGACTGGGGGTGAAGTATCATTGAACCCCGAGTAGAGAGAGTCATGTGGAACACAGGGCTGGACTCCATAGGGAGGTGAAGTTCCTTTTTGATGACTCATCTGAGGTGGAAATCCTAAAGAAGGGCTCATGGTGCCAATGGAGATGTACAGCGAGAGTTGATGAAAGCCACGAGGGAGCTAGGTGAGGTTCGGATTACGGTGGTTTGCAGGTTGAGGCTGGCATCAGAGGGGGGCGAGATGGAGAGAGCCCGCTTCTTTGTTAATTTGACTGAACTCCGAGGAGGAGGAAAGAGAGATCCTTCAGTGCAGCTGCTGGTCTCTCTGGCTGCTCCATAACCCTGGGACCCTGACATAAAGTTGGCTTGTTGGCAAAAGGGCAGACCAGAAAGTCTGGTCCCCATGCTGGGGACTCCTTGGCTCTGGAGAGGTCGGAGACAGCATGGCTCACCATAGCTATTGACTTGTGGCAGAGTCATTGGATTGAACATTTGCACCTCAGCGAAGGATGAGGGGACCCAGAAAGTTAAATCTGAAGGTCCGGTTGTCGGCTTTCATTGGTGGTAACTGAGCTTTCTTCATGTGGTCTATAGGCCAGCCTCACTCTTTGGATGGAATGTGGAGGATTTGGAGAGTTGGGGTTTGAGCGAAAGAAGTTGGGTTGGCTGAGGTAAGGGAGGGGAGGCGGTGTGACAGTCTGTAGTCCAGCTCCCAACAATGGTCGGCAGCAGCTGTGAATGGAAGCCCAAGGATCTAGCAGTTGCTTAGTTCCACAAGGCAAGCAGGTGAAGAAGAGCTTAAAACATTTTCTAGTCAACCCCATTTGCTATGGTTTGACTCTGAAATGTCCCCACAGGCCCACATTTGAGTGCTTGGTTCATGGACTATGTGTAGGAAGATCCTGTGGAGGCTGCAGAAGGTGGGGCCTGGGTATCTGGACCGAAACAGTAGGGACAGGCCTGGCCTGCCATGGCGGACTGTGTCTCCTGAAACCTTGAGCTAAAACAAACCATTTGCTCTCCAAGTACCTGATCACAGTGAGAAGTAACAAACTCACAATAAACCAGATTCTGCCATGGAGAGGACCTTTAGCAATTCGTTGTTGATATCTTTCAAATTGTAGTGTCCTAATATTCATAAGAAAAAGTTGAATTTGAAAATTCTTATGGTGACAGTTGTGGGATACTACATTGTGTCTGGTTTATGGGTGGGATTGCTTAGCTCAGGGGTGGTTTTATGGTTCACACCAATACTGGCTGATTCTTCTCTCACCCGCCAGCCCAAACATTCCCACTGATAGACATACTGGGTGAACATCAGGGTTGGCATTGTTGAATATTTTTCACTGTGTTCTCGGTATAGGGAGGGGCAACCCCACCTTCTGTCCTAGCCATGGATGGATTAGGAATGTTCTTTGAAGGTCATCACTGGTCATTTTGAGTACAACATTCTGAGTACAACAGCAACTGGAATAACCAAACGGGTGCTTATGATGAAAAATTGCCTTGTACATCAATGTGAGCTAAACATTTTCAATAAATCATCTCAGAAGGGAGAGCAGCGTCTTACTGTATAAAGTCATCAAAAAAGGTCTCCTTTGCTGAACGTGCATTAGTGAACAAAGACCAGAAACTAGATTGAAAATAATGATCTCATTAAACATTAACAGTGCAGTGGTAAAGTTTTGCAAATACTTGCAATTTTGCAAACCTCTCCTAATCTAGAAAGTACTTTATTTATTTATTTATTTATTTATTTATTTATTTATATAATCTTAAAGTTTGGGAAGCTACCCAAGTAGCCTTGGATTTTTTTCCCCCTCAGAGACAGCAAGAATTCACAAAGCCAACCTCACTATTTAAGACACAGAACTTCAGGAATGCATTTGTGTTAGGAAAAAAGTAAGGAGACCGGAATGGTGGATTATTGCAAAAGTGCTGTGGTCAAGCCTGCTCTAAAATGCAGTAGCACACGACCCTAGGAGCTCAAAAGGAACAGAAGCAGGAGGATTGTGTGGGTTTGCCTCCTGCAGACGAGCACCCCTCCACATATCTACATATATTTAACAATTGCTCAGTGTCTGTTCTCAGGAGGTAGAATGATCTAGAATTTTCAGAAGTCAAAATAGCATTTCTTCCTTCATAATAATGGAAATAGCAAGTCCTAGCTCATGTTGAGTGAGTCGAAGATGTTTCCAATCATGTTTTTTAAGTCTTGAATATAAAAAACTGTGACCAGATGATATTCATCCAGCAAAACGTACATATAATGTTAATGTTGAAATCAAAGAAACCGGGACACATCTTTTGACCAATCTTTTTCAGCTACAGGCTCTGCAGGACATGGTTTCATTTGTATAAAGATGACAATTATTATGTGTTGGCTAACTTAATCTTCTCCACTAGTGTACTTTTCTCAAAGATAGTGAGACACCCAAATGCAGAAATATGCAGTAACTTTCTGAGGTGTTTTGAGAGTCGTTTAGTAATGACTTTAGTCATCTAGTCAGAATGTATTTAGTAAGAAATGGCTTCCTTGAAATGTTTTTGAAGCAACTTTCACTAAAATACTGATGAAAAATTCTACACACATTCCTTTAAGAACTTTCAGCTCTAAGCTACCTCACACGCCTGGAGGTATGTCCTTACTAAATGACCGACTGAGAACACCCATCACTCAATCCCCGGAATTTTAAGTGGCTGCAGCATTTACAGAAGACACACTGTTCTGGTCAGTGTACAGAGACACAGAAATGCACACACAGCGTGGAGAAAGGGCTGTTATCTAAGGTTTTAAACGTTATGAAAAAGCCACAGTTCTGAGGAAATGCCAAGAGTCACTGCCGTCTTCTTTACCGTCTCACTGTATTTGTGGAGGAGGATTTCAGATCTAAATTTGTCGGCTTCAGAGCTCCTCCTGTAGCCCAGGCTGCATTACCATCTACTGACATTTCCTAACCATCACACACTCTCTGTGCCAGGGAGGCCAGGGAGGAGACAAGGGTCTGCAGTATTGAACCCGGGAAGGCCCAGGCTCAGGTTGGGCAATGGCACCAAGGCTCCCCAGTGTGTCATGGAGCTGCTGAGCCTGGGCTCAGTGTTTTACATAGGGAGGACTGGTGTGTGGTTGTGCTGTGTGTTCCATCTTCAGCTGCTCCTACACAGTGAACTGGAACCTCATGTAACGTACTTCTGACCTCTGATTCGGACTCCTGCTTTTTTCCTTTCTTGAAATAGACACCATGTAGATACAGCCCATCATCACCAGAATGACAAAGTGATCCTCACTAGTCTCTCAGGTCTCAGAGCGGCCTTCCTTCCCTCTGGCCTTGGGAATGTGAATCTAGTTTGGGCATATGCAGCAGTGAGTTGGGCAGCATCCTGACTCTGCTACTTGCCAGTGTGACTATATACACACCCTCTGTCTTCTCTGACTCTAGCTAGGTTCATCACTAGGAAACAGGAGGTATCAGCACACATAAATAAAGTTAAAGGTAGATTTACTAGAGGATGACTGACAGCCAGGAAATACTATGCTGCTGTAGCTCAAGCCAGGGCAGGGAGGTTCTAAGGTGAGGGGCTGAGATCGCTCAGTCAGTAAGCTATGAGAACCCAAGAGGCATCCCCAGGACTCACATACGAAAAGACAGCCGTGGTACTTGTCAATCCCACCAGTGGTGCCCACCAGTGAAGGACAGGGCTGTTGTTTTTTTAATGAAACCTCAATCATTTGATTTTACCAATGAAGTCTCAGGAGCCAGAGGCTGGGATGAAAGCTTGCTAGCTCCGAGAGGCAAAGAAAGCACCCAGCTGATCATCCTCCTCAGCCTACATCCCAACAGGAACATCCCTCTCGCACACAGTTTCAGAAGACCTCCTTCAAACGGAGTGTCCCTCCCTTCTACTTCCTGTTCCTCTCCATCCCTCCCCCTGACTTCCTCTTACAGTCTATGGTTTTGTCTTACTAATCCTAAATTCACTTTCTGTCAACTGGTTGCTTGCTCCATTTCTTGACCTGTGGTTGACCTTATTTGATCCTGTCTCTTGGATTAAAGGTGTGTGCTAGGGCTGAGCCACACCACAACCAGAAGCAGGTCCTTCCCCAGTGTGATCAGATACCCTGGAACATGAGACAGACACAGCCGGTCTCTGGAGCTCACTGTTTGGCTAAGCCCAGTCTACCGAGTGAACCTCAGACCAGTGAGACTACTGGAAAAAATAATGTGTTGTGTCCAAAAAACTGAGGTTGTCACCAGGCCTCCACAATATGAGTGTGTGCATACCTGTGTACCACCATATCCATGAGCGCTCACACACATACAAATACGCACACAGTTCTAAAGGGAATCACTAGAGTGTTGCTTTATATCACCCACAGGAACACACCACGTGGAAAATAGTTTACAATTGATATTCAAGGAAAGTGTTGACTCTCTTAAAGTATATGTTTTATTAGCTAATGATGCTTACTTTATTCATTATATGTCGAATGAATATGTTTTAAACAAACAACACAAAGCTTTACTTTTTCGTCTTCTTCTCATAAGCAAGAAGCTTAAAGTAAATTTTAACATAAAATCAGAGTGCGTACTCTAACTGGGTCCCTTTTCCTTTTATGATTTGCGGTCTTCTGTCTTTTTAACTTTCTCTTTTTAAATTGTAGCATTTACTGAGAAGCTTGCAATTGTAAGAAATAACGCAAAACTACCCTCCGCTTATGTTGTGCTGACATTTTGCAAAATCAAATACTTTGTCTTATGGTGACAAAGTGCCTCTCAGAAAGTCTGTGCTCTAGCCCAGTTGCTTGGTTTCGTACACTCAGCTGAACATCTTTAAATGGGAGCATGAGGCTGTGGACTGCTGTCTGCACCAAGGCAGACCAGGAAGCAGAGGGCACTAGGAAGTAGTTGGGGAGAGTGTTCTACCAAGGACACACCTCTAGTGTCCTTCATCACATTTTCTGGCCATGTCAGCTAGCCTGGCCATAACGCTTGGCTGTTTTAGAGAAAATGTTATCTCTTTATCACATTTTCTGGCCATGTCAGCTAGCCTGGCCAGAGAGCTGCCTGCACTGGGCTTTCTGAGCAGTGGGAACCATATTTGCACTCTGCACACTTCTGAGTTTTAGCTGAGCCAGGAGCTGCTGACTGCGTCATGTTCTTGTCATGTGCGAAGAACAGCAGCAGTGATGGTGAATAAAGACTGGGGCTCAACAATTGGGAAATGTAAAGGAGCAAATGGAATGTATCTGTTTATTTTCAATGTTTGGTTTCCAGTAGGTATTAAGGGACTCATTTGGAAGAGATGATTTAAAGGCAGTGGAAAGTGGCCAGTTTCTAAAATATATTCAGCTCAAGCCAGGTGAAGATATATAAAAAGGACATCCAAAAGAAAATCAAGCATAAATGCTGTGTGTGTGTGCGCGCGCGCGCGCGTGCGTGTGCGCGCGCACGTGCACGTCTATGTATGTATATGTGTATGTGTGTGAGAGAGAGACAGAGACAGACAGACAGACATACAGACAAAACACCAACATACTGTGGACAGGATTGGTGAAGGTTTCTTGGGAAATGTAGTATCTGTGCTGAGTCACGGCAGACAGTATACTAAGTCACACAGACACTATGCTGGGTCCTGGGTAGGACAGAGAAGCAGGGGAGACCAGAGCAACATGACAAGTCCTTGAGGCCAGCATGGAGACTGAGTGCTCAGCAGACTCACTACGGGGTGAAAACATCTAAGACAAGGTGCAAAATCCTTTGAGAATCCTTTGAGGAAGGGAGGGAGAGAGGGAGGGAGGGAGGGAGG
>NC_034596.1:67736380-67742480 GCF_900095145.1 Mus pahari
GGAGGGAGGGAGGGAGGGAGGGAGGGAGGGAGTTAGGGAGGGAGGGAGGGAGGGAGGGAGGGGCTCTAATGCCTACTGGGCTTCAGAGAGCTAAGTAGGTGCTTTCTGATTTTCCATTCATTCATTTTCGAAACAGTTCCCTCATTTAGAGAGTTTGTAGTCTGTGCCTGATGGATGAGGAGCCCAAGATGTGAAGGTGTTAAGTAACTTTCCAGAGTCACACCGTGGACAAGTGATAGAGCCTAGATTCAAACTCAGAGGAGTCCCAGTCTTACATGCAGGGGCCATGAATGATCACACAGTGTTTTTCTTTTCCTTTTTGTGTGTATTGTATGTACCAGGTGTGTACACATGCTTGTGTGTGTGTGTGTGTGTGTGTGTATACAGGTGTGTATTGTATATATGTGTATGGTATGCTTACTGGTGCGAATGCAAGCTTGTGTGAGTGTGCCTGTGCCTGTTCAGGCCTAAGCTTGATGTCTGGAATCTTGCGCAGTCATTCCGCCTCTTTTTTTTTTTTTTTTTTCACTTTGTAGGTATGGACATTGTTTTGCATATGTGTAGGCACACATATCTGCATGTGTGAAGGCACGCATCTATGTTCTTGTAAGAATTATCCTTCACTAAGAATTATCCTTCACTGCTCTCACTTTATGCACTGAGGTAGCGTCTCTCGGTGAAACCCAGAGCTAGATATAGGTAGTCTTGTTAGCCAGCTTGCTTTGGGGATACCGTGTCTCCACCTTCTAAGGCATGGCCGGTTTGAATAAAAATGGCCCCCATAAGCTCACAGGGAGTGGCACTGCTAGGTGTGGCCTTGTCTCCAGCCCCATGTCTGCTTGTGTGCTGCCATGCTTCCCACCGTGATGATAATGGACTGAACCTCTGAACTGTAAGCCAGCCCAATTAAATGTTTTCCTTTATAAGAATTGCCATGGTCACGTTGTCTATTCACAGCAACAAAACCCAAGACAAAGGCACATGTGCACTCGGCATTTATACAGGTTCCTGGACATCCAAATGCCAACATGCCAACATGCCCATGCCTGCCCTTGCAGAGCATAGCTCGGCTTTTGTTGTAGGTGCCTGAGATCACTCATGACAGTTTCTCCAGACAGTTGCTATCTTTTGGAGATAAAAACAATAAAGAAAGACACAAGAAACATCCAAGTTTACTTCTCAGGAGACATGAGAAAGATTTAAGATTAGAATAGGCATTAAGTAGATAAGAATAAGAACAGTAAGAAACTAAAGAAAATAAAGCAAAAAGATGGATTTTACTTTTGTTTTTGTTTTTGTTTTTGTTTTGTTTTGTTTAGACAATGTCTCCTGCATCCAGGCTGGCCTTGAACTCACTATACAGCCAAAGCTAGTCTGGAACTTCTGATCTTCCTCTGGAAATCCTGAGGGCTGAGCTTACAGATGTGTAGCACCAAGCTCAGGTTCTGTGGCGCTGAAGAGTAATTCTAGAACTTCATGAATCTTGGGTGAGCACTCTACCAACTGAGCTACATCCCCAGCCTAATATGAGAGATCATTAATCACAAAACAAAGCTATAACCAAACAGAAACCTGACCTTAGGGAGGGAGACAGTAGAAGGCGGGGGCATAGTTATTTTGGCCAAGGAAACTGTGTCCCTGGGTTCTACAGGATATGGGGGTGGGAGGGATAATCATACCTGTCTTTCTCTTGAGTCAGCTAAATACCTGCTCATTGCTAACCTAGCCCCCAGGGTTCAGGAGGTTACTGAATCAGAAAGCATGACTCCATTTGAGAACAAGGGGACAATGACCAACTATCCCACTCAGGAAATGTAGAAGCATTGGTTTTAGTTTTTGCTTGGAAATTTCCTAGCAAAACATAACGGCCCATTTCTGTCTCTTGGTATTCAGTGTCCCTTAAAATAGTATTTCTTACAAAAATAACACTCTTTCCCCACTCCAAGTATCTTGGCGTCTAAGTGCTATTCTAAGCATTTTAGAGGGATAAATTAGTCAATGCTATTTACAACAATGACTGCCATACTGTGGGCAGAGATAGCTTCCCTCGGATTGCCAAGAAGAGAACAAGGCTGTCGTACAAATGCTGGAAAGCAAGCTGAGGGGTAAGTCCAGCTTGGGGAAGCTGTGGAAGACAGCCAGTGTCTAGTGGCAGAGGGGGTCTTTTCTCTGAAGTTTTATCTAAAGACTACATGCTACTGATAAAGCCTCCAGGTACAATTATTTTAGCTACTCCTTCCTGACCTTCCGATAGCAAATAGAAAGCTCAGACTTTCCCTTGCTTCAAGAGCTTGGGACTGATCTTTGTTCATTGTTCGTCTTAGTTCTACAGTGTGAGAAATGATCGTGGGTTTATACACCTGGATCACTGCAGACAACACACACTGGCTCAGAGAGAACGTGCTCAAGGGCAGCCTTCTCTACCCTTTAGCACTTCCTGCCCCCTCCCTTGTGAAGGCTGAAGGCTCTGTGCTGGGCAACCAGGCACAGAGGCAGGAATCTCACTGTCTGCACAGAGGCAGGAATCTCACTGTCCCCACTGTGTTGGTGACGCCAGGTATGTGAAAGGCTAGGGTGGTGCTACTTCAGTTTCTTAGCCTTCAGCTCAACAGTTTCAAAAGCATCCGAGGACCTTAGTAAAATAACTGGATGCTGGATGGCTTACGAAATCAGAAGTGGGCACTAGAAATAAGCCATTCACAGGCTCCTGGGTCCTCCTTTGAATGCGTAACTTTAAAGATCACAGACAGAGGTACAAGGATCATGTATATATAATCTATCCGTCTTTGAGTTCAACAGTGAATTCTAAGAATCGGCAGAGGGCATCTGAATCATGTTGTTTGAACCATGGAGTCTGAAAAGACAGAGATCGGATTGCAAGGCAGAACAGTATTTGGAAAAGGTGGAGCAGAAAGGAAAAGCCAACAGGAGCTGCGACTTGATGTTTTATGGGGAGCACTGTGGTTTAGTGAAATTGTTGAGCGGCTTCAGTGCTTTTGGGAGAAGTATGCTGAGTTCTCCAGGTGAGCATGGCGAGTTGTTGGAGCCCTCTCTGCCAAGGCTATCCATCACTCAGAGCCACAGATGAAAGCCCCAGGACTTCTGATTTGGGCTTTAGTTTTGCTACTGTGAGTGTTTAGAAAATGTTGGAAATATGGTAACCAATGGTTACCATACAAACTGCAGCCCAGCCCCTAAGATTGTAAGGTCTCAATCTCTGTTCTGTACCTCTGTTTCTCTACTGTAAACGGCTATGCTTGTGAAGCACCAGGCATCGGTAATTTTCAGGCTTAAATGGAAAACATAGGGCACAGGGTAAGCACTAACATGGTCAGAATTAACCTTGGTCTGACTAATGAGACCTGAACTGTGTCATTAAAGTCAAGTTTGGGGCTTGCCTCGGAACTCGAATTATTCACACTGTCATTGTTATCTATTGCCAAAGGCATCTGAAAGTTCCCAGGTAGCCCGAATATGGCACAGTTTTCTGTAGATTCCACACAAAGATTTGATTCAATATTGTAACCTTTTTTATTTTCGTTTGGGATATATTAGGTTTGTTTGTTTGTTGCACGTGTGTAACATGAAAGAAGTCCGGCAGGCAGATAGACAGAAGGGAGGAAGAAAGGAAGGAAGGAAGGAAGGAAGGAAGGAAGGAAGGAAGGAAGGAAGGAAGGAAGGAGAGGAATAAAGACAGCTCGAGCTGGCGGGCTGGCCAGATAGTTCATAAGGGCAATTGCTGTCAAGGCTGACAACCTGAGTTCAGTCCCTGGAACTCACATGGTAAAAGAAGAAAAATGACTCTCACAAGCTACAGGCTGTCTTCTGACTTCTGTGGGAATATTGTAGCGTATGCATGCAGGTACTTTCACCCCAATAAGCAAACAAATATTTAAGACAAACCCTAGATCCATAGTCTAAAATAAGGCTTGCACATTTTACAGTCTCTTCGGTGTAGCAAAAATGCAATTCTCCCCCAACTGCTGCATACCCAGAATCCTCTGGGATGCATCTGACAAAGCGTGGCTGTCTCCATAGTACCTGTCACCATGGCAGCTGAGAGCACTCCTAATGGAACAAACAAGTCCCTAAGGAAGTCCTTGGCTCTGGCTCCTAGCAGCTTTGCTCTGGGATTCACGGAGCATTTTCTGTTATTTGTGTTTTGAAGTAGTCACAAAAATCTTCCAAAGTAGATAACTGCTGCTAAATATGCTTAATTAATATTGTGCAAAATTCAAAATAACAAAAATCCCTTTTAATACCAATTAGAGATGTATATGTATCACTCTTCCCCTCCCTCCCTCCTCCTCCTCCTCCTCCTTTTTCCTCTCTCTCTCTCCTCTCTCTCCTCTCTCTCTCTCTCTCTCTCTCTCTCTCTCTCTCTCTCTCTCTCTCTCTCTCTCCATGTGTGCACACTCAAGCACACCCACAGGCCCCCCAGTCCTCCTTTGAGTATGTAACAGAGGCACAAGGAGTATGTATCTAAATCTACCTCAGTCCTTGATTTCGATGGTGAATTCTAAGAAGCATCTGAATCATGTTGGCTCCCTGAATTTGGAAAGGGAGAGACTGGATCGCAAGGATAATATATGCATGCATGGAGTGGATGTGTAAGTGCAGGAGCATGCATGCCACTGTGTGTATATGGAGGTGTGAGTGCATGGATGTGCATGTCACTATGTGTATATGGTGGTGTGAGTGCAGGAATGTGCGTGCCACTGTGTGCATATGGAGGTGTGAGTGCAGGAGTATGCATGCCATTGTGTGTACATGGAGGTGTGAGTGTGGGGGGTGTATATGCCATTGTGTGTATATGGAGGCGAGAGACAATTTTGTAAAGTCATTTCTCTCTTTCCGCTCTAGGGATCAAGTTTATGTAGCCAGACTTGTATACAAGCCCTGCACTAGCTCAGTCATCTGACCAGCTCTCTTGCTTTCAGAAGAGCAATTCCAAAGTAAGTCGTGCAAACCCTGTATTAAAGATCTGTCAATAAAGTTTGTATATGGACAGGATATACAAACTTTAGGAAAGCCACTCTTACACTAACTTAAAATGATCAATATACTCATACAATACAATACAGGGGTAGTTCTAATTCCCCATGGCCCTAGATACAGGGTTTATAAATATGCTTCATATTTAATGTTTAAAGTAGAGACAGAACTGAAGTGGGAATTTCTGGTTTCTTTGGAGACTCAGCAGTGTCATGTGCTCTTTTTCTGGAGACCGTCTTATGAGAAGATGTTTTGCTGAGAACAGACACGTGGTGTTTTAAGGGGGCCGCCTGGAAAGGGGGCTTGTGATGTGTTGCTAGCGCAGAAACTAGAGAGGACACGTGATATTTGGAAAGGGTATAAATATAACCCAACAGACAGATGACAATGCTGTGGCATCGACTTGCCTTGCTTTCTTTGATGACTTTGTAGAGAGAGAAATGCATTCTATTTCACTAGCTTCTTGCCACTTCTGTGGACTTGGGGAGACTGGCGTCGGATGGCGTCTTCGGAATTGACCTGCTGCTGATGATTCATGAAAGGTGTTTGTGAGTACATTGAGCCACCACTGCTGATGCATGGGAACTGAACTGCTGACATCCTGACAACAAAGATTGGAATCGCCCCAAAGAGCTGTTACAAGCAGCTCCACATCTTCCTTTGCCCTATTAACCTTTCCTTTCCACTCCCTCTGGTGGGTGGTGGGCTACAAGGGAGGCTAAAGAATCTAGGAAACCTAATTAAAGCAGGTTTTTAAAAAATCTAAGCCTGCGCAGAGACAGAATGAGGGGAAATTGCTGAAATGCTGGTGATGGTTCCCCTGGGTGACTGCACTGTAGATGACAATTCTATTTTTTTATGTATAGGATGTGTATCTAATGCTATCCTTTCTATTTTCTCTGCCTCTTTTTATCCTCAGCATTCATAACTATAGATACAGTGTGTAATCTCTATACCTCTGCCTATAATTTAGACCATTATATGCACTCAGTAACCACAGCAAACCTTAGAACTTTTTTTTTTTTTTTTTTTTTTTTACGTTTTCGAGACAGGGTTTCTCTGTATAGTCCTGGCTGTCCTGGAACTCACTCTGTAGACCAGGCTG
>NC_034596.1:67742556-67751872 GCF_900095145.1 Mus pahari
TTTTTTTTTTTTTTTTTTTTTTTTTTTTTTTTTTTTGACACAGGGTTGTATGTAACCAAGGCAGGCTTTGGATTCCTTGTTCTGGGTCTTTCTCTCAAGTGCTCAGATTTCAGGCATGTATTGCCGTGCCTGGCCCTCATGGTTTCTTACGTGATTTTTGTTTCCTTTATGGTTTACTGTCCCTCAAGATTTAAGAATTTGATTTGCATGAGAGAGGAACATAATAGTTTGTTTCTGTGGAACAATGTTTTCCTAGAACCCAAAAGTCAGAAGTCCTTAAAACATATGTGCTTCATACTTGGTGCTGAAAATACAGTTGGAGTTGAACAGGGACGTGGAGTCAGCTCAGTGGGTAAGCACACTGGCTGCTCTTGCAGAGGACCCAGGTTCAGGTTCCAGCACTAGCAACCATCTGCAGCTCCAGTTCCAGGGATCCAGTGCCCTCTTCTGGCCCCGTTGAGCACTGCATGCATGTGGTGCACAGACATACATGCAGGCAGAACTCTCATATGCATAAAATAACGAAATAAGAATGGACAGAAGTTCTGGAAATGTGCTGCAATGTGCGAAAGAAGAGTGGGTACTGTCTCAGCTCCCCAGGGACCCCGTAGTTAAAGTCTGCAGTCCCCCTGTACCTTTTACCTAACAGAATCTGTCCTTATGGGGGTTCATTATCAGCATTTAAGGGTACAGGCGATGGGGGAAAGGAGTAGAACAATGAAGCCTTGGTTCTGAGACTGGTAGAGCTTGTTTCTGTAGAAGATACAGAAAGTCAAGTGACTCAAATACTCAGGAGATACACTGGTTGAAATATAACCAGGCCAGTTCCAGCCCATTCTCCGAGCATCTCTCAGTTTACACTGTGATGCCCTCCGAGTCTAATCCTGCATCCTTCCAATGGGAAATTGCTAATTGGCACTTCTCTCTCCTTCCTCCTGAATGATTACTTTAATCTGTTTAAATGTGTACAAAGGTGGCATTAATTTTTATAAATTAACAGCCATAGCCTTTCTTAAAATCTATTTCAGACTCCACCTTAGCTAAGGAACATTTGTTATCTGAGTGACAGGGAAAAGCAAACTTTGCAGTCTTGAAATGATGAGGTCCCCACAAATGTTGTTTATTAAGTATCCAGAACTAGGACTTCTTTTTCTTCTTTTTCTCTTTTTGAATAATTCTCTATGTATTTAATTTACATATAATCAATTGTATAAACTTGAAAGATGTTTATTAGGCTACACTTTCTGGCCAGTCCTAAGGCACTTCGCTGAGACACAGCTTGTGTGGGAGTAGATGTCACAGCAAGATTTCTAACCACAACTCCTGAAATCATTCTTTGTTCCCCTGCCAGGTGAGGCCGTTACTGATCTGCTTGCTGGTCCCACTTCCTGCCAGGCAAGGTGCCCAGCGCCGTGGCTGCCCCTTCAAAGGTTCCTCTCTTCTCTTATTCCCTGACCACCTCTGTTGCAGGTAGTCGCTGTTGTTAAAAGTGCTCTTGGCTTTTGTCTGCTGCTAAAAAGACTGATTACCTATCTAATTTCCTCTTGGTCTCTCTGTTCCTACTGTTAGGAAAACTATTCCCATGTTTTGCTAGTCTTTGTGCAGTCCTTATTATTGGGGACTATGTTTAGTATTAGTTGCTAATACTTTTGGTGGCTGAATTTCTGAGGACTCCAAATATACAATAAACATCTGCCTTGCAAAGGACAGGTCACACACCAAAGGAAGAACACATGGTTAGAATCAAGGCAAGACTGCCTTCCTTCCTCCCTTCTTCTTTTCTTCCTTCCTTCCCTTCCTCCCTCCCTTCCTTCCTTCTCTTTCCTTCTCTTCTTCCTCCATCATCATCACCATCATCATCACCACCACAGTCACCATCACTATCATCACTGCCTCCACCACCACCACCATCATCACCACCACCACCACCACCACCATCATCATCACCACCACCACCACCACCACCACCATCATCACCACCACCACCACCACCACCACCACCATCATCATGGTCTTTCTGTTTTTCACTTATGGTTGTTATTAGTATTCATTAAATGATCTGGTTCATGACTATTTATAGATTTGTTAATTTTGTTTAATAACTTTTATGTAAAAAGTATAAAACTAAGGCATGAATTTGAGAGTCGGGGTACACTAGAGGAGTTAGCATGGAGAGGGAGGGTGGAAGTGATGTGAACACACATACTCCTGGATGATACTTCCAAAGCAATCAATAAAAAGGCCACAGTTCAGACTTTGAAGTTCGGTTGCTGCTGAATGCATCTTGCATTTGCAGCTCTATTAAGCTGAGCAACTGTCAGTGACCCATCACTGTCAGTAAATCATCTGTACAATAAAGTTTAAAAGCCCAAAGCCTTTTCACCATCATTCATTTTCTTTCTAGACCCCGACTTTGCACATCAATTTTGGCATCTAGCTTCATAAGATTCATAGTGTTTCCAGGAGCCACAATTAAGGCTTTTCTTCTTTATCCATTGGGTGATTCTAAACTTTATGATGCTTGCAGAATTATAGAATAACTAAAAATAATCTGTTGCCTTAAAGCTCCTTAGGTGAGTTACATGTAGTCAAGTTGAGAAACACATCTGGGTGGGACATTTGCAGGGGATAGTTTCCCCTTTACCAGAGCAAAGAGGGAAGTGTTTGAGAAGTGTTCAGAATATCCTATCCATCCCTGGAGAGAAGTGTCTTTTCATCTCTCTGCCTGCTATGGAGATTTCTCTTGGTCACTACTGTCACTGCCTCCTAGAGAAGGCTGTTCCTCTACTCATATCCTCCCTGGTAGGACAGACACCCTTCGCTAAAAAGAAATCTCTGTAGTTAGCCAAGAACAGATGGGGGATGGGGTGGGAATGTGGCTTAGGTGGTAGACACTTGCCTGGCACAGGCAGGCATAGGCACGGAGTGTGATTCCAGCACTCAGAACACGGAGGCAGAGAATGGTTGGCAAGAACAACAGAAGAATGGACGGATAAGAGCCCCACCTCCACACTGTGCAAAAGAAGCCCTCGGAGTTGGAACAACTGCATGCTAGAGACCCTGGAGGCGGGAGCAAAGTGGTAGAGAAGAGGTAAGGTGGGACCACGCTCAGTAAGGAGCTTGGGTTTTGTTCCTACAGCACTGGGAGGACAACAAAGGGTTTCAAACTGGCTGCTGAGGTTGCAATGGCACTCACTCATCTAGTAGGGAACCCAGGCAGAAGCAGGCAGGCCAGTAAGAGATAAGAAGTGACCCTTCAGAAGAACGTATTGGTACTGAGTGAAGGTTTATACCCACTATTGCATATGCTGAGACCCTAATGTCTGAAATGACAACATTCAAAGGTGAGGCTTTGGCATGTAATTGGGTCCTAAGGGGAGAAGACTGTGAATGGGCTTAGTGCCTTTATAAGCAGACCGAGGGCATCCTCTGCTCTGGCTTGTGAAGACATATAAGATGACCAGCTGCAAGACAGTAAACCAGTCTCACCAGACACCAGCTCTGCGGGCGCCTTGCTTTTGACTTTCTCAGCCTCCAGATCTGTGAGAAACAAATCTCTGTGGCTTAAGGCACGCAGCCTATGGTACTTCGTCCCCAGAGGTGGAGACAGCGAAGACAGTCTTGTTAAGAGCCAAGGCAAGTGTTTGCACAGCTCATCTTTTCAGAGTCTGCTAGAATAGTTGCAGTGGAATCTGCTCAGGAACGGACTGACTCTCGGCCCCTTCCTGTTGGCCACACTCCTACTTGGTGAAAAGAGGACGCGTCTGAAAGAAAACGGTCTACTGGACTCCTGAAGTGAACTCTCTTTTCCTTCCTTTCTTTTCTTTCCTTTTCTTCTTTCTTTTCTCTCTTTCTCTCTCTTTCTTCTCTCTCTTCCCCCCCCCCTTAGTGGAGAATGTTCTGTCTTGTCATACAATATATTCCGACCATAGTTTCTCCTTCCCCTACTCCTCCTAGGTCCTTCCCATCCACATAATTCCATGACATATCTCTCTCTCTCTCTCTCTCTCTCTCTCTCTCTCTCTCTCTCTCTCTAACAGGCCAGCAAACTAATAATAATAACAGTAATTTAAAAACAGAGAAAAATAACAAAGAGAATGCACGAAAAAACCCACCCCAACACAAAAAACCCAAAACCCATAAAAACACAAAATGGGAAAACCGTAATATAGAGGTAAAATGTCTATAAAACTGAAACCTTAATTCCAAATATCATTTTTCAGTATGGAGTTCCCAATGTCCTTTGCCTCCTTAACCAGGCATTTTGGGACTCTACTCTCATCCTTAATTAGACATTCATTATTTCTTTTTAAAATTATGAGTATTTTTGCTTTGCTTTGTTTTTATTATAGTCAATTCTTAGGGAAAGTAATTCTAGCCAGTCAACTAAAAGCCAGTTGATCAGGGGCTGGCGAGACTGCTCAGTCAGTAAAAGGCTTTCCATACAAGCACAAGGAGGTGAGTTCCATTCCCAGAGCCCATGTTCATGAAAAAGCCAGGCAGCTGGGCATGGAGGTACATATGTGCAACCCCAGAGCTGGGGAAATGGAGATCTAGGGCTTGGTGGCTGTTGTGGTTTGAATAAAAATGGCTCTCATAGGCCCATAGGGAGTGGCACTATTAGGAGGTGTGGCCTTATGGGAGTAGGTGTGGCCTTGTTGGAGGAAGTGTGTCACTGAGGGTAGGCTTTGAGGTCTCATATGCTCAAGCCCAGCCCAGTGTGGTACTCTCTTCCTGCTGCCTACAGATTCAGATGTGGAACTCTCAGTTTCTTCTCCAGTACCACATCTGCCTGCATGCCACCATACTTCCTGCCATGATGATAATGGACTAAACCTCCAAACTATAAGCCAGCCTCAATGAAATGTTTTCCTTTTTAAGAGTTGTTGTGGCCGTGACATCTCTTCATGGCAATAAAACCCTAACTAAGACACTAGCCTGGGCAAGTTCCAGGTCTTTCAAATACTCTGACCCTGGGGATGTAGGAGGATGATGGGCTGTGTGTGATGGAGCATGCCTTTAATCCCGGCAGAGGTGGATCTCTTTTAATTCAAAGCCAGCCTGTTCTACTTAGTCTGTTCAAGGCCTGTTAAGGCTACATAGTGAGACCCTGTCAAAAAAAAAAAACAAAAAAAAAAAACCCAAAAAACAAATAAGTTGGATAGTCCCTAAGGAATGGCATTGTAGGTTGTTCTCTGTCTTTCAGATGCAAACATGTGCACACACACTCCTCAACATGTGTGCACCTGCATGCATATGAATATATGTAATACACACACACACACACACACACACATACACACACAAACACGAATATCATTGATTGAGACAGGCCGGAAGAAGGGGCAAATTATTCCCATGGATTTAAAGATTAGCAAATACCATAGAAACGGAAGGGAGAAACAGCCAGTGTGGGTGTGTTTATGCTCACAGCACTTCTGCTTGGAAAGTCAGTCTCTCATCACAATGTATTTCACATGACAAAGGGCACTTAAATATCTTTTAAAGAAACGCTAATTGCAGGCTTCTTCGAACACTGCTGGAGGTTTGCATGATGCAAAGTCATTGAGGCACACTAATTAAAACTGAGAAAATGCTGTATGGTGTCTTAATAATTTCAAAGCTTCAGGTTGAAAATAAAATTCCTATGGTTTCCTGACATCTTCTCTGCCACTTAAAATTGATTGCTAAGCTTCCAGCATGATGGATTAATTTATAGTTACGATGTACACATTTCTGGCTACATAGCTCAACTGAGCTTGACAACACTGTTAAACGTATAACAGCTGCTCGGTCCTGCCCAGAAACCAACCCTGGGGATGCCGCAGAAAAGCAAAGGAGGCTGCGACATTTCAGAAACTCATCGTAAACTGAGGAAGTCTTTCGAGAGAGTGGCTGAAATCCAGTGTGGACAGCAGCCATCAGTCTAGACCTGAAGAGCGGAGGAATGACCAGCATGCAACCACCACACATCCACACCCTTACTCCCCTGGGAGAGAACGCCTGGGTAGAAAAAAAGCAACACCAAACTCCTGGGGCAACCCCAGAGCATCCCCTCAATGTCTAAGGTAAAGACACAGAGAAGTTCCCAGAGAGGCAGACACTCAGTGGTACCATAAGTGGGTGACAGTGGAGGTGACCAGGTTGAGGTCCTACAGAGGCTGAAAGGTTAACTTTAGTCCCATATAAGCAGAAGCCTCTCTTTGGTGAGAGCATTTGTTCAAGCATTTCATAGGTTTACTATGTGGGGATGCAAGTTAGACACTCAAAATTGATAAACAATCCAACTGATAAAACCATGAGATAAGAGACCAACCAAAAATTGAAATTGGAAATTTAAAGCCTGCACTGAAACTCAAACACATGAAACTAGGGCATACAATTTAAATACAATATGTTCAAACTAAGGAAAAACTTCATGTCCAACAGGCAGCAGACACTTCATTTTCTTTAGGCATGTAGGAGACAGTCCCCCCAAATCAATTCCTGCTGGAGCACAATTAAAACTTAATACATCCCACCATGAATCAACACTGCTCAGCTAATCGAATAGTAATGAATTAAAACTCGTGGGAATAGAAAACACTTCAGTCTGAATGATGGTGAAAACGTGTGTCAAACTGTGTGTGAGTCTTAAATACATCTGTGAGGAAATAGGAGAGTGTAACGAATGTTCTGGGCTTCCAACTCAAGTGTCACAAAAGCAGCCGTAACATCTGTGTAAGGAGAACCTGATGGCACAGGGGGACAGCAAGAGAAGAGTGGGGGCAAGGGGCTGAGCTGTACTTTCGTTTTTGAAAGAAAAAAAAAACAAAAACAAAAAACAAAACTGCAGTATGGATGCCAGATAAAGAGCCGTGGGTATAAGAGAGATCCCAAGTCGTATTTCGATCAACTCTAGGTGGATAGTTTGAAACCAGAACAAACAAATACATTTGGTAAAAATATATAAAATGTAAAAAAAAATAAATAAAATTCATACAAAAAAGTGTCCCCGAAGTGTTACATGGAACAATGGCCATTAGATTAGGAATGACATTGGCACAGTAATGGAAGCTTCCTCCATGAAGGAGACCCATAGACCCAGGCAGTGCCATGCTTCAGTTCTACCATGCATTCAAAGAGCTGATATTTCTTTTACAGCTGCCTAAAAGCAGACAAAGAGGAAAAAGGACCCAGGTCAGTCTATCCCACAGGTACAGACTTGGTTCTAAAATGGGAGGCCAGTACAAGAAAGAGTAGTTGGACATTTCATTCACTGACCTCACAGTGTAAGGCAAAAAGCTGCCAGGCTCAGGCCCAGTGGAGTCGGACTGCAGCTTCACCAAGTCCCAGCAAGGGGACACCATGAATGCTACAAGCATGATAAATTTCAGTATGCATGGCTGTCATAGGCTTAGGTGATTTAACACACACCATGTCCTTGGCTAATGTCTGATATGAGCAATAAGGCATGGTAAGGGAATATAAGGCATGCTTTAATTACTTATAATTAATATTGAGGTGGATGTAAAAGTAACAAATAAATCTTAGTGAGTCAACAGATACTGAAATGTATGGAAGCAAATCAATGCTTTATTTCAAAAAGGCAAAGTGGTTTAAAGTGGTTTAGGAAGTCTGCCAGTGTAATTCACAGCATTGATTGGCTAAAAGATGATCACATGGTTATATTAATAGATACAGATAAAGTGCCTAAAAGTAAACATACATACGGGACTAAAAATATTATAGAGGTAGAAAGATAGGAAAGTTCTTTGATAAAGACTATCAGTCAAATTATTCACATAGTATTTAGTGGAAAAACTTTGAAAGTATTTCTTTTGTTGAAATAAATAAAACAAGTATTGAACCACCTACATTCAGTGTAATACTGGAGGTGATAGTGAATGCAATCAGACAAGAAAAAGAAAGTGTATAAGCATATGTAAATATAGCATTACAATTACAGTAATGTCCATTCCTGCCAGGTAAGGAGAGCTCAAACAACATCACTGGTGTATGTTATAATCATGTATACAGAACTCTTCAAAAGTTCAAAAGATGAACACTTATAATACTTTGGCAAATATGAAGTGCAGATTGCATGTGTGCACACATGCACACACACACACACACACACACACACAGAGAGAGAGAGAGAGAGAGAGAGAGAGAGAGAGAGAGAGAGAGAGCATTGAGCATTCCTCTTTACTGGAAATATCCAGTGAGAATTTTGCTGCATTTACACAGCCACTGAGACTTCTGAAATTAACCCGACAAGGCATAAAGACTTTAAGAAAATAAACTTAAACTCTACTAAGTGCGCCCCCCCCCCCAAGACTCAGAAGCAGGGATATAAGGCACACATGAATGTGAAACTTAACTGTGCAATAATGTCCATTCCCTCCAGGTAAATGCTCAGGCTAACAACTAAAACCTGTGCTCTAAAATTTACATTAAAAAGAAAGAACCATGGAAAATGTAGCCAGTTACAGAGGGGGAAAAGTAGACTGTGGTGAGTATTGATACACAGAGCAATAATAAGAATAAATGTGGTTCTGATACAGGAGCCACCCAGCAACGAAAGAGAATTAGGTGTTCATACGTGGAATCATAAGAAAGGTGCTACAGCAGCTCAGTGGGGAAACAGTCGGCTGTCCCATAGATTCTGCTGAGAAACCCATCAATACAGGAAGAAAGAATGAAGAATTTACCTCATGCTGTGATCAAGATTTCAACTGCATAGGCATTGCCAATTCAAATGTAAAGCCAGCGGCTCTCAACCTTCTGAATGCTGTGACCCCTAACTGCAGTTGCTACTTCCAAACCATAATTTTGCGACTGTTATGAACTATAACGGAAGTAGCTGTATTTTCAGATGGTCTTGGGTGGCCCTTGTGGACGGGTAATTTGACTGTCAAAGGAGTCACGATGCACAGGTTGAGAGCTGCTGGCCGAGGTAGTAAAAGAAATCATAGAAAGAAATGGAAATAACTCTGCGCTTTGGTATTTTCTCCAAACCAAAAAGAACAAGCCACAGAGTGAAGAGTTTCTGTTAACAAACAGGCATCAAACTAGAAGGTCTAACCCAATAATAATAGTAATAGTAATAATAATGATATTAATAATAATAACAATGATAAGCATTGTGAATTAGCAGGAACCCTGGCTGATAGGGAGGAAAGTGGGAAACCTGAGTGGAATTAGCCAGTTGAAGTGCAGTTAGCCTGGTGAAGAAGCAAACATGTAAGTCACCCTCCTTAGTAACTAAGGGGGCAGGGGAGGGGAGGAGCAAGAGGAAGGGGAGGGAGGAGGGAGAGGAAGGGGAGGGGAGGAT
>NC_034596.1:67752689-67768930 GCF_900095145.1 Mus pahari
AAAAAAAAAAAAAAAAAAAAAAAAGAAAGAAAGAAAATGGGGTCCATTTTTTTGTTGGCCACCTGTCTCTGAGCTTGGGGCCTGCCCTCTGTGTGGTAGGATATACCTAGTACTCCACTGGAGAAAATGAATTTTCCCTTTCCCAGCAGGAATCAATTACAGGTGCGCACTTCCCCTCCCCAGTGCTGGACTCTGCTTGGTCGCCTGGGCTATTTCTAGCACTGTTGCGTGGGTGGCCTGAGCAGCTGGAAGCCACCTGGGAGTCGCCTGTAAAATCTGATGGCTGCACAGGAAGAGACCTCTTCCACATAAATTCTCAAGACAAAGACAAGTAACAAAATAAAACAAAATAACAAACTACTGCGGTGAACCTATGTATTCAAGCAGAGTATTTATCTTCTTTATAATAGAATACATAACCCATCTCCTTCCTGCTTCCTCCTGCAGAGGCAGGGTCTTGTCCCCAGGCAAGCTGACCTTGAATAATCCTCCCGCCAGCCCCCATGTGAGTTACAGGCATGTGGGGCCACACCGGGTATGCAAACCTATTTCTTAAAAAATAAAATAAAATAACAAAATCACCTTGTATATTTATAAAGCATAACCAACCCTTATCATTCCTGTCAACAAACGTCTCTGGTATCAAGAACTGAGCAGATTAGCCTCCAACTGGTCATCCTGACATAGCAATGCCATACTATAAATGTCTCAGAAATATCGAACACCGAAGATTAAGACACAGCAAGTGGCTTTCCAGAAGTCAGAATAAACTGCACGCTAAGTTTCTAACAACTTGGCTGTGCTTTAAACTTTTCTACAGCTTGTTAGCAGGCAATTTGATGCCTGCATTTACCTACCAACTGGTAGACAAGGTCATGTATCTTTATGCTGACACAGCAGGACACACTTTCCAAAGATACAATGGGGTCATTGCTAAATGCCATAGATACCCCAGCCAGAATGAATGGCTTGTTCCATGGCAGAATTACCTTTGTGTCTTCAGATGGCTTATTGCCCAAGGCACTCACACTCATTCTTAACTAAGCTAAGGCATCACATTAAGGACAGTATGACAACTTAATAAAGAAACAAATGTTTATGTGTTCTCAGACTTCGACTGTTGTCTGTTTTCTAAAGGATTAAAATCTCTTGCAGAATTGACTGCCTGTGTGGAAACACAAAATGGAAAATATCACTCACTACAGCTGCATGAGTTGACTGGGGGCAGGGGGCTAGCAGGCCCGATGGCAAACCCACAAGTTGTGTGTGAGTTACAGATCTCTAGATTTCTCTAGTTACAGATCTCTAGATCTAGATCTCTAGATCTCTAGGGTGTGAAGCCCACTGTGACTACCAAGATGCTAAAGGATAAAATCTAGACAGGAGTTCTTCCTCCTTCACAAAAGACTCCCTCAGAAAGCAATAAAGAAAGACAGGCTACCAAGGAGGCTTCCAGGATTTTCTGCTTTGGACCCCTAACCCTAAGGAACTCTGTGGAGAGTGTCCTAGTCACTCCTACAGAGAAAAGAACAGGAAGACAGGAGGTGGCATGGAAGGAACTGAAAGGGGCCTGGATATAGCTCAGTGCGCTTGCCTAGTGCACACAAAGCCTGGGGTCTGACCCCCAGGATCACACAGGATCCACGGGATCCAACTGTGCTTGATGGAGTTCACCCGAAGCTCCGTGTCTTAGGAGGAGCAGGCAAGGAGACTGGGAGCTCAGGGCCATCCTCTTCTTCATGAACTGAAGGCAGCTTGGAATACATGAGACCCATGTCTCAAAACAAAACAAAACAAAACACCCAAACAGAAAGGAAGGGAGGGAGGGAGGAAGAAGGAAGGAAGGAAGGAAGGAAGAAAGGAAGGAAGGAAGNGAAGGAAGAAAGGAAGGAAGGAAGGAAGGAAGGAAGGAAGGAAGGAAGGAAGGAAGGAAGGAAGGAAGGAAGGAAGAAAGGAAGAAAGGAAGAAAGGAAGAAAGGAAGAAAGGAAGAAAGGAAGAAAGGAAGAAAGGAAAAAGAAAAAGAAGCAAAAAAAAAAAAAGTTAAATAGATTACTTCTTTTGCTGTCATGGTGTAACTTAGCCAAACACAGCTCTGCAATCTGAACATTTAATTGTAAAGTCTCGAGGTTTTGGCTCACTCCTTGTTTAAGGGGTAAGGAACTAGGAAAAGGACACTTTGATTTTCCAGGAATCATACCAAGTCTCCTTTTATTCCTAAAAATACCTTCTTCTATTTCAAAGGTTCATTCAAACATCATCTCAGCTGGTTGGCATCACTGACCACACCTCTCTGTGTTTCCTGTCCACACATACTCTATTGTACTTGACCCATTGGATGGCTCTCTTGCTTCCTCTGTAGAGCAGTGATGCACTGCCCTATCTTGTTCACCCCAGAATCCCAACTCTGAATTCAGCCCCACTGCACACACAGTATGCACTGCCTATATTTACACAGTTGGTTTTCAGTTTGGGGAAACGTTTCGAATAGCTACGGTAGGATTTCAGTTTTATTGTATTTGTATGTGGTGTGTTCGCATGTGTATATGTGGGTGCATGTGTAGGTTGTCTTCACACTGGCAGGGAAGAGATCAAGCAGAAGGGTACTTCTTGTACTTCTTCAGACGCTCTCCCACCTGCCCCCTTTGAGGCAGAATCTCTCACGAGCCAAGAATTCACCAAGTAGGCTAGGCTGGCTCTCCTGTGGATCTAAGATCTGCCTATACTCTGAGTCCTCAGTGCTGAGATTTCCATGAGCCTCTAGGATCCGCCTGTCTCTGATTCCTTAGTGCCAAGATTGCAAGCACAGGTCCCATACTTAGTTTACTGTTTCCTTCTTTATAAAAACAAAACAAAACAAAGAACTTGGGTTCTGAGGATTGAACTGCCATTCTCATGCTTGCAAGGCAAGAGTTGTACTAGCCGAGGGCCATTCCCAGCCTCCAGTTCTTAGGAAGCTTATGGAAGCAGTAGGGACAGCAAACACATTGAGCCCTCCTAAATATTTTTATGAAACTGACAAGATAAAGGTGAGCAGTGAACAAGTGGGAGGTCTAGTGGTTCTTTACCCGGTGTTTTTCTTAAAGGTGGAGGTCCTGGGAACTGAATGTAGGAACTTGTACATTCTAGGCAAGTGCTGTGCAACCGGGCTATACTCTCCGCTCAGCTTGTATTAATTTGATTTCCTGTTTTTGGGACAGAGGCTCACTACGTTGACAGGTTGGCCTTGAACTTGTGATCTTATTTAAGCTTCTCAAGTTTCTTTGATTATAGGCATGAGCCACCAGGCCTGGCTCACTCAAAATGATAACCATAATAAATGAGATAAACGACATGCAACTTATCATCTCACGTGTAAATACAGGCTAACGGGCACTGGATGGCACATGCATAACATGTTTAACACACCACTGGTGTTATGTTCATGACAGTCAGTGACACATCTACAGATTGAATCATGAGAAATGGCCACCTGTAAGAGAAGTCACAGTCTTGATGTGAGATGGATTAGCCAGTTTGAATATTTCGTAGAAAGATTTTCTGTTTGGGCATCACATACTTCAGAGGCTGAAAAGAACTAGATAGAGGACATGAAAATGATATTTTTAAAAAAGGTAATAAATACTAATTGGACTTGGCTCAAAGCCACAAGAAAGTGAAAACATAATTCATAGAGTAAGAGGAAACATCTGATTGATCCAGAATATGTAAAGAGCTCTTACAGCTCAACAACAAGAAGAAATTAATCATTTGGAAACAGACAAACAAGAGTGAACTCTACAAAGAAGAAACACAAGCAGCTGAAAAGTATATGAGAAAATGTTTAGAAACCATTAGTCATGAGTAAAATGCAAATCAAAACCACTAAGATGAGCAGTATAAGTATGTGTACGTGTACATGTATATGTACATGTACGTGTATATGTGTAATCTGTGAGGATGCAGAGAAACTGGACTCATGACACATTGTAAAATCGTGAAGCTGCCTTTCTTCACTTCCTGAAAATCTGTAATAAATGGTATTAAATAAGGAAAGATGTGTAAATCAGAAGAATGAAACAAAACATAAAAAAAACTACATTTACATTGTGTTAAATCGAGTTTCCTCATGACCCAGCAGGCCCACTGCTGGGTAAAGTACATGAAAGCATGTATCCTCACAAAAGTCTTCACATGAAGGCTCATGGTACAGAGTTATTCAAAACAGCCAAAAATTAGGAACAACCCATTCAAATGACTGGGTAAGTACAATGTGTTGTATCTCCTGTACAGAGTGTTAGTAGGCTGTTAGAGTGTCGTATTGACACCTGCTACAAACTGATGATTAAGAGAAAAAAATAAGATACAAATGAACACATATTATTTGACTCCTATCTGAAATATATGCATAACAGGAAACTCTGAAGAACTAGAAGGTAGATTAGTGATTTGCGGGGCTGACAAGAGGGGGGGAAGAGGAAGAGTGAGCTACAGGGCAGAGAGTTTCCATCAGGAATACTGGAAATGTTACACCGTGTTGACAGCGTAAATGAAGAAATAACCTGCGGACTATGGATGTCAGAATGGTGAATTTTCTGCTTTGTGGATTGTGTCTGAATAGATCTGTTGCAAAACAATAACCAGCTGTAGTCTGCTGGTCCCGGTTGGTTCCAGATTCAGATATAGCTGCCTGTTCCTTGCTCAGTCCATCTGCAGAGTGACTGTAGTGGATTCAATGCTCTCAAAGATTGTTTTCAGGAAAAACAAAACAAAAACAAAACAAAACAAAACCTCCCTCTTTGAAAAGATGTGTTTTTCACATGAATCATGGAATTCCAGAAAAGTTGTCAGCAGCTGGAGGATTCACTTCAACACTTCTGCTTGGACAAGAGCACTACTGAATTTTACAAAAGTGTAACTGACCCCCAGACCTTAGCACAACTGATGTTATGATGGGCGTACCATTCAGACCATAAAACTCAATGTGTAGACAGTACCACCTGCCAAAAACAAGAGCGTAGACCTAATCCATCAGAGCTGTATGTCTGGGGAAGTCTCTAAGTGGACAAACCCTGCTCTCCAGCTTCAGTGGCTCTGCTTCTGGCTAACTGTTCTTGCTAACTGAAGTATGTCAACTCAGGATGTAGTTTTTGTACCTAAAGGCTCACCGTGAGGAAAGGGACTACCCTATGATAAGAACCTCTGAACATGAATCTTCACTTTAGGAATCATTGCCCCCAAGACCAGTCAGACCTCTGTCAGATTCAAAGATCTACTGAAAGACCGAAAAAACTGCAAAGTGCCATGCAATGTTTAATGATGTTTGATATGGGCAAATTGTTCTTTCTGTCTTTGGGAGGAAGAAATTAATCAGTATACAGGGTCCATCATCAGGGGAAAGGGAAACAGAAGGGAAAGGGAAACAGAACTGCTGAGTTACTAGATCCTGAACACCCTGCACACATCCCCACCTCACAGACTGGCTATGCAGAGGACGGAAAGCTGGCTTCTTGGTTTTAATTCAGTGTCGCCTGTGCAGACAGTAGAGATGTGATGGATGTTGGGGATACAATCTAACTGCCAGCCATGGAGAGAAAATAAGACTCATGGGCACGCCAGTGGGACAGCCAAAGAGACATCATGCTGGCCCCGGAGTCTGCTGTTGCTGGTCCCCAACACCATGGTCGGTAGGAGAGTCTGCCTCTCTGGAAGGTTGTGCCTCCAAACAAGCACAGTATTTGATGCCAACCGTGCACACTGGGCTGGGGGTAGAGAGAAATGGCTAATCAGAAAACCAGGCCCTTATTATAAGCGCTCAGTGAGATGAAGTTTGTGCAGCTTTTATTGGCCAAACAAATAGTTTTCTGGTTCTCAGGAGTAATATAAGACAGAAAGAAAACACTCTGTGTGGTCAAAAGAATAGGAGTGGCCTCAATCTCCTTCATAGCTGGAGTTACCGTATTAAGAACACTCCTAAGAGCATGCGATAAGAGGACATGCAACGCTTTTCCCCAGTCCCCAAACTCAATTTCAGTTTTGCTTTCATGCAGGTTACTACAGGCTCCTGGGTTCAGGCTGGGGAGTCTGAACAATCTAATAAGAGTGTGCAGCTTCCTCCAGCCCTCCTCTCTGCCCCACTTTGTACCTGATCCCTGATGGCCTCTATGGAGGTTAAATGTTTAATTTCAGTTACACAAAGGTCTGTTGAGTTTCTCAAGCTATGCAGTAACTCCAAATGTACCACATAACGGGGAGAAACCAGGTAGAAATCACCTTTGCACAGCCCCTGCCCCTGCTCCTGCCCCCACCCCGCAGTAGTGTGTCATCATTTCAGCATCTGAAACTAGTACTCGGGCTATGGAAGCAATGATTATTTCTGTATTTGCCACATACTCACCCAGTAAGCCAAACAAATACTGTTATTAGTTTTGGATAACCTAATCTCTTCCTTTGAAGTAAAGGGGAACAGGAAGAAGAATGGGATCAATATTCCATTAATAACCCTCCTACCCCCAGATTTTGGAAGCTGTGGATAAATAAGTACAGAAAGATATCAATACAGATACATCTCAGCTGTTGCAGTGTTAAGTCAGCAACACAGACAGGGCCGGGGTAAGTGTGGCCTTCAGTGTGCCTGGAATGTTTTTTGACATCATTTTTAGCTGCATGTCTCTACCAACATCTGGTTGCAAGGACTGTGTCTTATTCACCTTAGGTTCCTCAGCTCCCACCCAGGAATTCATATGTACTTGATTCAGGAATCCCTGATGGTGTGGGTATATACACACATATAATCACGTAAATAAAGATGAGCCTACATGAGCTGCTTACAATTCTGATTGCTGGACTCTAGAACCTCCTACCACATCTAATGATAAAAATATTAGTCTTCTCATGATGTTCAATGTTCAGATCAACGTGACTTCAAAGCTAGAAAGTAAGTCAAGAGAAATGAACCAGACTGCTTATACCTCTGGACTGGACTTAAATTCACACTGCCTATCACCACCTTGTCCTGAGTTATTTGGGTTCATTTGTATGGATACATTTATCTCCTTCATTGGTGGAATGTCAGGGCAGCAGAGGGTCTCCCTGTTCTCCACTCCCTCCATCCCAATGTCTTCTAAAAAGCCCGGCATATACTCTGTTCCTAATAATTGTTTATTCAGTAACTTCACTGAGCTGACAAATGTTCACCCACTGAGAGTCAGGCTCCTATTTCAGATAAAGCAAAGGGGCTTAGGAACGCACTGGCTGCTTAGTTACGTCACACGCGCGCACATGCTTCCTGCAGCCGAAGCACAAGTCTCCGGGAAAGGCGTATGGAGAGCCAAGAGAACATGATCCTTGGACAGCAGCCCCATGCGGTGATCAGTGGGAAGAGTCAGCCCCATCGGTGTGGAAGGCTTGGGCTGCGTTCGTTCTACTGAGATGTTCAAAAGAAAGGGGACTTGCCGCACGGAAGCCAGATGGGCTTGAATGCCATGGAACTTACAGCAGATGGCACTCAAATATTAAGCTAACATTTGCCTATGCTCCAAGATGAGCTGTGTGAAGCTGGTCACATGATGTCTATTTAGAAACAAGCAGCAGATAGGAAAATAAATCTGGTATCGCTAAAGTTGTCTGCTAAAGCAAACCTAGGCATTATCACCCAATGTACTTTTTGTACAAAGGAAATGTTGATATTCCTCAGGCTGAGTCAAGTCTAACGTAAACACCCAGGACAGGGCAGGGGGAGCCCACTCTCTCCGGAACCTGTTCAACAAACAGGCTCGCTCTGATGGAAGCTGTGAGAATCTGCTTCTGTGAATCCCATGGCAACAGTGGCAGTCCTCAGACACTTTACAAACCAGATTTGTTTTTTCTTCTTTCTAAATACCTTTGTGTGATATTTTTGGAAAATGTTGAAATACAACCAGCATTGCGTAAGGTGTAAACACACTGCTCCAAACACTCCAGTTTTAGATCGGGTGTTTGTTAGTTTCTCACTAACCCACGGTGGTGACTCCGCTGGTAACCTTGAAGCATCCGGCTCTCTGGGGGATGCCCCAGAAACTCTTGTCAGCTGAAAGTCAGACTCAATAACATTTATAAACCGCAGTGACTATCCAGTCGGAGGAGAGGATACTCTCAAGATTTATAAGCAGGGCAAAGTCATCAGCATATTGGCCATCCACTTTGCCTGTATTATTCAAGGCTTCCTCCCAGAGTCACGGAATAGTCTCTGATTTTCTCATTAAATCAGAAGCCTAAAGACTATCAAATCTTGGTCGCCCAAAAGTCAAGAGCAGAACTAATAAGAGAGTCATACAACCATGTGAACAGTGAAGAACTCATAACTATTCTGTATGTGTGAAAACTTTCCTGATAAAAATGGTTGTCATGGACAAAGGAGCCCCCTCTAAGAACCAACTAACACACAGAGCACTGCCCTGCTTTCTGTCACCATTTAAGACACATTTTTCTCACATGCTAATTAAAATAGATCAACGGAAAGGGGGAAATTGGAAGCGTATTAGAGAAATATGACATATTTATTCAAAGTATCAATAGTTCTGAGGTTATGCAAGAAAAATGTTTCTGGTTTTGGGTATGTACATTGAAACATTTCCATGACAGCAACTTAATTTTAAAATACTTCTACCAAAACCAATACAACCAACATGACAGGATCCCAGTGCTAAATTCTGCTGAGTTATAAATGAAAATTCATCCTGTTACTCTAATCTGTGAGTGAAATTTTGCTTAGAGATCAATTTTAAGTATCTCAATGTATAGATTGTGGAGACTCATTCCAAATCATAGGTTAGAGTCAGGTATTTGAAGGTTCAGTCTTTACCAGCTACCAAAATATGCATTGTTAACGGGTGGCAGTTTCTTGTCAGTGTGTCTCAAACCCTGCCCATGGGCTTTAAAAAGGTGTGAAGTGGGTAAAGAAGAAACATCAAACAGTCAAGTCCTCCTAGTAGCATGCCTCCTTCCCACCGTTGAGACAAGAAGTTCTATGTGAAGCCTATTTCCTATTTGCTACGTTGCACCATCCAAAGATTGCATAGGCAAGCTCATTTTCTTTTCTTTTCTTTTTTTCTATTAGTTTATTACTTTTCTTTTTTATTTTATTTTTTTTATTTTCTTTATTTACATTTCAAATGCTATCCCGAAATTTCCCTATACCCCCCTGCCCCTGCTCCCCTACCCACCCATTCCCACTACTTGGCCCAGGCCTTCCCTTGTGCTGGGGCATATAAAGTTTGCAAGACCAAGGGGCCTCTCTTCCCAGTGATGGCTGATTAGGCCATCTTCTGCTACATATGCAGCTAGAGACACAAACTCAGGGGGTACTGGTTAGTTCATATTGTTGTTCCACCTACAGGGTTGCAGCCCCCTTCAGCTCCTTGGGTACTTTCTCTAGCTCCTCCATTGGGGACCCTGCAAGCTCATTTTCTATTTAAGATAACTGAAAGGGGTTTTTATGCAGAACATTTTTATGAATGGATAGCATTTTATGTGACAAACTCTCAAACCTTTGTTTATCTAGTCTAAAGGAGTCATTCCATATTTGTTATCGTGAGAACATTAAATCCTGCCTCAATGTTATTCAAATACCTCTGAAACGCCTGTTTACCAGAAGGTAGTGGTCCTGAAAAACAACGCAGACAAACCTTCTTTATGTGGGAAACTGTTTGATCCGAGGGTGAGGTGGGAGGGCAGCAACCTGGCGCATGTCACACTGGTTTCAACTAAGTCATTAAAGGGAGACAGTAATGTCCTGTCTCTACACTTTCTACTGCCTTTTAGCTGTCCTGGCAACAGCTGATAAAACAGAGTTAGGGCTCAGGCTAAAGGTTAAGCCCAAGAAGGTGGCTGTGACCAATAGGTTTCACCAGATAAAGTGGCTAGTTCATACCTCTCATTGTTTGAGGGAATATGAATGATGAAGTTATCAAAAGGTAGGCTGCTGACTGGCAGGTGTGGGGCGTGGCTACCGAGGCAGAATTACATAGGCGGAACATGGAGCCAGCCTCAGGAACACCTGGCCACAAGGCTCATCCACCAAGGACAGCCCCCTTGCAGCCTCACAGTCTCCCAGGTCCTTAAACAACCTGCAACCTGAGCAGGTAGCATTTGAGGTTGTACAGAAAACACAGCCCAGTTAAAAAATGGGAGCGTAATTGCTGCGATTTGTGATGTTCCAGTTCTATCAACCTGACTATTTCAAAAGCATCACTCAGTTCATAATCTCATTACAATTCGAGATAGGACAAAATATTTGCCATCTTTTATACATAGATAAGGCTTTGGAAATTTTGGACCAGAAAGTAATAGATGGGGACTCATACCCAAATCTGTCCAACTCTAGAATCTCTATATTATACCTCACGTCCCTATAATCACCTCGATAACAAATTTGGTTTTTAGTAAGGCTCTTCTGTATTCAGAATACCAAAAAAATTTATTCAGAAAGTTTTCCATTGTATGGAAGTTATAAAACTTCAGTAGGTTGGCCTTGTACACAAATGTTCTCCAGGTTCAGTTCAGCAAAGAAACAATTAAATGTTGGCCCATAGCGATGCCACCTTGGCTTATCAACTCAAATTTATTACTGACCACCTCCATGAAACCTCTGAAAGCATCTTTCCCTGCCAACTCCATGGCCCTTTTCAGAGCTGATCACCCCAGGGGAGTACAGCCAAGGGGCAAAGTCCTTCACCAGTCACAGCAGGTGATCCCCACACAGAGTTCTCTTCTTAATTGTTCCATTATTCTTTAACCTTTCACTAGGTACAATAACATTTAAATGGGCTTTGTGGAAAGAGCATAAGCTACAATGCACACTGACATTCAGGGAAAGTCTACAGTACACACCAGCAACTGCACCTCCTGTCTGGAGTCATGGTCTGGGATTCATTTGCTTGTCAAATGTTTATTGAGAAGCCACTGTCTAGGAGGCTTCATTACAGACAACAGAAGAGGCCCCTTGGTCTTGCAAACTTTATATGCCCCACAGAAGGGAACACCAAGGCCAAGAAGTGGGAGTGAGTGGGCAGGGGAGCAGGGCGGGAGGGGGGAGGGTAGAGGGGCCATTCGAGATAGCATTTGATATGTAAAAGAATAAAATATCTAAAAAACAGACAACAGGGATACCCCAGTGAACAGAAGGTTGATCTCAAGTGTTTAAAGACAAAAGCAGACAAGAAAACCATTAGGTGGTAAGTGCTGAGGAAGCTCAAACAAGAGATCAATGCACCCGAAGTGTTGGCTTCCCGTGGGTGCTCATGTATCATGACTGGTCAGGTTGATGTGGGTTCTGGCAGGGAAACCATGTTCTAGTTCCATTTCTGTTGCTATGATCAAATAACCTAGCCACCAGCAACTGTTGGGGGGTGGGGAGATTTGTTTAACTTATGGTTCCAGTCCATTGTTCAGGGACATCAAGGTAGGAACCCAAAGCTCATAGTCAGAGAAATGGTGTTGTCCACTATGGGTGGGAGTCTTCCTTCACTGAGATGAGGACCAAATTGAAGATCACAAGAACCCACATAGGATAGATTAGATTAACTTGGTGGTGGTGAACTCTAACTAGACAGATATTGGCCTATGGGTGTTATGACCACTGATTATATTTGGGGATATTTAGAGTACACTAAAAACAGTGCTCAATATGAGATGATAAATTGGGTCAGTTGGCTTTAGGACACCTCCCCAAGGTGACCTGCCCTATGGTATTGGAAGAAGTTATTAGTAAGAGCAAGCTAACTCCCTTTATAGCACTGGAAATTAGTCAATCAAACCACAATAAGTAAAAGAAACTTATCAGCTTCTTATTTAAAATGTTAATAAATAGGGCTGGTGAGATGGCTCAGTGGGTAAGAGCACCCGACTGCTCTTCCAAAGGTCCAGAGTTCAAAATCCCAGCAACCACATGGTGGTTCACAACCATCTGTAACGAGATCTGACGCTCTCTTCTGGAGTGTCTGAAGACAGCTACAGTGTACTTACATATAATAAATAAATAAATAATAAAAAAATGTTAATAAATAAAAAAAGAAACCATTGTTGCAGAGACTGCATTAAATGAGTAACTGGACTAGATTCTTCAAAAGTCCCATTTTGTTGTATAACACTGACTAACATGAATATTTGAATAGCAGTAAAATGAGAGAGTAAACACTTAACCTAAATCGTCTCAATCCTCACAAGGTGCAAGCCACACAGGCACTATTTCCCTCTTTGAACAGACAAAAAAAGCACAGACAGGCTTATCGCTCCAAAGCCACAGAACTAGTGATAAGTGGGTAGAGGAGAAGCCTAGTCCAGGTGACAGTATTAACTATCACAGTGGCTTATCATAGGAGGATTTTAATTTTAGTGTGAGTTTTCACTAACAGCAACTTTCAACCTGGTCTTTCAGGTTATTTCCTTTTGCCATCTTCCTAGGTCTTGAATGAGGAAAATATATCATTGCACCTCAGATATGGCCTTGTCCCAGATACAACCTATATCTATCTGGTGATATATCACTTTCTGTGGACAAAAATAAATGTATAAATTCAAGTTGGGAGGTGAAGTCTTGATTAAGGTACTTTCTAGACACGGGACATACAAGTATCTACACAGGAGAGAGCATGTATCAATCTGCATCACTCTGCTGGGAACCACAGTCCTCTATCAGCTACAGAACGGGCATCACATTGATGGCGGGCACAAACAGTATGTAGGAAAAAATGCTAAAACTTACAGTTCAAGAAAGTGACTGTAAACCTTTAGAGATGATGCAGATGTGACTGATGATTTACAGGGCTAGATTAATGAACGTCACTTTCTCACTGAGAACTTCTCCTCAGTTCTAGGGTTTGGATCTCAAACTTCCCCATTAAGGAGATCTTCCTCATTTTTAGTTATCCTGGTAGGCTCTGAGGAAAGATGAAGTCTCCATACAAATCACAAGAGACTTTCTAAATCAAAAATCGAACTGAGATCTTTGGCTTTGCAATTATAACACATCTTAGTAGAGAGATCTAGCTCTTATCAAGAATGTCTGTCATACAAAGGGAGGGCATAAATGTGGGCATCAGCCAAGAGAAAGAAAAGTCCCTGACAATAAGATTGGTTTATTCATATCAAAGTTATTTAGAGTCAATCGACTTGAGGTCTGAGTTCCAGTCTTTTAGAAAACCATGTCTTTGTGAAACTGTTGCAGCTACCAGCTTGCTCACATGTGCATCCCTGGAGCTGTGGTCCTGGACTGAAGGCAAAGGACCAAGTGCAATGAACACCACTGTCTGTCTCTCTGCTTTTGCTTGTGGACGCAATGTGACAATGTGACCAGCTCTCTCAGGTCTCTGCCGCTCTCACTTCCCTGCCATGTTCTGGCTAACTTTAAACTCAGATTAAGTGCTGCACACTGACAGTTTCCAGCTGACCGACATGTTAGCACTTGAGTTAACTGCGTATAATGCGTTTCATTACACAGTACCATTGTGAACTCCCACCGACTACCATACTCTTCTGGGATACTAAATCTTCAGTCTCCGAACCCTAAAGCAACTTGTCGTAGAAAGGTATTTAGCTTCACTTAAAGACAGGTCAACAATTTGGAAATTAACTTAGAAAATGGGACTGAATGGTAATTGAGAAAACCTATTTTGCATCTGGGTTTTCCTACTGCTACAATGTCAGCCAGAACACTGGCTGAACCTCAGCTCTTGCCTTGAACCTGAAATGAAAGTCTCTCATCAGTAGGAAATCAGGTTCAGAAGGTCTTCAGGAGAGTTTGGGTAGAAACCAAATGGTGTAGCTTAAAATTGAAAGCTATGTTACTCACTTAGAAATATTCTCGAAACTATGCCCTTGTGTGAATTCCAAGGAACATATGACAGTGAATTAAGTGGCCAATTATCAGTTAAACAGCCCTGCCACGTGGATGTTGCAAAAATCATTCGAAGACCTTCTTTTAAGTCACAGGCCAAGAAAATGAACTAGGACGTTCAAATCGTGGAAGGTTTTGATGAGGTGAAAAGTTAGAAGCTAGATATTTCCACTACAACCACTGGATGGCAACAGACATTAGCAGTCTGTTAACCTACACACACACACACACACACACACACACACACACACACACACACTCACTCACCCCACATCTGCTTTAATTGATTTCCTCTGGAATTTTTGATGGAGATTAGAATCTCCTAGAGTTGTCAGGGACAAGAAAATAACAGTGAATTCAAGGTCAATGAGTGTGGTTTTGAAACACATATTTTGTTTTTGCAAAGTTTTTGTATTCAAGGAAATCTCTTACAAGATTTAGTACTCATTCAAGAGTTATGAAAACCCAAAGTGCCTACTTGAAGGGAAGCATTAAGCCAGTGTCAGGAGCCATAATGGGACAAGCTAATAACTAGCAGGTGATTGTCCTGAGATGGCCTACTTCAGATTATTATATAATCTTTGACAGATTCACCCTTATTTAGCAAGGCTGTAAGGGATTCATTTTAGGAAAGATTCCTGCTGTTAGTATGCATTTCTTGTTATTATTAAACATATAACTATCACTAAGTAGTGGCCCACCCCTTTGGAGCAGATCTCTGCAGATCTATGAAGATGTACTGCCTTGTAGTGATGCTATACGGACAAACAGATGACTTCTTAAGTCTTAATGATGATCCTGTAAGAGTTCCTAAAATTATGCCAGTGTTATTAAGCTCTTTTATAGTGGGACTTCGATTAGGTCCTTTTCTGATAGTCAAAACTGCAACGAGAACTCTGCCAGACTCCAAGTGTCCCAAGTGTCACCAGTTAATTGCTCTTAGATAGTAACCAGTCTTTCTCCTACTCAGATCACATCCCAAGAGGTTGTAAAACAGTTAACCAAAGGTCATAAAAGGGGAACTAATGATTTATTATAGGTTCTAGGACAGAAGATAAAATATTGACCGGGTTGATCTATACAAAACTTCACTAATAACTTAGTTATGGTTTTAAACCTTCAGTGAACCTGTGGAGCTGAGACAGGTGATCGATGTTTAGCCAGATAATTACTCCTAATGGATATGCATGTAAACATTCTCTATTGTAAACTTCTATTTCAATTTATGATATGATTTTTTGTGTGAACTTGTGATGAACTTTGTAACATGTGATTATGTATTCTGAAAGATATATAAGTACTGAGGACAAAGAGATGAGACAGAGAGAGAGAATATTTTGCCTTTCCCCACTTAGAGTAGATTTTCCCCCCCTTTCCCCACTTAGAAGAATTTTTCCCTTTACCCATTTAAGATCTTTCCACTCTTCCCCTTAGATAGCTTTCATAGGAAACTTTTTACAACTTAGTAATAAACTCTATAATCACTTCTCTAAGTGTCTCTTTTTCTTCCTGCGACTTCCGACTAGCAGGTTGAAAGTTAGAGCTGAGCAGTTCCTGCTGAGATAGTTACTTAACCTTCACTGTTTTTAGGAAGAGCTGCTAGTGCCAGAAACTGCAGTTTCTGGCCTCAGAAAATCACAGAAGGCAGGTCAGCTACAGTAGCATAGTAACTTAGACTCGGACAAGCAAACTTTTTATTATTATACAGCACCCCTAAATATCTCGTAAAACCAAGTCTTACCCTCTGCGGATGCTCTTCCCTTTCCACTGCCTCAAGAAGAACTGGCAAGAAAAAAGATCTCCTGCCAGGGCTGGCCCCAGGCAAGCCAGAATGGTGTAATTATAGAATACTAAGAGTGGTAATATGAAATAGTCTCCAAGGTGGCACTGATTTTGAAACCATGAAGGGGTCATGGAAAGCCCCTGAGGCTCAGCACCAGGAGAGGTCAAAAGAGGCCATTGGTGCATCTGCCATCTCAGTTGAACTAAAAGTCCCAGGATTGAAAGGGCCATGGAGAAAAACTGAGGCTTTGAGCCACATGCCTGGCTTGGAGTCCCTGAAGAGAACCCAGCAGAGGCCACTGAGAAAAGTGCAGCTCAGTTGTACCAGAGACCTCAGCACTATGGAGATGTCAGTACCATAGGGAGCCAGCAAGGGCAGCTGCAGCTGTGGAGTGGAGCTGGTCTGCGTGGAGACTTTGTAAGAGATTTTGCATGTTTTCCTTTTTTTTCCTTTTCTTTCCTTGTTTTTTGTTTATTTGTTTATTTTGGGTTTTTTTGTTTTTTTTGTTTTTTTACTTTTTTATTAGGTATTTTCTTTATTTACATTTCAAATGTTATCCCCTTTCCTGATTTCCCCTCGGAAACCCCCCATCCCCTCTTCCCCCCCCC
>NC_034596.1:67770065-67789019 GCF_900095145.1 Mus pahari
TCTGACTGGTGTGAGGTGGAATCTCAGGGTTGTTTTGATTTGCATTTCCCTGATGACTAAGGATGTTGAACATTTTTTAGGTGCTTCTCAGCCATTTGGTATTCCTCAGTTGAGAATTCTTTGTTTACCTCTGTACCCCATTTTTTCATAGGGTTATTTGGTTCTCTGGAGTCTAACTTCTTGAGTTCTTTGTATATATTGGATATTAGCCCTCTATCGGATGTAGGATTGGTAAAGATATTTTCCCAATCTGTTGGTTGCCTTTTTGTCTTATTCACAGTGTCCTTTGCCTTACAGAAGCTTTGTAATTTTTGAGGTCCCATTTGTCAATTCTTGATCTTACAGCACAAGCCATTGGTGCTCTGTTCAGGAATTTTTCCCTGGTGCCCATGTGCTCAAGGCTCTTCCCCACTTTCTCCTCTATAAGTTTCAGTGTATCTGGTTTTATGTGGAGCTAAAGCCATCCAGTAGAAAAAATACAGCATTTTCAACAAGTGGTGCTGGCTCAACTTGCAGTTAGCATGTAGAAAAATGCAAATCAATCCATTCTTATCTCCTTGTACAAAGCTCAAGTCCAAGTGGATCAAGGATGTTTTCAAGAAACTGAACTTTTAAAGTGTTTGAAAATTTAAAGAACATGAGACTTTAAAAAATTGGAATGTTTTAAATTTCAATACTGATATTAATATGATATCTCATGACTGAAGAAGAAAGAAAAGGTTATAAGTGACTAAGTGATGTGTTTGTGTGTTGAGTCGACAAGGGGCCTATTATGCTGATATATTTTGTCAGCTTGACATAAACCTAGGCACATCTGCAAAGAGGGAATCTTCATTGAGAAATACCTCCATAAGACTGGTCTGTAGGCAAGTCTTGGGGGAATTTTCTTGATTAATGATTGATGTGGGAGGGCCTAATGCATTGTGGGCAGTGCCAACACAGGACTGGTTGTCCTGGATGATACAAGGAAGCAGGCTGAACAAGCCATGAAGAGCAGGCCACATCAACAGCATTTCCCCACTGTCTGGGCTTCAGGTCCTGCCTCCAGGTTCCTGTCTTCAGTTCCTGCCCCAAAACTTCCCTCAACAATGAACTAGGACCCTGAGGATTGCAGGCTAAAACAAACCCATTTTCTCCCCCCAGTTGCTTTTGGCCATAGAGATTTGTTTGTTTGTTTGTTTGTTTGTTTGTTTATTACAGCAATAGACACCCTGAGACATTGTTAAGTATAATTTTTATTTATATCTGAACTATACTTCAGCTATTTTGGAGCCTGGTAATTTCCTAGTCCTACACAGGCTTGTATAAAACTGTTTAAAGAGACAACTTGGCTAACCATAATCCATCATGATGTGCTGCATTTAAACTCCAAAGGGCCAACTATGACTCCTAGCTCCAGTGTGAGCCATGTAAATATCAAAGTCAACTAAATCCAATACCTGACCCCCCCAGATCTTTGCCCTATAAAGATATTAGTAGTAACACCCATGGGTAGTTTTCCAATAGTTAACAACACACACACACACACACACACACACACACACACACACACACACACACACTTGGTGAGACCCTGCCTCAGAAAAAAATAATAAAAGTAATTAAATTTTACAAAATAATATACAAAATATTATATAATTCATACAATAAAGATCCATGCAAAATTATCCATTACTTTCTTAACCAATATTTTACTTCTTATAACTTATTTTTTTAAGTGTGTGTGTGTATGTGTGTGTGTGTGTGTGTGGCTAGGGTGTGGGGTATGTGTGTGTGTGTGTGTATGTGTATGTATGTGTGTGTTCACATATATGCATGTGACTACACTGCCCTTGGAGGCAAAAAGAAGGCTATAGATTCCCTTGGAGCTGGAGATACAAGGGCTTGTAAGCCACCCAACCTAAGTGCTGGAAACTGAGCAACAAACTCTCTTATCAGCTGCACCATCTTTTCAGTTCCTTAACCAGTATTATTTTTTCTTCTTTCTTTTTCTTTCTTCTCTCTCTCTCTCTCTCTCTCTCTCTCTCTCTCCTTTCTCTCTTTTTTCCTTCCTTGCTTGCTTGCTTTTAATTGAAACTATTTTTTCCATACAATGCTTTAAAGATAGATCAGGACTGCACTGTTATATTTTCAGACAGGACAAGAAAACTTAGATGGAAAAGAGGCAATGGGTCTGACAAGCAGGCAGCCACTGTGACTTGCAGTAGAACAGGCTTAGGTGGGGCTGTGACAGCTGACTGCCATAGCCGAGCACTCACCTAGCCCGATGAGTCAGATTTGCTGTTAAATGATTAATTGAGGATTTTTAAAATTAGTCTTTTCATTTGCACATTCCTGAGAGTTGAGATAACCTTTCAGAAATGAAAATGGATCTCCCCGTTCAGAGTCTGAGGGCATAACTGACTGTTAGAGGTGCGGAGGACGAGAACACAGCACAGGAGAGCACAGGAGAGCAGGCCTGCACGGGAGGGAAATGAGGACGAGAACACGGCACAGGAGAGCACAGGAGAGCAGGCCTGCACGGGAGGGAAATGAGACACAAAGAAAAATATTTTCTCTCCAGCTCTATAGCTGCAGAGGGCTCTGAAGGGTAAGAAAGCTCCAAATCACAGACCTGGGACCAGTAAACCTGGTGCCCCTGTTTCATACCATGGGGCCATCTGAAGACTGAGTCTTATTCTAAATGTTTCCAAGTCCTGAGATGCAGAGCCGGCACCTGTGAGGTCAGTCCAAAGCCTGCGACGCATCAACCCAAATACATCTGCTACTGATGCTTCACTGGACACAAGCTGGGAACCACAAAGCAGACTTGACCTCACAGTTATGGGCAGTCAAGCTTTGCTTAAGCAGCAACCTGCTGGCCAGCTGCAGTGATTAAGAACAGCTAGGGGGCAGCTCCGCAACAGCAAAGCTTCCTCACCTGCTGAAATGGAGTTGCACAGACCAGAGGGAACCACAAAGCTCCAACAGCCCTCTGCTGGTAATGAGCCATCCGCTGGGACCTCCCGGCCTTGGCTTCCCCAGCGTGGAGAGCGTGGAGAGCGTGGAGAGAGCGGCTGAGCAGTGGATTTCGGTGGAAGACTAGATTTCAAAGGACCCCTCAGGGCAGGAGCGAGCAGAGGTTATTCACCCTGGAACCCCTCAATCTTTTGAAAAGACTTCTACTACCTCCTCTCCAGTATCTAAACTTAGCAACAGCCTTATGGGGTGAGATCTGAATGGTGCCAAATTGGTCATAAAAGGTGCGCGCCAGCCCTTGCGCGAGTCCAGAGCTCCCGTAGCAGATGTCTGCTAACCCCAGCTGCGGAGCTTGTCTCTCGGATTTGGGAAGTAAAACGGACCTGCCTGTCACATGTTACATGCATGGCATGAACACAGGCAGCAGGACTGTAGCTCAACCGTTTCAGGCCCCAGGAGGCTAAAGCTGTTCATGTGAGCGCAGCTCCTGCAAGCCGTGGGGTTCTTCCCCATCCCAGTCAGAGTGGACAAAAAATAATCTAAATTAGTTTCAAAGGTTGCCAAGCAAGTATGCATTCTTACTCTTAAATCTGAGTTCAAATACCCTCCCATCGCATGCAAATAGTGCACTTTAGATACTGGAGCTATTTATTTGGATAATCAAGAGCCAACAGGCTGAGGATGTTGGGTTGCTCCACAAAACTGGGGGGGGGGGTATCCTGGCCTCCACAACCACGTAATGAGGAAATCTTGTAATTTTACTGCTCCAGATCATCCCATTCTAGTGTGATCATTTTAATGTGTCGTGTGTTGGCTCTCTAATAAGAAAGAGTTCGTTCTCTATTTTTATATGAAACACTAAAGGTTAGCAAAAGCTATACCCAAGAGGGTATACCTTTGAAATCAGTTATCTCAAGAGGGCAAAATACTTGTCAAGAAACAGAAAGTGGGAAAGATGGAGAGCAGGGGCCCTGGAGCGAAGGTGCGCTCTGAGAGTAGGCTGTACCTCCCTCATCTGGCCATCTGGTTCTTTTCCCTCTGAAATTCATGAAGAATCTGCAACCAGGTGGGTTGGGCAACTTGAGATACTGGGGGGAAAAAAATCTCCTTTATACCCACGGATTCTAGATGACAAAATACTTAGTTCTTTCATTTGAAGACTGTCTCTGAGGTAGAAGCTAATGACTAAAGTAAAATAATTCTAAATTATAAGCAACTTTAAAAACTATTGTGTCATATTAGGTGCCACCGAGGGACAGAAGAAACTGTGCGAGCAGTTTTGGCGGCTGTCTTTTCTGATTATCTAGAATTCAAAAACCAAAACTCTCCCTCCTTGGACATGAGAAAGGGTGCAGCTGGTCTACACACGGCCCATTTAAGCAAAACTGAGCTAAAAGCGGGTTTGGGCATGAAGGGACTTAGCCATCCCCCGTCTTTAAGTAGGAAGACACTGGAACAAGTCTGGACAGTTCCAAGCAAAGCTTCACTTGTCCACAGAGGTAGCTGGCCCTGGAGTGGAAGGAAGGATGGGGTCACCGACTACAGTTCGGGGAGCACACAGAACTCTTTGTGATTAGGACATGGAAAGAGAAAAGATGCTTAACTCACAGGGAAATAGACCACAGTGGCAATGGGCCACTGACCCCAGACACACATCATGGTGACCATTCAGCTTCCCCGGGGCATACCTCAGGGCACCCAGGAAGGACTCTGGCAGGACGACCCTACTTGAACCAGAAAAGCTGTCCCCTTTACCTTTTTGCTTGTTGAAGAAAGGCAGAGGGGGCATGAGGCCAGAACCAAGTGGTCCAGGAATTTCGGTGGCCGCGGGACTTTGACTGGAACTCACAGCTTCCTCTTCAGGCTGCTGCTGCTGTGATATGGGCGGCTCCGGAACCGAGGCTCCATCTCCGGACGATGGCTCTGGGCGGGATTGGAGGGCGGCGGCGGGGGCAAAGCTGAGCATCGGGTCTGGCTCCACAGGGCCTTGGTGGCTGGGCGCTCGTTCTTCGGTGGCCCGAGAGCCCGTCTCCTCGCGGATGGCGTCCAGGGCACCCGGTTTCATCGGGGGCGAGTCCTGCTCGCGCTTGGGGCTCTCCTCCGAGGCCGAGGAGGCGTCGCAGGACTCAATGATGAGCTCGCTGTCCAGCTCGGCCTCGCGCTCCTCCCGCAGGATGCTGTACTGGATGGAAGGAGAGGCAGGAGAGGGGGGCGGGCCTGACACATGACCGAAGCTCACATAGCCAGAGGGCAGGGCATCCTCAGAGGCCATGGGGTCCTCTGACACCAGCTCAATTTCTGAGTCTCCGGACTCCGCACTGCTGGCCTCCTGGTCCAGGGGGCTGGGGATGGTGGGCAGCCCAGACCTGGCCTTGGCTTTGGGTCTGTCGGCCACCTGGCCCACTGGCCTTGGACTCTCGGTGGTTTCATATGATAACCCCTTTGCTTCTTTAATGGCAGCAATCAACTCTTCCTCGGAGACGCTGCCTTTCCCCTGGGACTCTGCAGCAGATGGTTCTGTCCTCCCACAGAGCGAAGGAGAACCAGAGAGGCACACACACGGACAGACAGATGGACACAGAGAAAAGAAATAAAACAAAATTCCATTAGGGGAGATGTTTTGTCGTTGCTTGAGAAACACACATCTCATTAGTACAGAAATAGTCTGTTTCCAGGGCTTTGCTGGAAAGACAAGCCACCTAAACTAAGGCTAATTACTGTTGTGGCCCAATTAATTTACATACCTATCCATCTTAATCTAGCTGTTTTAAAAAATGACCCTGTCATTTCTTAGCAACAGAAACTTGGCTGTTCTGTTTTGGTGCACCAAAGATTCTAGAAGTCATTTTAATTTCTGATTCATTCCCTCGAGGTAGTTTCTCAGCTTCACAGATTTCATCAGATAATCAAATGGACACGTATCCCTAATTGAGTCCACCAGCATCAAGAAATCTGAAAGTTATCCTTTCCCCATGCCCAGGGCAGCCCATTCCGTCTCTGTTAATAAGAGGAGATGGGACTTTGGCTAGACTTCTGAGCTTTACATTTCTCATGAGAGTGTTCTTAGTTTTAAAGCTTATTTTGCCATTTCTGCCTCCCCCTCCCCACCCCAAGGGGATTATCAGCCGTAGCACCTCATGGGACTGCAGCTGTGGCAGCCCTCTGCTGTCCTTTGCCCACGCCACCTTGAGAAGACACCAACTCAGAACCACCCCTCCCCAGGGCAAGTGTCTGCCTTCTGCCTGATGTCCCTCCAGATGGCCTGGAGGCCACACTGGCAACCCTGCTGAGCTTGGCTGTTGAAATCACCATGGCAACAGTGTTCAGGAGTTTGGTACTGTTTTGCTATAGAGCAGGCAGGGCCTTTTTTCCAGGTACCTTAGACGTTCATCTCTGGACTTTATGTGGCAAGAACTGACCATCCAAAGTTTCTTGCAGAATATTAGGGTCACTAAGGGGTTCTAGGGAGGCAAGATGATCATATTATATTGTTCATGGCTGCATCATCTGTGGCTCTAGGGTTCTGAGAGGACCAGATAACGTATTTTAGAGTTTTAAAATTCTCTACAAAGCAGGACCAACTTTACCCTACACATCATCCGTTAAGCAGGGTCAAAAGTTCAAGTGGCAAGGGGTCAGATCGCACAGCAGTATGTATAACAAGTGCACAGAGTGTCCTTGCAAGTGCCAGGAGGGAAAAGCAGAGTGGGGTAAGGGGATCAGCTGTTCTGGACAGGACTGGATGAGGCTTCTGCTAAACAGGTCAGATGAGGCTCCTGTAAGAGGCGGACCTAGATTTAACCCTAAATTTCCAAAGGCAAAGTGTGCCAAGGAGTGCAAAAGCCTGGAGATGGGAGTCACAACAATCTATCAATACCCAAAGAAGGCCAGGATGTCTGGAAGGACTTGTAAACACAGGAGTATGGTAGAAGAGGTGGAGACAGTGTGAGCGTGTCACAACTCAAGAGGTTTTTATCTTGTGGAAAGAGTGATCACTGGAGGAGAGAAAGGATATGCTGTTTGCTTGTTTTTTAATTTTTTTAATTTTTAAAAAAACTTATTTTGAGCCATGACTTCTCTGTGTAGCCCTGGCTGTCCTGGAACTCACTTTGTAGACCAGGCTGACCTCGAACTCAGAAATCTGCCTGCCTCTGCCTCCCTAGTGCTGGGATTAAAGGCGTGCCCCACCACACCCGGCGTGCTATGCTGTTAAGTGTCTTAAAACAACCGTTTCTCCTAAATACATATATACAAGTAACATTATATGGACTGAACAGTTTATATTTAGGAATATATATGTATAGATATATGCATGCATTAAGAATTAGTGGGGAAGGGCTAGAATTTGAAGTGGAGCAGGAGAGAGCACTAGGGAGACTTTGGAGGGATGAAAGGGACGGGAGAAATATAACTATTATAATCTTTAAAATATAATTTAAAAAACAAAACAGATACTTCATTCTCTCAAACTTTTTGACGATTTTACTGTACCATCTCAAACTGCTTTCATCGTGGCTCACTCTCTTTAGTAAGCCATGTGCTCAAGTCTTTGCTCTGATTCCAGACAAAGCAGCAGTGTAAGAGTTACATGAAGTTAGTGTAAGAGTTACATGAAGTTAGTGTAAGAGTTACATGAAGTTAGTGTAAGAGTTACATGAAGTTACTTCCACGTGGTGGGCTAAGGACAAGAAGGAGGGAGGGAGGCCCAAGGGTGCCAGTGGAGGCATGATCTATAGCACCATTCTGAAGGCAGTGCTGGCACCAGCACAGCTCCACATGTGAGCATCCGCTGGGTGACAGATATTTTACGTATGGAGCTTACAACCTGTGGCAATGGCTTGCACATCTGTGTAATATCGTTCCACTTGTGCTTCTCCTGCCACCCCCCACCCCGCAACTTTGTTCCAGTCCTATCATTTTCTATGTTTTCTGTACATTGTCCAGGATCCCTTCCACCCTGGTTCAGTCAATAGGAAAGGCTGAGGGAAGGAGATGCTGCGGTATTGTTCATAACTCCTTGTGTCTTTTGAAGGTCTACCTCTTCACAGGTTTCTGAATCACCTCCTCCCACTCTGCTCGGTCCAGGGAGAGTAATGTCTCCCTAGCATGAAGGTCTTGCTGTTGTCTATTGGTTCCCTCACACAGCACAGTCTCAGTCTCTTCAGTTGCAGCCTCTGAGTGGATTGCTGGTGTCCTGGCAGAAATGACTTGCCTTGAATCTAAATGTGTGACTTTCTGTTTCAAATGCCTTTGCTGTTTCATGTGCCCCATGCTTTCCCTATTTTAAGGAGGCACGGGTTAGGGACCAGTCATAGTTTGGAAATGAAGAGAGGAAAAGTGATTGGGTAATCATATGCAAAAGGATGAAGCCAGAACCTCCTTCATGCTACATGAAAACCTTACTTCAGATGAAACGGTGACCTAAATAAGAGGTGGTAACAACCCCAGTATCCCTTAACTAATAGGTGGATAAATTAAGTGTGATATGGCCTTATAGTGGAATATTCTTTGTCCATAAAACAGGAAGGAGACAGTGAAATACAGGGGCATGAGAAAGCATGCCTCAAGTTACTGTGCTATGTGAAATACGTCATGGTGAGCTGCATTATTATAATATTACATTTATATAAAGATTTAGAATAATCAAATGCATAAAGAATGTGGATTAATGGTATTGGAGAATGGGAGAACAGGAAGGTAATGTTGCTGTTGGGCATCAATCGCTGCATGATGATACAGGGCAGCTTCTCACTGGAACCCAGAGCTCACTGACTCAGCTAGTCTAGCTAGCATATTCTGATAATTCCCTGTCCCTGTCCCTGTCCCTGAAGCACTGTGAGTACAGTGCTACAGGGCTGACACGCCCTCTCAGCCAGCATTTATGTGGGTGGAGGGCTCTGAACTTTGGTCCTCACTGAGCCATCTCCCCAGCCCAGAATCATGGTCTTTCACCACAGTTCACATCTAAGCTGTACAGCTCAAGGTTGCATCCAGAAATCCTGAGTCAGTAGGAAAAGGTCTGGGTGGAGCTCTGACACCTGCCCTCTGTAACTTGGCCTGTGACTCTAACAACTAGGATTGTTCTTCCAGATTGGTTGGTAGATTTAGCAAGTAAAAATACAGGCCAATGCCCTCAGTTGCCTCCCAGAAGATAAGGGATATTGCTGGAGATAGCACATACTTCTGACCAGGAACTAGAGGAATTGGAAATGACCCAGACACTGCCTCGTAGCATCCAAAGGTATTATGTAACCTGACAAGGGACAAAAGTGACCAATAGTTCTCCATAGCTTTAAGGTTACAAACCACAACAATGACCAGCACAGCAAAATGCCCTCAAGGGTACGATAGAGCTACTTATGTCTTGGATGTAACCAAAAGCTACCTAACTGAACTTAAGGTCTGCTTAGGAGGAGGGAATATATATGCCTGGAAGCCCAGCCAACTAACTGATTTGGAACTTCAGCCCTCCGCAGGCTGGTGTTTCCCAAAGTGAAGAATTACCAATGTCTCTACCTGTTCCAGAAGATGGAGGTGTGACAGATCCTGGGCTGTCATCTTCAGGCTCCGAGACAGTGACGGTGGGTACTGTGTCAGGACTTGGCTTCAGACACAGGTCTTGCTTCTCGGGGATTGTCTCTTGTGTGGCAGTCATGAGAGGAGGTTCGATCTCCGTCAGTGTGATCTTGACAGGGGCAGTGACCAGTGACAGTGACACCCTGTGTTGCTCATCAGAGAGCTCATCTATGTAAGGAGCAAAGGTAGATTCTTCGAATAAGTGGTCCTTGATGAGTTTCCCTTCCACGGGAGCTGGCTGGCTTGGTGCTTGAACCCCTTCTGCTTTTGTGGAGACTTCAGTGTCCTTGTCTTTAAAGTCCAAGTCTTTATCTTCTAGCTCAGGGTGTTGCTCCTCCTGGCCTTTTGCCTCCTGTGGCCTGGTTATGTCAATGTATTTGTAGGCTTCTGCCTTCATCTGGTCTAGGGGGTCAGCTAGGATCTTGTTTATCTCCGTGGACTCAGCAGGAGTCATCTCTATTCCAGAATCAGAACTCAGTAAGCCCTGTGGCTCCATCCCAGGCACTTCTGGTAACGAGGGTCCGGGGGTCTCCAGCTCCTCAGGGCTCTCGGAAGTGGTGATGTGACCATTTTCCTTCTGAAGAATTCCAGTAAAGTATGCAGAGTCCTCCCGAGGTGGATAGCAGATGTCAGAAATCAGGGATGTGTAACATGCCCCTTCCCCATCTTTTAGTGTTGAAGAGGGAGAGTGGTTGAGGTCATCAGGAACAGCTGCCATACCTGTTAATCAAAATAACAGCAGACCATGAGTAAGCTCCTGGCTGGAGGTTTCTCTCCTGCCTAATCTACCAGATATCCCTCACTGAGAAAATACAGCATCCTTTCTCAAGACATTGGATTATCAGCATGCTAATTTTCCTTGTCTACTGGATAGTCTACAACTCAGGTATTTTCCAGGCAACAGACATCAGCAGTTCACTGTATTTAAACAAGTGGTTCCCTAATATGCTCTAACTTCATGGACTTGATTTTGGAAGTGACTGTGGGTCTGTGAAATGATCAGCGGTGTAGACAGCTGGGAAGGGAGGCTCACACATCTGTGCTTCAAAGGGCTCTAGGACCTGTCCTTGTACTCAGGGTCCTGCAGAGTACAGATTAAGCCCATCCATTGTCTACAGGGAAAAGTACTCCTAGTTCAGAGCCTCATCCTGAAGTGTCCTTATCTCAACAGCCTGCTTCTGTATTTGCCCAGTTTCCCTTCAATGGCTTCCCTCAGTGTCTGCTTCCAGTGAGCTCCTTAGCCTCTGTGAACATCAAAGCATCATACTGAGTATTCCTTCCACCCACTGGCGCGTAGGGGAAAACAAGTTGGTAGATTTGACTTTACAGACTATTTCCCTTGGGTCCTTCTTCCTGCCCCAAGGCATTGATTATTAGAAGAGGCCAGTGAGGTGGCTCAGCAAGTAAAGTCACTTGCCACCAAACTCGATGACCTGAATTCCATCTTCAGGAGCCAGACAGTAAAAGAAGAGAACAACCTCCCACAAGTTGTCCTCTGAGGTCCACAGCAATGTGTAACTCTCAACTCAATAAAATTGAACTGTTTATTATTAATTATTATTACTATTAGCATTATTATTGTTATTACTATTTTCATTAGCATTTTTAGCATTATTACTATTATTACTATTGTTATTTTGAGGAGGAGGAAAAAGCTTCTACATCTTGCAAATAGAAGCAAACAGAGGTCAATAAAGACTTCCTATGTGCCAGGCAATGGGGTGTTGACCTGATTCTTCCTTACAACAGTTTTATATATTAAATCTCAGAGTCTCAATGTCTACACATAAATAAACTACACACATGTGTAAACACACAAAATACATACATAATTACATACATACATACATACATACACACACACACACACACATAGCATGCACAATATGAAAATCCTGGACACACCCAAAGAATATACCAGACAAAGTCGCCATCTTCTGTGAAAGTGATCAATTGGGGATAACTGTAAAATACCTATACCTACCATAAAAAAATAAGTCAGAAACAATCAGTGTTTCACATGGTGAGTGTCTGGCCTGAGCAACAGACTGGATTGACACTAGCAAACTTCCTCAATAGTGGGGCAGGTGGGAGCAAGCTGATGGAGTTAGGGCCTAAAGCACTTCCACAGGAAGCTTGCCAGCCGCTTTCAAGTGCCCACGTCCCGAAAGCTGCTCTTAGTTAAAGCATACAATGTTCCAGACGCTACAGCACACACTCTGGTTGTAGAAAGAACAATGCAGAGACCAACACAGGAAGCACAACATCACAGAGGTTCTGCTCTCACTAGATGACACCAACTTGGGTAGACAGAGAAGGTCAAGGAATTGTGGAGGCAGACTCTGACCTGTCCACTGGTGAGGGACTGCAAAGAGAGGCGCACTATGCAACATCTAATTTCAAATTTGCATTTCACCATGTCCTCTTTGTGTGCTGTCTCTCTGTGACTGTCTGTCTGTCTGTCTGTCTGTCTGTCTGTCTCTCTCTCTCTCTCTCTCTCTCTCTCTCTCAACAAGCTTCCCAAAGGCCACAGACTGGCCTGGCCTTGAGATCTCCCTGTCTTGGGATCTCCCATCTTTTGCTGGGAATATTTCAAATTGTGTGAGGAGTTTCTTTAGCCTTGGACGCTTTCTGAGTACCTTTAGAGGGGCCTCAGCTCCCTTCCCTTTTGTGTCTCTTTCTATTTACTTTCCCCACTCTGTTTTCTCTATTGCTCTAATACTAATGCTGAGTCTTACTCTGTTTATTGTCTTTCCAGTCCTACCCTTAGTAACTAACTCAGCTCCTCCCCTTCCTACCAATCCCCTTCCTCTTTCTAGAAAGCCTGTGCTCTACTTTCACATCTGTATTTGTAACGATCCACTGAGGTTCATTGGAATTGCCTGTAGGAGCATGGGTAAGAGGTTGTTAACACGTGACTGGACACCCTGCCAGTGTCATGTGTCTAAAACCCCAGTCTGGTGGGAAGTGAGGACAGGTGGATCCTAAGAGCTCTTGGGCCACCCTGCCTTGCCTAGTAAGGGGTACTGAACCTCATGACCTCCTCCAAATGCCATCACATTGGTTATAGATCTAATATATAAATGTTGGGGGTGTATGAACATTAGACCATAGCATTGACGATGCCTGCAGAACCCTTCTGTGGTTCCTCCTCCTCATTCTTATACCACGACAGCGTTTATAGCAATCACATACTGTATGGCTTATCCTTATGTAAATCCACAATACCTTGTAGACTAGTCAGCTCCTAGAGTTTGAGGTTTATGACATATATATATATAAAATCCTAAATAAAAAACCAATGACTAGATTTGTGGAATGAAGCTACTAAAAATTAATTAGAGCAAGTTACAAAGAACATTTTAGCCTTGCACTTAGAAACCTGTGGATGAATGTGAGTTATCCGGCGACGGAGCAAGTGTGACCCCAGTAGGTAGTATGACAGCTTTGTGAAAAGTTGCATGGGACAACCAGAGAGCCCTGGAACTTCTTGTGATTTTGCAATAAATGACAGTCAGGGTACCCTGACATGACGACCTTCCTTCATCATTTCCATCAGACAGAGTGAATTGTCCCAAAGGTGATGCCTCAGAGAACAGGAACTTCCTGGATACATGCTAAAAGAAGGGACAGAGTCTCAAACTGGCAGGATTTAAGCAGAGCCAACATTGGGGAGAACTTTCTGAGCCAGCCATCCTGCTCTTTCTCAAAGACTCTTAATCTTAATTGGAAGACCATTTGCACCACTGCAAATACTACCAACTCAGGGAGCAGGAAGGAGAATAGTCACTGTGAGAACACCAGTGCTGGTAAAAATTACAAAGCTTATTATAGCCACCCCCCAAAAATACCAAGACCCAACAGTTTCAAATTCCCAAAGACCAAAACTCCTAAAGTCTAAAATTTAAGAAAAGAAAGACAGAAAGATAACCAATCCAGAGCCCTAAAGAGTGAAAGGTGCTGAAACTGTAAACAAATGCCCACGATGTCCCACTGAAACAGAAATGGTTCTACATGAGTGTTGAGAGGAGAATGGCTGGAGAGGAGGCCAGGCTGTTTCCTGCCACACACAGGGTGGATACCTGCTAATTCTTTTTGGTTGTTTTATGGTTTTGTTTTATGACTGAGGAAGTTTCCAGGAAAAAGTAAGTGTGTCTCTCAGATCCACCCCTCAGAAAATAAATATAAACATCATCTTCTCTGAGGAGAGGCATGCCCTGTTCTGCAAAAACAAAAAGCAACAATAGAGATCTGTTGCGATGTAAGGTATCAAAAAATCATTGAAAGTTATAACATAAGCCTGCTGAAGAAAACACTACTGTGTAATAGCCTATAATCTATGCCTGGAATATACTTTTTCATGTGTTGAATTTTGTAATTTTTCCAATATTTCAAACTGTCAGCTCACATGTTATAACTTGTTGTACCACATATTTCAACTTCACATCAGTTCCAAAATTATTGGTATAAAGAAACTGTGTTCACATGTATGGAGAGTTCTTTTGTTTTCTAGTTTTAGAGAAGCTCATTTGTGAGGGTATAATTACATCATTTCAACCTCGCCCCTTCTAAGTCCTCTGCGTCTTTCCATTCAAATTCATGACCTACTCTTTAATTATTATCACAAATACACGTATGTGTTATATAATATGCAGAGTACTATATAACACATAAAATATCATGTAAAACACACACCTGAGTGTGTGTGTGTGTCCAGTTGCTCATATGTGAATGACTGCTTGCAATAGCCTATCATGGTTTGTCTCCAGAGAAACTGATTCTCTCTCAGCATCCATTAATTGCATGTAGCCATTTATTTAGGGGTGTGGCCCTGGGAGATTTACCCCATCCGTGTTAGCATGTCAACTGGCCTTGCCATTGGATACACCCTGCTCGGGGGACCACACTGTTCACGGGTGCAGCTTGCCTGTGATATGTAGAAGACACTATCTCGTGGCAGATAGCCTGCTCCTTGGGCTCTTACGTCTTTCTGTCCCCTTTTCCACTATATCCCTGAGCCTCACTGACAGGGACTATGCATAATATACCAAATGGGACTGGACACTCAATCTCAGTTGTTTTCTCCACTTTGACCACTTGGATTTCTATGGATTTCTGTAATGGTTTCCATCTGTGGCAAAAAAGGAGTTCCTTTGGTTCGGGGTGAGAACTACACTTGCCTGTGGCTTTAAGGAGAAGTATTTAGAATGTAGTTAGGAATTACACCAGTGTAAAAAAGTGACAGTATCTGGGTTTACAGTACCAGACATGACTTCCCTCCTGTTGAGCAAGCCTCAAGTTCAATTAGATGGCTGTTGGTTACCCTCTGCCCCCATGATATAAATAGCACTATTGCACTCTTGGGAACATCTTGTCATTGTAGTCATTGTTGTGGTTTCAAGGCTTTGGGGAGAACTACTGATCATTGTTCTCCCCTGCGCAGCTTGCATAGAAGCCATAGAGCCAGTCTTGAGGGAGGAAGCCTTCCAGTCAGTTCCAGTTTGATTCCGCCAGTGCTTTGTCCAATGTGTTAGGCTGTCTTCAGCTTTGGGGTCTAAGACTTCAAGTTCTGGGAAGCAACTAAAGCAATTAACCCATACTATTTGAGCATTCTCCCTCTGTATTGTCCCCTTTCCCCCTGTCCAGTTAGCTTTTCGTCACTATCTTCCAGGTCCCCTTCACAGCACCTGTTTCCTATGAGTGCCCACTCTAGAGCTCCCAGCCTGCCATCACTCCAGAGTCTGTCCTCAACACCTAAAGTTTCTTAGCTAAGAATCACAAATAAAAGAGAACATACAGGTCAGTCCTTTGGCGTCAACATATCATTTTCTCAATCTATTCATTTACCAGATCATTGCATGCTTTGACTTTTCTCTACAGCTGAGAATAATTCCGCTCCATGCATGTAGCACTCTTTTATTACCCATCCATCAGCTGAAGGGTGTTTCCATTGTTTCTGTTTTATAGCTATTATAAGCAGAGCAGCACTGAACTTGGCTGAGCAGACATCAGTGGAGGAGACTATCAAGGTCTTTAGGCACATGCCAAGAGGTAAGGGGAATACAAATTAAAACCCCTTTAGGAGTTCTCCCAGTGCCAGGAATGAGTTACATTTAATTGACTTTTTGGCCAAAGGGGGCCTGTGATAACCTCCTAAGCAGCAGAGGCTATTGGTTGCTCTCCACAAAGGGATGGTAAGCCCCGATTGCTGAAGGTAACAACTCACTGAACACAAAGACGCTGAGCTGGTGCCCACCTAGAGCCTCCACTCAGACTGATGAGCGTCCACAGCACTGGAAGGTACTCAGCACACTACAAGAGAAGGAAGATAAACACCAACCCAGCTACAAACCTTTGCTCTACCATGGTGACTGGCCTGCACTGGTGAAATCGTGGCACAGAAGTTATGGGAGTAACCAACCGTTATCTGATTGGATTTAAGGCCTGCTCCATAGATAAAACCCAGGCCTGAAACTGCTCAGATGGTCAAGAGCCTGAGACTCGACATGCATGGGCCTAGGAAAAAGCCAAATACAACACTCTGCTATACTCATAGATTAGTATGAGCCCTCATCAGATAAACTTCCTCTTGCAGAAGATGGGGGAAAAAATGCAGAGACACAACTGGACAATACAGAGCGTGAGAGACCTTGAAACAGTCCTAAACGGGATGTCTTTATCGCGTCCCTTCGGGGAACTCTGTGGAAAGGGGGCAGAAAGCTAGTAAGAGCCAGCATAGATTAAAGATACTGTCTTAGGGTCTTACTGCTGTAAATAGACACCATGACCAAGGCAACTCTTATAAAGACAACATTTAATTGGAGCTGGCTTACAGGTTCAGAGGTTCAGTCCATTATCATCAAGGTGGGAGCATGAAAGCATGCAGGCAGGCATGATGCAGGCAAGGTTGAGAGTTCTGCATCTTCATCTGAAGGCTGCTCGTGGAAGACTAGCTTCCAGGCAGCTAGGATGAGGGTCTTAAAGCCCATGCCCACAGTGACACACCTATTCCAAAAAGGCCACACCTACTTCAACAGGGCCACACCTTCTAACAGTGCCACTCCCTGGGCCAAGCATATACAAATCATCACAGATACCAAGAAAACAAGGCCTTTCTAGACACAGTAAGACTAATGCACATATGAACTCACAAAGACTGTTGCAGCATGCACAGGGCCTGACTAGGGCTAAGCCAAATAGAGAGAGTAGATACAAGTCTCCATTCCTAACCAAGAAGCTATCTCCAATTGACAACTGCTTGTAAGGAGGAAAGTGGTTTTCTCCAGTGGAGTCTCACTGGGTATGCAAACCGCACTTAAGGGCAGGCCCCATGCCCAGCAGGAGACAGCCAACCCACATTGAACTGAGCGGCATTTTAGAAGGGTTTCTGTCTCATAATGCTTTTTTGGAGGCACTTTTTTAAATAAGGCTTTTGCTTATATAGTATGGCTTCCAATTTGTGTTTTTATGGAATCTTTCTATATGCAAACCTGTGTGTTCCTCCTGCTTCTTCTTAGGCTCTTCTCCTGTTTGCTTTACTTGTCTGTTTTTTAATGAGAGAGAGAAAGGCTGTGGATTTGTGGGGGTGGGAAGGTGGTGAGGATCTGGGAGGAGTTGGGGGATGGGAAACCATGATGAGAGTTCGAAAAAAATCTATTTTCAATAAAAAGCAAAATTACAAATAAAAAGTGCACTGTTTCAATAAAGAAAAAGAGTGATAAATTGTAATAATATTCTTCTATGTGAAATGTAATTTATTTAATTCTTCAGGATAATTTGTAAAAAAATGAGTAAAATTTTAAAATAGATAATTCTAGTGCATATTTACATGTATATATTATATAATTAGCAGAATCTCATGTGTTTAAACTTGAAATCATGAAATGGATAAGAAGAGGAGAAAGGAGACTCAAACAAGTATAAATCTAAAGAACTAAAACATCAATATAAAACCATTTTATCTAATACACAAATTTCTTCTGCATATTTCAAATTAAAAAGTTATCTAGACACCCCTAAAAATTATCTCATATTTTTAGAAAAATATTATGAAGATTTTTATTTTTCTGTATTTTGCATTTTAAGACTTTTTTTTCAACACTCTAGATGATGGTATTTAGAATTAATTGTCATTTAGAAATATTGCCCAAGCTTGTATAAAGCACATCCTTTATTCTTTTCCTTTTTTTTTTTTTTTTTTCATTTATTTTAGAAGAGGCCAGGTTAGAATCACAAGAGAAATGCTGACTGAGCCAAGTGCTTTGGACGTAGCCATGTCTTCTTTCCTCTGAGCAAAACACCCTGACATTTTCTCCACTCTTGAATCTGGTATTTTATAAGCATTCTATAGTGCCTATTTGATGGGACTCTTGCAAACGGAACACTCTCTAGACAGTAAATTATGAGACGGCAGAGTCCTGCGGGGGGATTGTTGGCACTGAGCAGGAGAACTGAGCCTTGAGGCTCCGGAAAGCCAATTAATTCTTGTCAGCGCTTCCTGCAGGGCTGGCAGATGTGGGCACTGAGGTACGCAGCTCAAGCAGCTGCCCAGGTAGAGATCCTTTCCTGTCACACTGTTCAATACAAATCTGTGCGATAAAGTGCTTTTCTTATCTAGCCTACTATATGTGCACACATAACTGTTAAATATGCATATACATACATGTATACATATGATATGAAGGAGCGTGTAGGAGATTAGTGTGTGTAAACCTCGATGGCTCATTGGGCCAGGTAGAGAAGATCTAGCACGAAGAAAATGAATATGAACGTGTCTGAGGGACCATGCACTAATGGGGCACAGTGCATGGGGGTGGGGGCAGTGAATCTGAGATGCAAGATGTCACCATAGTTAGTGGCTCCCACGTGGGCCTGCTGGGAGGACTGCCTCTGTGAACTGCCTGTATCTCTCCTGTAGCCCACTTTTCCCGTGTTGTGTTTGAGGGTTTTGTGTGATAATTACAAATTTTCTTAAGGTTTTTTTCAGTGTACAGAGATCCCTCCAAACATCTGAGCTCAGCAGCTATTTTTGCAGACTTCAGAAGCCTAGTTTATGCAGAGGCCATCGATCCATATCAGAATAAGCGTGTGAACAGACGCCCCTGCAGATGGAAACCAGACAGAGGAGTCAGAGAAAATTCTGTGACCTGAAGGCATTCGGAATGACAATTTCCAAATTTTCATTTTATAAGTAAAATTTAGGGAAGTACTTATAACAGACAAGAAGGATCCACAGGTCACATTTGTAATCAAAGAATGGGAAACAACTGCCATCAAATCTCTCAAATCTCTCTCTCCTCTCTCTCTCTCTCTCTCTCTCTCTCTCTCCTCTCTCTCTCTCTCTCTCTCATACACACACACACAGAGCTATGAGCTGTGGTCACAGAAGTGTGTGTGTGTGTGTGTGTGTGTGTGTGTGTG
>NC_034596.1:67789069-67799410 GCF_900095145.1 Mus pahari
GAGAGAGAGAGAGAGAGAGAGAGAGAGAGAGAGAGAGAGAGAGAGCAGGCAAACACACAGGATGGGTCTTTGGCTTTATCCTATTCTACTTTTAATTCTCTGGCTGCAGAAGAGTGTGAGGACAAAGGTGACTTCCTGAACTGAGGGTGCTCCCCCCACACCACACCACCCCACCCCACAAAGCTTCAGTCCTAAATCCACAGCTCCATGCTGACTCCTCTTAAGATGGAGCTAATTCTAGTGGGCAGCCTGCTGCTTAGACAATTTGAATTCCAGGTCTGCTAGATTTCCACCAGTTGTGAGACTCTGGGCAATTTGTCTTCTTAGGGTTTCACTTAGTCAGCCTTTAAAGTGAGAAGAAGAATAGTGCCAGCCCTCTGAGCTACTACTGGAATTAAATGAGACACGATACCTTTAGCTCTTTCAGACACGTAGTATGTACTCAATAAACCAGAACTATTGATTTTATTATCTCAGTTTTTCAGGAAGAACATTAGGCATCTATAGCACACTAATGCCCATTGGTTGGTTTCTTTATCTCTAATAATGTGCTCTACAGGTAGCTGGCACCAGAAGGAGTAGTAGGTGACCCCTGCTTTGTTGCTCTCTGACATCTGCCTTGGATGCTAAAGTGCCCAGAGGACAAAGTCCTCTACATGACTATATGTTTTACATAACTCCTTGGGCTAGAGATGACAGGGACATGGGTCCTGTTACCAACATACAGATGACTGTATTGAACATGAAAACTTAAAAATTACCAAGAATTTGGTAAGGTACAGGGAAGGAATGTGGTATTCAACAGTACAGTACGCTTTCTTCATTGCGGACAAAGTCCATTCTCCTCACAGGAGCTGAGAAGTGGGACCTGTGGTTTATGGTGATCATTCAGTAACTCAGTACAGTCCCATGTCCCTGCTCTGAAACAGAGATGTAGAGAATGCTGGCAAAGAGGGATTGATGATACCAGAAGGTTTCCTGAGCTCCAAAGCAGGCGTGTGCTGGAGAAGCGTCTGCCTTACCTTTCTCCCGAAGTTACAAAAGAAAACATCCAAGAGTTCCAAGAAGACTGGAAGCACTGTTGTAAAGAACACATAGCCCCGGAGGGCATTCCCCACACACACACACAAGCTGTGGAAGTTGCCAACCCAGGGGAATGCCATGGTTTGGGGGGGGAGGGGGAGAATGCCCCTTGAGGCTATGTGTTCTTTACAACTGTTAACAGGCATAAACTAACCAAGAGTAAAGACAGCGGACGGAAATGGATTGTAGGGTCAGACTGTAGGGTCGGGTGTGATGGGGTGAGCATGCCCTCATTTCCAGGCACAGATGCCTTGGGCCTCCATGTGATGGAAGGCTGTGGCCTGTTCCAGGGTCAGGCAGAGGCACTGGGCCTGAGCACTCGCCCAGTCTGGGAGCAAGGATAGTGTGAGGCAGAAGGTGACCGAGCCCTCTGTGAAGGGTGGGTCTGCCAGAGAAGAAGGGAGCCTCGGTGTCCTCTACCCACCATTCTCTCGGAATGAAGCATCTCGTGGCTTAACCTGGCAAGGGGCCCTGAGACCCCCAGGCACACCTGGTCTCTGCCAGCTTTGCTATGGGACAAGTGAACGGAACTTTTTTTTTTCTTTTTACCAAGCCTGCCTGAGACTCTAAGCCAAGATCAACAACATTCTTGGGAGGTTAAGGATGAGCCCCTATTTATTCTTGCTCTGCACAGTTCATGGCTTTATTTAAGGCTTGTCTGCTAGTTTCATAGAACTGGTTTAGCTCTGGGGATTATAAAATTCATGTTTAATAAAAACTGTCTTGAAAGATTTCTTTTTATTCCTGTGAAACACCAGTGATTTTTTTTGCACAGAGAGTTATCAATTTAGGGGAAAAAAAAAAAAACTCTGTCTGAGAAAAGTCCCGCCTAACAGCCCACGCCCTGCATCTCGTGTTCTTAGTGAGGCAGAGGGCTGAGGCAGGGTAGGAGAGGTCCTGGGAGGTCTGAAAGGTGGGTGCATTTGATTATTTTAGGGGTTCCTTTTGTTCGCTACTTTTGGCCTGCTATCTAAACATGGGAATGTGATTCCATGACCCTCTATGGAATGTTTGGAAGTGGTGGTAGGAAAAAAAAAATATATATATAAATATATATGTTATCTATGTTATCTATATATATCATATATAGATATCATATATATGTTATATATATATAGATAGATAGATATAGATATAGATATCATATATATATAAAATCTCTTAAGAAAGGTTCCAACCGGGCAGTGGTGGCACATGCCTTTGATCCCAGCATTTGGGAAGCAGAGGCAGGCAGATTGCTGAGTTCGAGGCCAGCCTGGTCTACAGAGTGAGTTCCAGGACAGCCAGAGCTACACAGAGAAATCCCATCTCAAAAAGAAAAGAAAAGAGAAGAGAAGAGAAGAGAAGAGAAGAGAAGAGAAGAGAAGAGAAGAGAAGAGAAGAGAAGAGAAGAGGGAGGGAGGGAGGGAGGAAGGAAGGAAGGAAGGAAGGAAGGAAGGAAGGAAGGAAGGAAGGAAGGAAGGAAGGAAGGTTCCTTACAACCCTCATAGACCTTCTGTTGATGTTATAAATCTACTCATGCAGCGGAGGACAGTTTTATATGTTCAGAGTCATATAACTCCCTTCTAATCTGCCCATCTATCACAGAGGCTCCTGCTTCTGTGTTTTCAATATATAGAGAGTACTAAGTTATCTCTACCATGAAAAGAACTATCTATCACCTTTTGGAGCAAAAATAAGGGCAGTTAATAGCCATCTAAATGGACTTCAGGCTCTCTCAACAGGAGGGAAATCATATGGTACTGGAAACCAAGCCAGGGCTAGTGAAGTCATGGGCTTGGAAAAGAATCTACAGCCACTTTGCTAGACCAGCATAATTCCTTACAACGTCCTAAACTTCACCCTTGCACCACAGGTGAGTGTAGCTTTCTCTCCTCATCAAAGAAGCCGCTCCGTAGCAAGTGGAGACCATCACAGGAAACCACTGACACAAGACAGAGATCAACAGATCATGCGGAGGCTAACCTGGACAAACACAGCTACATCACAGTTCCTGCATAAATGGCTCAGGGAACATGGCAGAAGCGGGGGCAGAAAGACTGCCAAGATCACTAGGAAGGCAGCTGTAAAACAGGTCTCTCCTAGAAACGGCTGCATAAACAGGCGCAGAACAATGGCCATATCAACGGACTTGTTAATGAGGAAGAGGGGGGGATTCTCATAGGGTCTCACCCTAGAGTAAAAAAAAAAAATCACAAGCAACTAATGCCTGTTGGGAGAAGGGGAATTAGCCTCTCCAAGTGATGAACTCCCCTCCTATTGGCTGTTCAGTGTTCAATGGAATCATGTATACACAAACAACACTAACAGAAACAGAAAGTTGTATTTATATAGATTTGTACTTGTAACACACACATACACACACTAATGATAATTAAAGGAAAAAGAGGCTATTCACTTGAGAGTGGGTGGGGACTTGGGATGGGTTGAAGGAGGGCAGCTGGGGGAGGCTGAAGGACAGGGAGGAGGAAAAGTGACGTCATTCTATGTGAAAGATATTTGTGTGACAAGGCGGAACATGTCTGATATAGCCCTACAGCTCAGTATGGAACAAGGGGCAGTGTTGTGTGCTTTGGGTCGTGACAACCTGTTGCTGAAACTACAACGGATGACAGATTCGATTGGAAGCTGGTCCCCATCAAATGACTGTACTTTATAGTCCTTGAGCCCTGAGGAAGAGCCCAGGATGCCCGTGTATGAGGGAAGATAGCAACAACCCCGTGCTTGCTATGGGCTAAATGAGACACTTAAATGGATCATCTCCTTCCATCCTTAACTGTCTGCAAAGATCACAGGCTGGACCACCATGCCTGGGGGAAGCACTCAGAAACAGTCAGGTCCAGCCCACATAGGAAATAACTAGAGCTCGGAGCTGTTAGTGAACTTGCTTATGAACACAGACCAATGTGCAGACCCAGAACTCAAGGTTCTGGGCCATTGGCCCCAGAGCTGATGCTAACAGCACTGTCCTCAGAATTTCTGGGATGATTAGAGGGGACTGGTTCATCGGTGACGGCTTCTTAAACAAAGCTAAATGACCCTGGATTTAGAGTCACACCCCAGCTAATGATGGCAGTAGATAAGGACTCTGCCAGTCCATGACCAGTGCTCTGGAAAACTGTTGTCGTTCCAACAGGAGATAGGACTGCAGGGTTTACGTTTGCCTGAGAGTTCACTAAAGTGGATTTCAAAAGTTCATAGGCTGAACACCCTCCTCTGCAAGAAGACAGCTTTGTCTGTAAACCCGGTCGCTGTCAGCGTCACCACTCTGCCTTGGGACAGCGGATGCTTTTGTCCCAGAGTCTTCAAAATCTAACTCCTGGGCTCTGCTCATCCTGAGATGCTTGCAATATTAATTTGGGGTTTTAAGCATTCCTCATTTTAAACTTAACCTTGTGTTGGAATACAGGTTATAAAAATAGAAATGGGTGAAAGACATCTTAGGACAAATTTGCATGAACCTAGAATTCAGAATACACACCACTTGTTTCAGAGGCAAGTCTTTTCTTCTCAGGAATACAGACATACACACACACACACACACACACAAACACACACAAACACAAACACACACACACACAAACACACAGACACACAGACACACACACACACAGACACACACAAACACACAGACACACACAAACACACACACACACAGACACACACACACACACACACACACACGCACACGCACACACACAAACTAGAGTTAGAAGGGGATGTCACTTAGTGGCCAAATACTTGCCTAACACAGGCAAGGCTATGGCTCTATTACAGCACTTAAAAAAGAATATATTCAATATATAATAGGTATAATTTATTCTATAAATACATATAAATATGTGCTATGTAAAATTTTTGCTATAGAAATTATAAATTCATTTATCTAAACAAAACTACATATAATTTAAAAATTATAACATTCTAAATATATGTCATATAGCATATATGCATATAATTTACTCTAATACGTGGGTAAACGAAGCCATACTAATCAAGGAAAGTTAAGAAAAAGATTCATGCCCTCTACCAACGACATCATTCATTTTACTCCTCTGAGCTATCTGGTACAGGCCAAGGCAAACTGTGAGTCTGTGACAGGACAATAACTCTGAAGCCACTGTTGGGCCCAGGCTCAGAAATATCGATCCAAGTGGCTCTCAGTGACTGGGAGACCCTCCCACTTTCTTTTGTCTTCAGGAATGCTAGGGCAGTGGGTTACAAAAGCATGCCTCCACACACACACTCTTTCTCAATTTCTATTTCAATATACATTTCAACGTAGCCACTGAAACGCTGCCTACTAGTGTGAGCTCCTTGGCATCAATAAAAATACAGCGTGACTTTAGGGACTGGGATGAAGGTGGCTGTTGTGACAGATGTGAGACTTGTAGTGGATCTTACAAAAGATGATTCTAGGTGGTAGAGGGAATCTGCAACAGCCACGTGAGGAGCAGAACCAAAAGCAAAGACAGAGACAACAGCATTGGTGTCCAGGGAGGGATCTCACTTCAGTAGGAGAGCCTGGGAAGTGGTGGGAACTGTGGCCACGAGCAGAGGCCAGGAGCATGGGCCGGCATTAGAAAGGCCACACGCGTCAGGGACCCCGAGACTGCTTTAGAGTCCAGAGGCAATGCAGATGGCCAGTCCAAAACTAAATCACCTTACTGGGAGGATTAAGGATGGGAGTTGGGTGTCATGTCAAATAAATGTGCGGGTTTTCATTTTTTTTTTTTTTTTTTTACCTGACACATAATTTCTCTTTTGTGTACTATGTGCCACCACGTCTGTGTGGAGGACAGTGTTCAACCTTGGATGCTGTCCTTGCTTTTTACCTTGTTTGAGACAGGAGCTCTTCTTCCTTAGCCACTGTGGATGGCTGAGCTAGCTGCCTCTTTAGTGCCCCTGGCTCCATTGTCCTGTGTCTGCCTCCCATCTTGCCTGGGGAGCCCCGGATGGGAGGGACGCACCATACTGCACCTGGACTTCTGTGTGCTCTAAGGACCCTGATCCACATCTTCACCCTTGCATGGTAGTCACTTTCTCCACAGACACCTCCCAGCTCATTGCTTAATTTCTAAATGAAAATATGTAAGCTAAGACATGAAGTCCCCATCTCTGCCTTCATTTCTCAGAAATAAACACTATCTAGGTAGTTAAAGACATTGATTTTTTATAGAAAAGAGGTCATTGCATTTACATTTTACTTCATGTCCCCTGTGGTACTCAGTAATAGTTCCATTTAAGAATATAGAAATAAAAAAAAAAAAAGGAATATAGAAATCCTACCCCATGAAAAGGATGGTCTCTGATTCATTTAAGCATCTTTACTTATATTGTGAACTCGTAATGTTGACACTAGTTACTGTGATACATAACAATACAGTGAGCCTCTTTAGACATTCTGAAAGAACATCTACTCTCCTACTCTACTTGGCTTGGTAAAACGCCTACTCTTTGTATTACACTTGTATTTTAAGGAAAACAAAACAGCAAAAAGTAGGATTCAACAGGCCGGGACTGGGAAAAACAGCAGTTCAAGTGGCTACAATGGACAGGTGCTGACCACCCACCAGGACTTGACTCAGTACGGATTGGAGCTGGACTCAAGGGAAAAGATTCCCAGCCTGGAGAAAGAGCCAGCAGGCCTTCTACGGCGGAGCGCCTGGTTAGAAACGTCCAAAGAACTCTCCTTATGCTGTTGCTTAGGTTTGTGAGACAGAGCTTCTCAGGTTAGCCTCCAGCTCTCAATTCTCCTGCCTCAGTGTCTGGAATGATAAAACTATGGTTATGTCACCACACCCAGCATAAGCTCAGGAGTGGGGGATGGGGAGGATTTCCATATCTTCTGCGTAAACGATGGATTTCTAAGGACAGAGCACTGACGCTTGTTCAGCAAATGCATCAGGTGACCATCTGAACGTCAAAATTTAACATCTCAACTTGGGGCACCAAACTCAGCCATCTCTTCTGACAAGTCTGAAGTGAGTCTGTCATGTCTGAGCACAAATAAAAGTTATAAACAAGTTAGTCTGTGAGTGATTTCAGTGTCCTAGGTAAAACCATGAATGAACAAGAAGACACAAAGAATACCATTGTTCTTTGTCCTGGAAGATCTCACAAAATGTAAGCAGAAAAATAAAGCCAAGAGGGTCTGGAAAGGATCCAGTGAACGGTTATATTTGTCAGTAATACAATGCCAGTGTTACATGCACACGGGTTTTTCTTTAAAGTCCTTTAAAAACTCAGGAGACCATTACTGCCTGTGTCTGACATTGGGAACTGGGACTCCTCTGTTCCTAACTCCTAACAATGGGCCTTGTCCTGCCCATTTTAAGGACTTAAAATAAACAGATTACAAAGAAAATTCAATTCCATTTATATATTTTTTATTTACAGTTAGCTCAACTTTTGTCTGTTTATCAACACATCCAGGGACACATACCTATAGTTTTATCCTTATAGAAGCAGAGGCAGGAAAGCTAACATGGGGGGGGTGCTAACCAGAAGAAATGGGGAAGGCAACAGATCCTCCTTTCTTCCCCTGAAAGGGTAAACACAGCCCCAGTGCATGTGTGTCTTTGGTTGTCCTTCTTACCCTGAGCTCACATACGTTCTTCACAATGCATGTTTTTACTTCGCTGCAGGTCGGTAAGGCCAGCATCCCTGTGTCACTGTTCACTGCCAGTCATTGTTTGCCAAGCAATCCCAGGGCCACACGGGGTTAAAAATGATACAGACATTTATGGAACGTTAACTTGAGTTTCTTCTAGTGGCAAGATGACCATGTATTGCTTATTTCCACACATCTGTGTCATACTTGAGGCTGCTTCCTTGCTGGGGAGAAGAAAGGGAGGCAGCTCTTTCCGGTGTTTGTGTCAGGCCTCTCTGTACAGAGTTCTTGGAGTCTGAGTATTCCAACCTGTAAAGGGTGGAAACGCCAAAGACTGTGAACAGCACAGAGTTATTCTTGACGTCATGACTTTCAGTGTTTAATTTTTTGTTGTGTTTTGTTTTGTTTTGTTTTGTTTTGTTTTGTTTTGTTTTTCGAGACAAGGTTTCTCTGTATAGCCCTGGCTGTCCTGGAACTCACTTTGTAGACCAGCCTGGCCTCGAACTCAGAAATCCACCTGCCTCTGCCTCCCGAGTGCTAGGATTAAAGGTGTGCACCACCATGCCTGGCTCAGTGTTTAAATTTTTAACTTAATTCATCCAGTAGTATGTGTTGTAACAGCAAATTAGGTAGATTATATGTAAACCCATTTAAACAAACAAAGGCACAGTAAGCACACATAGCAGCCCCTTAACTGCCTCTCACCCACCCTGCCTTTCTTCCCGGTAACTACATTGCTCCCTCCACCGTGTCCACACCAGGAACTTTGAGCATATGGCTACCTGGCTTAGGATTGCATACCTATGGTGGCTTCATTGTCAACACACATGACACAATCTAGATTCAGCTGGGAAGAGAATCTCAATGAAGGATTGTCTGGATTGGGTTGCCCTGTTTGGGGAGGGGGGGAAGCTGCCATAATTAAGTTGATTGATGTGGTCAGGGCCAGCATCTTTCCCTAAGCCCCGGGTTTTGGATTGTATAGGAGCGAGACACTGAGCTAAGCACAAGCAAACAAGGGAGCTGGTGTGCATACATCTGCTTCTCTCTGCTCATCATGGCGGAGATTGTGAGCATGGTGTGACTAACTTGGAAGTTCCTCCCTTTACTTCCCCACAGTGATGGGCTTTAACCTGCAATCATAAGATGAGGCAGACCTTCTCTGCTCTTGGATGCAGGGGGGTTTATCACAGAAATAAAGCTACATCTCCTCGGGCTTTCCCCAATGAGCACATATGACAGGTGTGAACACAAGTGGTATGCGTTGCTTTTGAATGGAATCATTAAAGAAGAAAGTGGCTGCTATTGTGGTCCAGAGTCTGACTGCTGGGCCTTGAGTAGGGTCCTGTGGAGCTTCCTTCAGTGCACTTATTGTAATTGTCTTTATTTCTATTTATCCTTGTATTTCCTAGGATACTGGTTAAGTCAGTTAGAACTTTTTTTATTTCTCAATCCAGAGGCACAGATGAGTGGTGGTGGTGGTGGTGGTGGTGGTGGTGTGTGTGTGTGTAAGTCTGCCATATAAGGTCACCCAGGGCTCCATATGCTTCCTGACTGGATGTTACATGAGGTACTTTCTCTAACTATGCTGTCAAAGCTCATCACTTATCACATCATATATATACAACCACAAATACACACCACACACACACACATCACAAATATATACACCATATATATATATATATATATATATATATATATATATATATATACACAAATACACATATATTATATACACACACACAAATACACACATCACATATATACACACACCACACATACATATCACATCACATATATACACACATGTACATACATACACACACCACACCACCCCACCCCACCCCACACCACCCCACCCCACTCATCTGTGCCTCTGAATTGAGAAATAAAAAAAAGTTCTATCTTACTTGGCCAATATCCTAGGAAATACAAGAATAAATAAAAATAAAGACAATTACACTAAGTTCTCAGAAGGAAGGAAGCCAGGAGATAAGAGAAAGGAGCAGAGGTTATCTGCAGGGAGGGTGGATTACCTCCGAGAAGAAATCCTTTCTCCTTTCTCGGGGCTGGAGAGATAGTGAGCCTTTGTTGCTCTTGCGGAGGACCAGGGCTTCAGGCCCAGTATTCTCATGGAGGCTCACAACCAAGGTATCTGAAACTCTCTTATGACCCCACAGGCACCAGGCACACACAACACATGGTACATACACATCCATGATGACAAAACACTAATACACATAAAGTAAAATAAATAAATCTAAAAAAATAAACCCCACTTTATACCAGTTCTTTTCTAAGGAGGTGACCTTTAAGATGAGACCTAGGGGCTGGATGTGCTGGTGAATGTCTTTAGTCTCAATGCTGGGGGTGGGGAGGAGATAGGTTATCTCTGTGAGTTCGGCCAGTCTGGTCTCTACCCTGAACTTGGCAACCCAGGGGCTGGGCTGCCCTTCCCCCAGGCATTTTGTTTATCTGCCCCCTTTTCTACCTTTGGGCGTCCTGGCTCTTGCACCAGGTTCTCCTCCTTCCCCTGTCTCTCCCCCCTCCCACGCTCCTCACGTGGCTCAGGGTCACGCCCACTCTGGACTCCCTCGGATGTGTCTGCCTCTGGCTATGCTCTCCCTTTTTTTTTTTTTTTT
>NC_034596.1:67799705-67815785 GCF_900095145.1 Mus pahari
CTTTCCTTTCCTTTCCTTTCCTTTCCTTTCCTTTCCTTTCCTTTCCTTTCCTTTCCTTTCCTTTCCTTTCCTTTCCTTTCCTTTCCTTTCCTTTCCTATTTTCCCCCACTCATCTATGATTTGATTTCCCCTACATATTCATTAGTAAAAGAAAGGAAGTCCTCTCTTGGGTACCACTGAGCATTAACTGAAACCATCACTAGCCAGAAAGTCTTTTAAGGTGAGGCTGTGCCCACTGCTCCACACTGCAGTCTCTCAGAGTGTTTCTCAGAACAGGATGAGCAGATGCGCACTGAGAAGATGCTTCGTGCAATGCTCTCTGGAGGAAGTCAGGAGTGATGTACAGTGAGCATTCCTGCCTGCACAATAGGACGATGAAGATGAAGAAATTCATCATCGAGCCTCCTTAAAAATGGAATACTTTTTTTTTATAGATACTACGTCTCAACAATAAGTCGTTTGGCCTCTAGAAATATAGAGTTGATTTAAAAGAACAAAAAAACAAACAAACAAACAAACAAAAAACCTGCTGGATTTCTCAAAAAGACACCCTTTCCCTGCAGGACCCTCCCAAACAGAAAGCTAGAATGCTGACGTGCATCTTGTAAGATCTGTTTGGAAGACTTTGCTTAGCATTAATGGGAACCGAACAAAGGTAAAGGGCTCACTTCTTCTTGTTCCTTTTATTAGGCAAAAGCCTGTGCATACCCTGACAACATCCCACCTAGGAACAAGGGTCGCTCAGCTGGTTCAAGGGACAAAGCTGCTTAGATTCATTACATGGTTGCTGAGAACCCATCTGTGGACCCTGGCTTGGCACACACTTGGTGACTCCAAGGTCGCTAAGGCCACTCTGTCCTCCGCCCAGAGCTCTTACAGTACACTGGGTAGCAAGCAGCTAGCTGCTGGGAAAGAGCATGGAAGATGCAGAACGGGGTGAGCACTGTGGGAACAGGAGGTAAGAAGCGGGTCTCTGGACATGGAGAGGGTTCTCAGAGCTGGGGTTTCAATGCTCGGCTGGAATGTTAGCAGCAGAAAGAAGCCTTAACTTCTGCAGACAGAGGGGAGGTTTCGGCGAACCCACGGGAAATCTGGTGTCTCAAAAAGAAGTCTAGCCAAAGTTTTTGACATTATAGGAAGGAACCCCACAAAATAACAGGCCAAACCCTCAAGGTTTATGAAGGAGTCCATTTTGTTTGGGAGTTTGGGCTTTGAAAGAAGTCGTCTTGATAGGTCTGTTCAGTACACACTTGGACTCTCCTCATTTCGGTGGTTCAGAATTAAGCACATATCATGGAGACCCTTACTTGTACAGTAAGTTCTTGTGTGGATATGTATCTCTGAGCTGTTTTTGTAACTCAGAGGCTGAATTAATTGAAATTAGGGTTGATCAGACCAATGTCTTCAATGTAAAAACACATTTTCCAGCCAGGCTCATTTCCTTGGAGATTTTCCAACTTTGGAGTGTTTGAGGAAGTACATAGCAATTGAACTTTCCTTCCTCGATTGATATTATCCACCACAAGCCTGACCTGTATTGTCTCCCCAATGGCTATGATGGATGTGTGACAACCCATACACATTTTCATCCCTCAGCTGGCCTCTTGGTCCCATAAGTGGTTGGGTAAGAGGCACCTGTGGCGGTGAACAAGGTTAAAAAGAAGCCCGAGTTTCTGATAAGCCCTTGTCTGAACTTTGTGTAAGGAGCTCAAGCACTGCTTTGTAAGGTGCCGAGCTGGCTCCTTACCTTTTACAAAACCAAAAACCCAAATGCATCTGTGAGCACTGCAGAGGTATGTGAATCATAAGCGCAGAGAAAATGTCATGCCTAAATTAGGTCTTATCATCAAATAGTATTTATTGAACACCCACATCCCACATACACATGGCACTGTGTGAGGGGTGGTAGCAGCAGAATATGGAATCTTCAGCTGCAAAAATACTTCATAATAAAATACCAACCAGCTGCTGGAGGTCAGGAAGATAGTCTTTACTGCAAATATACCCACCATAAATTTATAGCAGGCCACGTGATGGAGTTGTGTCTCCCATATGGTGAGGCCTCTGATGAAGTGCTTCATGTTCAAGTACACTTATCAGTAAATAAAAGGCTTATAGATAATTCCAGCTATGCTTCTTCTGGATATGACAAGACATTTCCAGAAGAAGTACCCATGTGTACTTCATGACATTTTATTCCATGCTTTGGAAAATTATGAGACAATTAGACACACCATTAGAAATAATATCCCCATGTACGTTACTGAGGCCCCATTTTATTTTAGAATCTCCACCACACTATTAAATATTTATTGCTATTGCATTTTATAATTACTTGTGAGGATGTGTGCACTAAAAGAATTCATAAAAGCTGAACAAACTGTATGTTTGAAAGCAATAGCACCGGAACCACTTTTTATAACTAGCGGCTGCAAGCACACACAAGTGAAAACTGAAAGTGTTCCTCCATCAACTGGTGTGCTGTCCACAGCGCAGCAGAACAAAATATGCTTGGATCATGCTGTGCATCCAACTTTCAAAAGAGTAACTGTATGAATCAATCTTTTGGAAAGATCTTGAGCTGTTTTTAAATCTGAATGGGTTGTGTCATTTCTCAGGAATTTTGGGCCCTTTAATCTCATCTTACAAATGCACTTATTACGTGTCGATTCCATTGATCAACATATTCACACATACATTTACCAGCCTTTAATGTGCTCAGGGACTCCTTGAGTGGCATGACAGTGACAGAGGGATTAGAAGGAAAGTAGACCGCTCTTGTCCTGCGTCATTAGGGTCTCTGGTTCTCTAATGGTGCAACACATTAAGAGCATCTTGAGCAATCAACTAAGGACCCCACTTGGCCATTTTAAAGACGGAAACTTTGAATCTCAGAAAGTATGCAATGATGTAACACTTAGGAGACCTGGAGGCCACTCTCCTGGGATCTTTGTGTGAACACAGGTGAATGCAAAGGCCCATCCTGTAAGTGGGGTGTTTTTCTATAGCGTTTACTTAGACAAGGCGCCAGATTTGCCCATTTCATACAGCATCTGTCTAGTGGACAGCACAACTATAAAACATCAGAGCCATTGATTTTAGGTGATTTACTATAAATTAACACCATGGTGAAATTTTTAACTAAGGATACCATTCTTCACTGTAAAGTAGTCCATATCAGTCCTTGGCAGTATTACCAGCTCCTTACATGCCTAATTTAAAGGATCTTCTCATATAGACATATCAAGACAGGAAGTCCATATCTTCCAGACATATCCACACATGTCTTACTAGTTCTAAACTATGGCAATTTCTAGTTGGTTGCAGAAAACAAAACAAACAAACAAAAAAACCACCTTGGCATTTCTTTCTCTTATTGAGAAAACACTGTCTTATCAAGCTCAAGAGAGGTAAAACCTAAAGCTACGTTCATACCACGTGGCCTCTGGTTTCATACCATGTGGCCTCTGGTTTCATACCATGTGGCCTCTGGTTTCATATCATGTGGCCTCTGGTTTCATACCATGTGGCCTCTGGTTTCATACCATGTGGCCTCTGGTTTCATACCGTGTGGCCTCTGGTTTCATACCATGTGGTCAACAAGTGTCGGAGTAGGACCTGGAGGCTGTGTATCCTCTGCTTCTAGGAACTAATTTCTAATAATCAAGCAGCACCCAAAAAGAGAGGATTCCTTAAACCCAGAGCAATGTTTGTTTACAGATGGCAAACCCCCATGTGGAATTAAGTCTTCCGCTATCACACAAAATCTCACTTTTCCAACATTTGGCACTGGTATTTTTCCATCAGTTGAAGGTCTCTGGAAGACAGCAGCGGTCCGCCTGAGTTAGCAGTTCCTGCTTCTTTGTCTCAGATCCAAGAAGGGTTGAGATGACAAAGTTCAGAGCCTGTAGAACACGGTCACTTCTCAGTTCCTTAAGGACTGTTTTCTCCTGGCTTTTCCCTTCTTCATTATACCCCACATCTGACAGCCTCAGTAGCTGTCTTACCCAAGAGGATGTGGAGAAAAAGATAAGAGACAAGAAAAGAGATGTTCCGTCCACCCTCTAGTATTCATTTCCAGAAAGGGGGGCCCAGATGGACAATGAACACAGTGATGGAGTGACTTCAGATTATCTGGGTTTTGCATTCAGATCTGCCTTCCTCCCTTCCTCTGTGAATACGGAGTTACTGGTATTCCTCCAGGACTGCATGATTAACACAAACCTGCATTGTGCTTACTAGAAAGCCAGTTGTGCTTTCAAATCATGGGACAGGCAGCCATACTGATAAAGTTTCACTTACATAAGCTGTAGAAGCTGCAGACACCAGAGTTAAAACCCAGAGCAACTGCTCAGTTAACGAAGATACAACATGGGTCTGTTTTGCTATGGGTGGTTGGGGGGAGGGGGGTGTGTTTCTTACAAAGCTGACTTTAAAAGCTGCTGGGTCCCCCACCTCAAAACAAAAGTCCGGCTGTATCTCTCTTCAAAAACTGTGGGATGAATTCTGAATAAAGAGGTATGTAAAGGGGCACCCAGACTACAGAACACTGCAGATGATTACAGTTGGCTCCGAAGAGCTGGTTTTTCTCAACCTTTGCAGTTTCTGCTCTCGCCCTGCTGTTTTAGCTGTGTTGACATGGGCAAAATTGAGAGTCCAAGTAATGAGGAAGGTAACTCAAGCCAAAAAATATGGCTGAGAAAGAAACCACCTGGCCGCCTTACGCTACAGTATTAACGTTAGTTTGTAATCACTCAGTCCTTTGTTGTCTTTTTTTTCTCTCCCCAAGGCTTCATATAAAAACCTGTGACATAATGAGATTCAAATCATGCCCACCAGAGAACTTCATATTTATATGTGCTCTCAGTGCTCCCTTCTGAATTGGCTATGATCAAGCTGGATGAACCTGATCCCAACAATTCACTATCACTGTGGTGCTGAGACTTGAGAAGTGCCGTGGCAGTATCAGCCATGACCAATTCACAAAACGGCCTCAGGCTTCTCCACAAACAGATTCCATGAATGGGAGCCACCCCTGAAAAATGTCCCTTGATAACCAAAGTAGCATCTTTTTCTTACGTACAGAACGGGCAAAGATTGCAATCAACTTCTTCATTGCTTAGAGCTCAAATCTCAGGGGGAACTTGCTACAGTCATAAATAAATCCTCCTTCGAGTCAGCAGACATGGCCTACCATACCATACACCTTACCATATGGTGCGGTGCGTCAGAACGGTGCAAGCCAAACCTTTCCCTGCTGCCATTTGTCTTGTTTCCTCAGTTTTGACAAGGTCCATAAATAAAATAGGACCTTCCTGCCTTCTGGAGGGCTGCGGGGTAGTGGGGGTGGGGACGGGGACGGGGACAGTGACTTCTTCCTATGTTCTCATTTCTCCTTGTACAGAAAGGGCTGAGCCAAGTTATTTGTTTGGTGAGTTGTAGCCCCGACACTAAAAAGCAATCCTGCTGCCATCACTGACAAGATGTACTTAGTGAGTGAACGTTTATTATGAATAGACATGCCCCCACTCAGGAAGACTACCATGCCAATACCATCATATGGATTCTTCAGGAATGGGAGCCTCAGTGATGGAATTGTGCCCCTATTTGCAGGAGCATGTAGACCCTCTCTGGAAATCCCCTCTGAGAGCCTGCAAGCTCTTGGAGGAGAAGAAATGGCAGGGCCGTGACTCACGTTTGCTCTTGGCCTAAAGGCATGCTCTAAGACTCTCAGGACATTGTGTTTGTTTTACCCATGCTGGTTTGCTTTTGTCGCTATTGTTTGTCAACCTCACATCAGATGGAATCATCTGGAAAGAGGGAACCTGAGTTTCACAATCACCTCCATCAGTCTGGGCTATGGGCAAGCCTGTGGGGGCATTTTCGTGTTTGATAATTGATATAAGTGTTGTCATCCCGGGGCCGATGGGCTTGGTTATATAAGAAAAGAACTTGAGTAGCCATGGAGAGCAAACCCATAAGCCTTGTTCCTCCATGGTCTCTGCTTCAGTTCCTGTCACCAGGTTCCAGCCTTGAGCTTCTGCTCTGACTTCCCTTCATTATGGACTGTGAACTGAAAGTTGAACACTGAAATAAATCTCTTCTCCCCAAGTTACTTTCGGTCATGATGTTGACCACTGCAACAGAAGGCAATCCAGGACCACGGTCCTTCATACTGATCTAGATCTCCCTACAGAACTTGCCTGTTCTCACAGCTAGGAATACTCACTAATGGGAACTAGAAGACATTGTATTTGGCTACGGTCACACCAGGATCGCATGCTATTTTAGCAGTATGTCTGTTGAAGTTCGTGACACTCTCTGCCTTTGTTGTCTAATTGCTACAGCAACTGGTACCGCCTATTGATCATCTCTTCCCTTTGGTCTTAAACGGGATGTCACTCCTTTGAAGCCATCTCACTGTGGGACAAAATTGAAATGTTCATTCAGATGAAGGAAGCTTCAGTAGTGGGCTCTGGGTCGGTAGCTCTTTATTCCCTTTAGGGAGGGCTCAGACACTAAACTGATGTCTTCCCTTGAGAGAAGGGAGGGAAGAGACTGACACCCACCTTCTTTTCAGTAAATACTGTTACTTTCCCCTTCCCTCTGCCCAGGTCTTTCTTTGCAATTCAAAGATAGAGGCAGTCAAGACAAGGAAGCACTTAGCATCTTGCCTAAGCAGGCAGGGAAGCCTCTACTTGTCTCTTCTGCTTCCTGCTGCTCCTTGTCTGATCTCTGAACCCAGGCTTTCCTTCAGGTTCTTGATGCTGGCTTCTGATGGACTTTTGTAAGCTCTATCCTCCATGGGAAAAATATGACTTTAACCCTTTCACTTAAGGGAGCTTCCCCAGCCTCCACTTCCTCCAGAGAAGCTCTCCTGACGTCTCTGATCTTGTCCCTCGAGGGTGTGCTTTAAAGTGACTACAGCTGTCATTTTATGTTTCTGTGGTTACTTGTGTTTCTCTTTAAGAAGACTATATGCTACCTCTCAGGGAGTCATGTATGGTTGCATTCATCATGGCATTGCAAGGTCTGTGTTGAAACAGTAATTGTTTAGTTTTCAGAAAGTCCCTTGATATATTTTTTTAAACTTGGTTTCTTTAAAATGTGGCACTACATGTTGTGGTGTGATAAGTGATTTGTCTAGGTTACAGAGTGGCTCTGTAACTGGATAAATTAACAGGGAAGGCATTAATGGAGCGCACCTTTGGAGAAGAAGAACATAAGCTAAGTGCCGGCCTTCCTTCAGATGTGCCCAGATGTGAGTGAGGCACTGGACCTTCAAACCATGAACCCTTCCTCCTAAGTTGTTTCTATCGGGCATCTGTCTCAGAACAGGCAGAAAAGTAAGTAAAACGCAGTAAGAGAGCCTGGGAGCACATTCCTCCAAAATGTAGTGAGCACAGAGCATACTTCGCTCTGTGTAAGACATGAGAATAAAACTACAAATAAGGCTCTTTCAGAACTACTGGTCCGTCCTGACCAGAGAGTTGTGTAAACAAATACATTAAGCAGACTATTACACAGTTGGCGTGTTTGTCTAGGACACAGCAGACACACAGAGGGCTGCCATTTCTATTGAAGGGCAGGGAATCCTGATAATGAGCATGAACCCCTCAGTGAGGAAGGCGCAAAGGACAGGGAGTGAGGCTCCTGTCACACAGCTCACAGCTCAGAGGTGTGAGGTCAGAAGTAAGGAGGTGGGGAGGAAGTGGGCTGAGCCAGAGGGGTGAGGATCCCACGAGCCACAGAGGGAAGGGATATTATGGGATTCACCTGAGGGACTTAAGCAAAAAGAAAGGTTCTGATCAGATCTCAAAGCAGTGACTCTTGGAAGTAGAAAACAACAGGCAGATTAGGGACAGTCTACAAGGTCGACTGACAGTAAGAATAGCAGGTACAGCAGTGGAGACAGAGGAGCAACCATGAGAACCAGGAAGAAGGACATCTGTGATACAGATGTGGACAAGTGGACCCAGGCGTTGCTAGAGGAATAGAAATGAATGACATTCACCTCGGTTAGGTGAGAAAGCAGACAAGCTGGGTGACCTCCAAGGTTCTGGTAGAGCCAGTTGGGAAGATGGCAATGCGTCCTGCTCTCACATGAAGGGTAGAGTTTGGGGATGACAAAAACAGAAATAAATTGCACCGGGGACCCATAGAGTTCTCAGTGCTGGAGAGTTCTACCATTGGAGCTGCCCACGTTGGTGGGAGGGGCTACAGCTGAGAATCAGGTCAAGGGGAGACACTGCAGAGGGGATGGAGGAACTCTCCTCGCCCTGGGAACCAAACCTACATTTTAGGTATAGCTCATTTTAGACTGAGGAGCTGAGCCAGCCGAGGAGAAGTTTCCCACTATTCTTCTTCTGAGTAGTAAGGCACGGAGAGCCGTGCCTACCAGGGAAAGAGTCTCCTTACCCCCAGTAAGTGGCATTGGCTTAGGTATAGTCACGGCATGTGGCACGCCATGAGAGGGCAGTCCAGTGATTAGGAGTTCCCCTGACTTCTTAAAAGAACTGGCTTCCACTCCACGCATAGGCACTTAAGTTGCCTGCAGGTTGCGAAGCTCTTCAATGATCGCTCGCTACTTCCCCATTGCCTTCCTTCCTCCCCGTGCCTCCTTCCGCAGTATCAAGGGAGAACATTAAGGCAAAGACACTAAACGATTTAGCAGGGATGATGTCACAGGTCAGCAGCGGGCAGACTCATCAGGTTTGCCTCTCCGACTTTTAGTCCTCCGAGACTTAAAAAGAAGCCTCCAGCTATAACTCTGCACTAACTGGTATTTCCTGTCCACTCTGGGCCTTGATCCTTCTTCATTCAATACTCCACAGCAGTCACTGTGTGGGCCCGAAGGATGAAAGATGAAACGCATCACCCTTGTCCATGACCTGGTGGGATGCTGTTGCCTGCCACTGGATCCCCTTCCCCCCTAGCTGGACTATCTTGTGGGGCCTCAGTGGGAAAGGATGTGCCTAGTCCTGCTGGAATTTGATGTCCCAGGGTAGGGTGGTGCCCAAGGGGGCTGCCCCTTGGGGAGAAGGGTTTGTGAGGGTGGGACTGAGAAGAGAGGAGGGAGGGGCTGCAACCAGAATGTAAAATACATATATAAATAAATAAGTCGTGTGGGGGTGGGGTCGGTGAGTTATGAGATTGTGACAGTTGCAAGGATAAAAAGAAGCCAGCTTTCTGTCCTGTGTCTCTTAATTAAATTATTAAGAGCCAATAAAGAACTCAAGTTTATCCAAAAGGCTAAAGTAAAATACTGGAGGATGGTTTTCAATGAAGTTATATGTTTGGATGTTCTCAGTTCTGATTTTTTAGCTGCCGCATCCTGAAGGGGAAGACTCACGTGGCCTAGCCCTTCGGATTGCTACTGCAATGGCGACTGCTGGCACCAGTTTTGTGCTTGTCTAACTTTTCTTTTCCTGTCTTAGGAATGTGTCCGTTGTGTCCTGAGAACAATGATTGTTTTAAATGATGTCTCCCAGAAGCCATGGAGGTGGTGAGGGCGAGGGCTGCATGCCACTGTTTATGTGAAGTGAGTCTTTCCTTGAGGACATGACGGGCCCTGGCTGCACCAGGCACAATCTACTTGCTCCTCACAACTGCCTGAGAGAGGCTCCATCCCATGATGTTACAGATAAAGCCAGACAAAGACGAGGTGAAGGAAACTGGCCAGGGACCCATAGTGGCTGAACTGCCCTCAACTCAGCTGTAGCTCCTCTCTCGTGCTGTGCCCTCTCCCTGCAAGATTATGGTTATGGATTTTCCATCAATCTGATTTAGATGGAGAAAACCCTACACAGCAAAATTTGAGGTAAGGTGAGAAATGGAGAAGTTGGAAAAGAAAGCTACCCTGGTGGGGCCACACTCTATAGACGCGGTTGAAATGGAGTCTGGATTACGGCACCTGAGGAGATGGATGCAGGAGGGGTACCCCCTCTGAGTTTTGGGAAGGGTGGAGGATACAATGGCTGGGAATATGGAAAAGAGGAAGAAAATGGTCAGAGCTGTGATGTGGGATGGGATTGCTTCCCTGTGGGCTCTCTGATTCAATATGGACTGAGCTCATATTGCTCTGGGCGGGACTCAGGTTGGGAGTGTTGGGGTTCAGCTGAGATCTGGGTGCTCCCCTGCACGCAGACACTAGAGGTGAATACAATCAGTGAAAAGAGACTATGTTCCCTGCCCTATAGAAAAGGGACAGGAGGGGACCAGGGAGTCAGAACAATAGTGCGTACGGGGCCACCCAAAGGATATTGAGGATATTGTTCCGACCTTTAATCCCCTGCCACACACACACATTCACACTGTCCTAGTCAGGGTTTCTATTCCTGCACAACATCATGACCAAGAAGCAAGTTGGGGAGGAAAGGGTTTATTCGGCTTACATTTCCATACTGCTGTTGATCACCAAAGGATTCAGGACTGGAACTCAAGCAGGTCAGGAAGCAGGAGCTGATGCAGAGGTCATGGAGGGATGTTCTTTACTGGCTTGCTTCCCCTGGCTTGCTCTCTTATAGAACCCAAGACTACCAGCCCAGGGATGGTCCCACCTACAAGGGGCCTTTCCCCCTTGATCACTAATTGAGAAAATACCTTACACCTGGATCTCATGTAGGCATTTCCTCAACTAAAGCTCCTTTCTCTGTGATAACTCCAGCTGTGTCAAGTTGACACAAAACTAGCCAGTACACACACCAAGAAATATGGAACCCACAAACTGCTAAGTAAACAAAGGATAATAAAATCTCATCCTGCTTGAAGTGGGATATATATTACATATATTTATATTGTATATAAATATGTATCATATATAATATAAACATATATAAACATATATTTTATATTGGAATTCATTAAACATCATAATTTTTAGTTTTATCCTTTTGTACTTTAAAATTCTTCTCCATCACTACTTTTTCAACGTTACTTATGGTATCTTTAGCTGTACAGAGTTTTAGCTTATATGTGACCAAATCAGTAGATCTCTGATGAGTCTTTTGGGGGCTGGAGCATTGTGGGGAAATATTAACACTGAGGGAACACGCTTAAGCATGCACTGTGGGAGGGCTTTGGGGAGAGCAACCTAATCGTCATTCTTTCTTGGACTAAAGACTAGCTCTACAAAGCTTGCTAATCTCTCTTCATTTGAAGAATGAAAAAAATGAGTGAAAAAAAATCCTGCATGCCGCATATGAATTCGTTTTGCTCTTAGGATTCCTGGATGCCAAGGAGTAACTACTGACACTTCTGCCTCTGAAGTCACCAGAACATCTGCAACAAGGATGACAGGCAGGAAGCGTAGGGATTGGTGGCTTTCGATATTTGCCAAGCCACCCAGATCTACTTTAGAACCTATATCAGAGAGGCTTCCAGAGTGGCTGTGGCTTCCAGAGTGGCCATTGCTTTAGGTCCATTTCTGTTTGCCAACTTTACATCGCCAGTGTGACCAGTTTTCACAGCTCTTACAGCACGGCACACTTGCTGTCGCAGAGGTCACCTCCCTGCATGAACCCTACAGCAAAGGCTCCCGATGAGGAGAGTGTGTGTTTTATGCTCCAAGCGGCCAATGACCCCCGACACCGCGGCCCTCTGAAACATTTTGTTGTTTCTCTTATCCTAAGCTAGTCCACAAAGCTCATCCTGCTCAAGCTGCTTCTCTTGGATCCTTCCAGCAACTCTTACTTCAGCTCTTCCTTCTTCAGGCTCATTTTTCCATCATGTGAGTTAATTTTAGCACCTAATCATAGAAACTCATCGCTAACACCCATAAAAAAAAATTATAACAAAAGCAAAACCCTTCAGATCTGGATGCCAAGATAAATGTTGTCATCTGGTATTCTGTCTCTACCTAAATACATTTGTTTCTATCCCATCTGTTTGGAAACTTATTTAAGCAAATTAACATTTCTCTCAGAATTAATCTGGCTTGCATATCAAATGGCAAATATTTCTATTTGAAGAAAACTACTCGTCCTTGTCATTCACCTTCCCTCACACCTCTGCTGAGACCATTATTATGCCCAGTATGCAGATAAACAATCATATATTTATTTGCAGGTTTAAAAAATAGCATTTAAAGAAAACAAAACAAAACCTGACACTCAGAAGGCACAGTTAACTTGCTTAAAGCCATGCAGTTAGCTCCTCTGTACTGTGGCAGGAACTTCATTCCTTGGAGGCAGTGCAGGTGTGTCTAACTGCACACTCCTACCCTTCCCAAAACATCCCACTTAGCCCTTTCCTTCAGCCATAAAGGTCAAAACAATGTTACCATTTGGCTCTGACCCCAGGATTGGGGGTCATCGGTGGTCTTTCTTACTGGGAGATATATCTCAGGGTAATTGAGAGTCCCAGTACTCCCTGGGCATGGGAAATACTCAGTAGGCCATCCTCGGACACAGCCTATTTCTCTCTAAAAGTCTTCTTTACCTTTCATCTTCCGGTTAGAAAGACACAAAGAATCCCCTCGACTCCCTCCAATCAGCAAGCAAGATGGTGTAAGAGATAGTTCCCTACCTCACCACTCCTAGCACGTAGCGACTTCAGAAAATGTGCAAAAACCTCAAAGCCAGACTGAGCTATGAGATCCTGTGTTTTTAAAAAGATTGAAAGAGAAGCCCATCGTCAGAAGCTAACATCCCATGGAGAACCACAGGCAGCACAAGACCAAAAAGCCAGCACCTGGTAAGAGATCTCCCCCTCCATCAGTCTAAGCTAACCCAGTTAGAATCCTGTCCCAAGCAGAAGATCGGGGGAAATGGAGAGGGTCCCTAACACACCTCAGGCCATAACTATTGTTATTCCTATTATATATATTGCTAGCTCCTATATATAAGGAAAATGATAACAAGAATTAAAATACTTCAGATTTGGGTGACACAACAATTTTTGTTGTTTGATACAAGCCTGTAGAAGGAGAGCCTGGGAGGATAGAAAAGGATAAACCTTAGTGGCTGCTCTGCATGCTTGGGAGCATCCTTTGAGAGGCATCCTTTTGCGAAACCTTAGGGCCTGAGTGACTGGCTTTGGGAAGGTATTCTGGTTTAGGATAGGTGTGTGGGGTGGGGTCAGGAATAGTTATGAGAGAAGGTGAGTGTGAAGAGGGGAAGGAGAGGGTGGAGGGGGAAAAACAAAAGACAAAAGCTTACAATGTATGGAAAATTCACCTGTAATTCCTGCCCAGAGCCTGAACACGTAAAATGTACATCAGTGTGAATTCTCCTTTTATGAGAATTTATAAAAACCCATGAGAGAGTTCTGTGAGAGGAACAAAAGGCAGGGAATGGGGAGACTTGCCTGTAGCTGTGTTGTAGCTGTGAGAGCTGCCATGTCAGAGTTTAGTAAGAATGGCAGTAAGATGAGCAACAGCGAAAGCTCACCTCTGAAGTATCGAGAAGAGCCCTGGTAATGACTATGAAAGTGAGCATTAAGCTGGGCGTGGTGGCGCGCACCTTTAATCCCAGCACTCGGGAGGCAGAGGCAGGCAGATTTCTGAGTTCGAGGCCAGCCTGGTCTACAGAGTTCCAGGACAGCCAGGGCTACACAGAGAAACCCTGTCTCAACCCCCCCCCCCAAAAAAAGTGAGCATTAGAAATGCACTGAGGGGAATCACTGGCTGCACACGTCTCACTAAAAAGGCAGGGACAGTAACCTCAGTGGCCCTCTGCTGACAAGAGAGCTCTGCCCCCACCCCGCAAATAAACAAACCAAACAACAAAGGAAGCATGTCCCATCAAGACTACTCAGTTACAGGTGACGAGCTCTTCTTGGCCCATTGTTACAGTTTTGCGATTGGGTGGCGTGTTTGAACAGCTGATCCTGAGCTGCTGGCGCTTTAATGGGAGGTTGTGGAACTTTGGGGAGCACAGGCTAGCTAGTTAGTGGGTCTCCATGGGTGGGCCTCAAAGGTGAGCATCCACGTATGGTTCTAACTAGAGTTCTGTGCTCCCTAATCCGATGTAATGTGTGGAGCCCCAGTCCTAAGCTCCTGCCCACGTGCACTGACCCACTTCCATCACTACAAGTCCCCTGCTCGATGCTCGATGCACCGATACTCTCTGAAAGTGTGGGCCAGAATAAATCCATCTTCCCTTAAGTCAGGTATTTGATCCCAGGAGTGTAACGGAATTGGCACAGATGGAGGTGAGCTTTCCTGGGAGTGTTATGAGATTGGGTCAAAGCTACTGAGGCTCCACTGCTGTCTAGGATCAGAGCCTTTGACCTACTAGGAAGTCCTGGCCAAGAAACCCACATCTCTATAGTCCCCGATCTGCTCTTTTATCCAACGGTTGTGTATATAGCACCAATGTCATAGGTCCATTTGAGGAATAATTAAGACTGTGGGCGTTGGGAAGGCAGCACAGTGGGTGGTCGGCACTTAACAGGTGCACTAACTACTACTGGGCAGCTTTGCCTGCCAGGATGAGGTCAGAACTAAGGAAAAGGCCGTGGGAGTGGTATAATTGTCCTCTTCCAACTTTGGGGGGGGGGGGTAGGTGAAAACTTTATGGGGAAAGTAGCCAGAACTGCAGTTTGGGGAGATGAGGGAGGGGCCAGTGGCAGGCTGGTGAGCCTAGGGTTCCATGTAGACTGACTGCTTTGTTGATCCTTGCACATGTGCAAGACTGAAAGATCTCTACACACATACTGAGTTAGCTCCCATCAAATTATCGGGGACACAGTGCAAAATGGGGCAAATTAAGAGAAGAAAGGTTTGCTTGGGCCATTATTTTAGAAGACTTTGGTGAATTGTGTGATGTGAGGCATGGTAGTGTTCTTGGCAGTGGGAGTCTGCAGTAGGGGCTTGCTCATGTAGTAGCAGACCAGGAAGCAGAGAGTGTCCAGAACCAAAAACCGTGTTAACAATTTCCCTTCTCCTAGGGACTTAATCCTGCCTTCTAGGCCAGACCTCTTAAGTATTCCACAGCTTTGCAAAATAGTTCCACCCATTAAAGATCAAGTGTCCAGAACACACGCCTGTGGGAGACACTTCATATTCAAACCACGGAGTTTCACTCCTGGTCCCCATAGGCTCTTGGTCATTTCATAACAAAATGCAGTCACTATAACATGAAGAGACCTGCGTGGGTCCTCTGCACTCCATGCCTGCAGCTTTCCGCAGTGGACAGCTCATGTTCCTGGAATCTCCTACATCCTAGGGTCTCCGCTGAAAACTGGGTTTCATTCTCAAAGGTTCATTCAGATCCCATCAGAGATTCTCTGTAAAGAACCTGACACCCCCAGGCTTTGGTCTGGACCTTTGGTACAACCCCTATATAACTCCTCTATCCTGGATGGCAGCAAAACCAGTACCGTGTGGCTGATGCTCATGTCCTTTGGGATTCTTTACTTTGGAGTCTTTTAAAATACTTTTTTAACACTTCACTCTATTTGTCTTTGTCTTTAACCAATGCTTTGGGTTGGTGAGCTGGATTTTCTCCTGGGTAAGGTGATCTGTCTTGTGTGTAAATGACTCCTCGGGGTCTCATTCTTTACCTTTAGAGCTTAATCAAAGACCCCCCACATCTTCACATTGAAATTTCTTATTTTCTCCCAGTTTGGTAGATTCATTACCTCTTGTTTCCCATTTTCCACACTCTTTCAAAATTATATATAACTGGAAGCAACCATTGAGGTAATACACTTCCTTGTCATGACTAGTCTTTGGCTTTAATTGATGCCTTGGAACAGGCTGTGGTGGCCTTTGCATTGTAGGTGATCTGAATGTGAATGATACCCGGAGAACTTATTCTCTGCCTTCAAAGCACACAGTCCTCATCTCTCCTTGTCATCCTCTGCCTTTCTTTTTATCGTATTTTAAAAACCTTCCTAGTTGTCATGTGTTTTTGTTTTTTTTTTCCTACTTGTTCCCAGTTAGCTTGAACATAACTGCCAAGACTCAGTAATTACCCCTGGTTCTCCTTATCATTTCTTTATTTTGTTTGTTTTCTGTTATGTTTGTTTATTTGAAGAAGGGTCTCACTGTGTAGCACGGTCTGGCTTCCAATGACCAGGATCTCCCTGATCTCTTTTCAGAGGACAGCATTGCAGGTATACAGCACCCAGGGATCT
>NC_034596.1:67817117-67833391 GCF_900095145.1 Mus pahari
ATACAGCACCCAGGGATATTCCTGATCACCCTGCAGATATCAGCATTGCAGGCATACAGCACCCAGGGATCTATCTCCCTGATCACCCTGCAGATGTCAGCATTGCAGGCATACAGCACCCAGGGATCTATCTCCCTGATCACTCTGCACATATCAGCATTCCAGGCATATAGCACCCAGGGATATTCCTGATCACTCTGCATTCCAGGCAGGAATCTTTGGTACAATAGGATGTGTGCCAGGGTCTCACTGGCACCCTACTGTGGTCTAACAATAGAGCGCCTCTCAGCCTCCTTCAGCTGACCTTCTCCTCAGGCACTTTGCTCCATCTCCTATCTCTATCTCCTGCAAATGGTTTCAAACACCCTCCGCTTTGAGCTTCCTTTGTATTTTCTGTCACTTGATTCATCAGACAAGCCAATGTGTAGTCAGTGCATGTGCAGTGCATGTGTGTGTATGTGTGTGTGTGCGCACGCGTACACACACACACACACACACACACACACACACACACCATTTGGTTTTCTCTGTGTAGCCCTGGCTGTCCTGGAACTCACTCTGTAGACCAGGTTGACCTTGAACTCAGAAATCTGCCTGCCTCTGCCTCTGCCTCTGCCTCTGTGCTGGGATTAAAGGCATGCACAGCCTAAATGCTCAGCTGTCAATATATTTTTGACACAATTACAAGTAGTGATAGCCATCATATACTCAAAACCTTGGAAGCAGGATACTTTCTTCAGAAGCTTCCCAGGAAATAGCAGGAGAAAGCAAGATATGGTTCCTCTTCAGACTTCCTGGGAGTCCCAAGAAATATTTTTCTGTCTCTGGAAGGAAAGTTAAAAGGGATCTTGCTTCTGCAATCCCTAGAGTGAACACAGGTTATTATTTTCATCTGTACGATGTTAGGCTGAAGGACCTTTAATACTTCATGTGTTGACAGCTCAGTAACAAAATGATGAAAACTTCCCTGAAATCATGTGACAAACTTAGCCTGATTATTTTAAGGCTATGCAAATACCGCTTTAAGCAATTGATCTAGTCTGGCCTCAAGGTCAAACCATAACAACACAAGAAACAAATTACTGAAAAAGATGAAACCTACAGAATAGACGCTGCAGGAACCCTGAGAAATGACCAGACAGCTTCCTTTACTGACGGACAAGGAGGCGAGTGTTGGAAGCTTTGAGTTTGCTTCTTTGTATAACACAGTGTTATCTTCCTATTTTATGCCAGGCATGGAATAGGTAAATGCAGTTTCCACCAGTGCTTTCAGATGTCCTTAAGGTGAAAGATGGGGCTAGACCCAAGGCAATGCATTTTTCTTATGCTCAGGTTCAACCCAAGGCAAAATCCAGGCAACAGCAATAAAGGCAGCAAGGCATGGAACACAGAAACCTACGAGAAATGGCTAACTGCTACAGGTATTTGGGGGAACAGATAGTTTTGATCACATGTTTTCCAGACCCTGCACACAGAGCATTTTTTATCAGAGCACTTACTAAAATTCTATTACTTTCTAGGACACACATACAGAATAATGAGAAGAAAAATTGCCAGATGTATTCATTTGGATTCTTCCAAGATCAGGACGCTAACTAATGTCACTGTTTTACTCCACTCGAAAATTCCCTCCATAGGCTGCTCTCTCAGCCCAAATCCCCAGATTGTATGCACCAAGTCCTAATCCTGCCTTCCCAATGTTACTCCAGTAACAGACCCTCTCAGCTCTGTGCCAGAGTACAAAGCGTTCTCCACAGCTCTGTGCCTAGCAGGCTCCTGTGTTCTTGGGGCTACTTGTCTTGAGTACTAGACATTGTCTAGGTACTTCTTTCCCACTGAGGAGTGGCCAGAAACCTTGAGCTAGATTGACTACTCCCACTAGTCCTACAGAAGTTGATTGACTTAAGCCACTCAGAGTGGCACCATTCCCTTTACAATGGTTGTTGATACACAAAGACGAGGCAATAAGTACAGTGCATGATTTGGGTATTGGTAATTAATTCAAATATGAGTTAGCATGACCTAAACTCATACCAGTCACAGTGGAACTCAATTTCTTTACTAAATAATCAGTGAACAAGTGTTCTGTCTCTACTGATGCTAAGAAAATTCATGTAGCTTCAGGAGCTACTAGCAGTGTCTTGCTGACTTAGGGAGATAGTAGAATTATGTCAGGAGTCATAGCAGTCCTAAAGGTAGTCTATGCCATGGATCGAGGCAACCCTGAAGCCTGCCCACTCTAGACTTTGTAGTTTCAATAGCTGCAAGCCTCCTTATTGTTTTGACCATTCTGAATTGAGTTTCTGTTGTTTGCAACACAGAGACACTTGACTGGCTCATCTTTCTTCTGCCTCCCTCTTGTCCTGAAATAAAATTTTAGAGCCTTTAATAAAGATCCAAAACAACAGTGATTCTTTTGGGGCTAATGTGTTAGTTTCATGACGTTAGGACCTGGGTTTTTCTAGTGTGTCCTAACACCTAATGTAGCATGTGTTAGCATCAATACAGTTGAGGCAGTTAGGAACTAAAGCTTTGTTCTCAGCTGAAAGATAAAGACAGGAAAAACGATGACACTTGTTTTCTCCTTTAAAAGACACCATTCAGAAGCCACCTATAGTCTTGTTTGGTTGTCCTGTGTATTGGTGTTTGGCCACATTTAGCTGCCAGACGGTTATCTCTCTGGAATAAGCACTCCAACGCCAATCAGAGCAGAATACAAGAGATGTCACCCATGGACCAATGCCAAGAAAGCCCCCGAAAGGCTTCAGTGCCAGGCCTGGTTTATATTCTCATTTTATTCTCTAAAACCACAAGGTGGGGTGGGCAAGCATCTGAGAGTGCAGCCGAGTAAGCATAAGTGGCAGTGAACAGGTTGTTAAGGGCAACAGCCCATTGTTCCGGCTGTTTCTCTAGGTCATTCTGTTCCAGGTAACAAGCGAAGTCATCCTTGGCAAACAGGAAGCACAAACAGCGCTGTAGGCAAACAACTAAGTCAATAAGTCAGTATCTAACAATTGATCTTTTCCACCTCATTCTATCTCACTATGATACGTTGTTGATGTCTTTGTCTGGGCAGCTATATTTGTCCAGCTTAAAAATTCTACTATAAAGGAAGAACAGATGCTGGGAGACCTTTATTCTCTTAAACAGTGACAAATGTTCTGTCTCTACTGATGCTAAGAAAACTCATGAAGCAATATTACCCACCTCCTACGACCTACCAAATCCTTTCTATGTGTTCTTTTAAACTGGGATTGTATCTGTTTCAACTTAGCAACTCTCAATTCAATGTACTGAGTTCTACATAAGTATAATTCCATAGTGTATGTGTATGCACCATGGTTAAAGTTCAAACACCGGCTTATTTTAATAAACTGGAGTTAAGGCAAGTTGCTGTCACTTGCTAATACTGAAGACAAAAAAGGATGGTAATGTAACTGGGGGAGGGGGCACCCTCTCTCCCGAGGCTAGAGAAGGTGCTTTGGTCTTTGCCCATTTTGGAGAACTGTGCCAATATTAACTGGAGGGACAACCAACATTACTAGCAGATGTTCAGTAAAGCATAACAGGTCAAGCTTAACCCTGATGCTTGCTGCAGATGGAGCATGTAGGAATCAGGGTTGGCATTTAAACGCACACAGCAGCAACTTACTAATGGAGATCAGAGCTCCAAGCTCTTCTAGTCCCCCATTCCCAATATGGATCTGCTCATGGATACAATGTATTTTAGGGATAAGGAATTATCGGAATTGGGTTAATAATAAGTCATTAAAATAATCCGTAGGAATCCAAAAATTATATTATCAGCTAAATGTATTCTGAATGCCACGGGTAGTACGAGGGCAGATAAAAATGATGAGATACCAATTCTTCACTGAGTTAGAAAGGGCAATTTGCAAATTCATCTAGAATAACAAAAAACCTAGGATAGCAAAAACCATCCTCAACAATAAAAGAACCTCTGGTAGAATCACCATGCCTGACCTTAAGCTGTACCACAGAGCAATTGTGATTAAAAACTGCATGGTACTGATACAGTGACAGACAGGTAGATCAATGGAATAGAATTGAAGACCCAGAAATGAACCCATATACCTATGGTCACTTGATCTTTGACAAGGGAGCTAAAACCATCCAGTGGAAAATGACAGCATTTTCAACAAATGGTACTGGCACAACTGGCGGTTATCATGTAGAAGAATGAGAATCGATCCATTCTAATCTCCTTGTACAAAGCTCAAGTCTAAGTGGATCAAAGACCTCGACATAAAACCAGAGACACTGAAATTTATAGAGGAGAAAGTGGGGGAAAGCCTCGATGATATGGGCACAGGGAAAAAATTCCGAAACAGAACACCAATGGCTTGTGCTGTAAAATCAAGAATTGACAAATGGGACCTCATAAAATTGCAAAGCTTCTATAAGGCAAAAGATACTATCAACAAGACAAAAAGGTCACCAACAGATGGGGAAAGAATTTTTACCAATCCTAAATCTGATAGAGGACTAATATCCAATATATACAAAGAGCTCCTCCATTGCTGGTGGGATTGCAAGCTTATACAACCACTCTGGAAATCAGTCTGGCGGTTCCTCAGAAAATTGGACATAGTACTACCGGAGGACCCAGCAATACCTCTTCTGGGCATATACCCAGAAGATCTTCCAACTGGTAGTGCAGAAACTTAGAATACCCAAGATACATTTTGCAAAACACAAGAAAACCAAGAAGGAAGACCATCATGTGGATACTTCATTCCTCCTTAGAATAGGGCACAAAATACCCATGAAAGGAGTTACAGAGACAAAGTTTGGAGCTAAGACGAAAGGATGGACTATCCAGAGACTACCCCATCCGGGAATCCATCCCATCATCAGCCACCAAACCCAGACACTATCACACATGCTAGCAAGATTTTGCTGAAGGGACCCTGATATAGCGGCCTCTTGTGAGGCTATGCCAGTGCCTGGGAAACACAGAAGTGGATGCTCACCGTCAGCTATTGGATGGAACATAGGGTCCCCAATGGAGGAGCTAGAGAAAGTACCCAAGGAGCTGACAGGGTCTGCAACCCTATAGGTGGAACAACAATAGGAACTAACCAGTACCCCCAGAGCTCATGTCTCTAGCTGCATATGTAACAGAAGATGGCCTATTCAGCCATCATTGGGAAGAGAGGTCCCTTGGTCTTGCAAACTATATATGCCCCAGTACAGGGGAAGGCCAGGGCCAAGAAGTGGGAGTGGGTGAGTAGGGGAGTAGGGGCAGGGGGAAGGTATAGGGAACTTTCGGGATAGCATTTGAAATGTAAATAAAGAAAATATTTAATTAAAAAAAATCTAAATAAAAAAAAAATGATGAGATACACTCCCTACCACCATGTCACAAAATCTGATGTTATAGGCAATATAGCACCTTTAATAATGTTCGTGTCTGTGTGTGTGTGTCTGTGTGTGTGTGTGTCTGTATGTGTGTGTGCATGAGTGTCACATGAGTGCAGGTACTCACAAGGCCAGGAGAAAGTATCCAGTCCCCTGAAGTTGGTGCTACAGGTCATGAGAGCCACCCACTATGAATGATGGGAACCAAAGTCTGGATCTCCAGGAGAGAGGCAGGTATTCTTAAGCACTGAGACATCTCTCCGGGCTTTTTCATAGCATTTTAATTTATTCAAAACATTTAGTGACCCCATTGTGGACAGAAAAATAACCCTACTTCTTAGCAGGGAGTATAGTAGTTACTTCAATTACATACAAGCTCGGATTTCATCAGCATTAGTCCTCTCATGGCACAACTTGGCACATGGGCCATCTGTGTTGTCTCACATATTCATGCCACTCCATCAAATCCTGTCTTGGCCAGTTGTCTCCTGGGCTAATGAATTCCTGTTCAGGCTTCAACATTCAGCTCAGTATACCCTCCATTGAAAACACAGTTTTCCTCTACCTCTGTAAACAGTATTAAATATCTCTTAAGGTTCTCACTACAACTTTTGTCTGATTGCATTTATCATATGATCTCTACCCTTGCAGCCCACTGGGCTCTGGGCCCCTGCAGTATCTTATTTTCTCCTATTGACAGTGTCTAACATAGTGCTTTGCACAAATTAGTTCAATAAAGGTTTGTTGAATTAATGAGCGATCAGATGTGCTAAGTTTATACATGAACTCAGTGTAGATTCTATCACTTACAAATAACACCTCCAAATTCTAAAAGAGTCACTTGAATTCTGTGAGCCTTTTCCCTGATGTTTGAATTAATGTGAATTTGTTAACTTCCACTGAGGATTCTTTTGAAAGCTTTCTTATTTACTGTCCATGAAACTGTCTGAACTTCTTATTCTTGGTAACAAATGACTGCAAAATACAACAAATCTTTATTGCTGCCATTCCCATTGTTTTATGAGCGAGTTCTATAAGCATACAGAAAAAGAACACATACACACACACACACACACACACACACACACACCAGCAACCGTCTAGGGATCCCATTTCCACTGGAAATGTAACTTTCTGTACCATGGGAAAATCAACACTGATCCCTCAAGAGGGAACCTGTGTATTCTACTAAGAAATGATGATATGAACCTGACAATCTTCGAAGCCAGAGAGTCCTTTCTCTGTAGGTCTTCCCAAGTCTAGCAACCAGAACCTACAATTTAGTGTTCAGAGGCTGTTCCTCAGAACAGGCAGAGTCGGGTGCCTATGTGCCAGGTCATTGGAGGTATTTCAGAATGTCCCGATGTCACTAATTACCTGCCCTGACTCGGTCTCTGACTCAGGCTGAAAGCTTATTATTAGAGTCCTTTATCTGGCTCAACGCATTGCACTCATTTGTTTCTTGTGGAGAAGATAAAGCATAAATCTTATTAAAACATAAAACCCTTTCAGTTTACTTATTTTTGCTCAATGGAGCAGTGTTCTAGAATGACAAGGAACAAAGACTTGGAGGCGTGTGTCCCCGAGTCCAAGGTAAGTGGCTGCAGACGTGCGTGCTTTGGGTGGTTAGGTTTCTAAGCTTCAGTTAACTTATGAAATGGGAATAAGAAGAATGCTTCTAGGGGCTGGAGAGATGGCTCAGTGATTAAAAGCGCTTGTTCTTGCAAAGAACCCACTCAGGTTTGACTCCCAGCACCCACATGGTGGCTCACAGCCATCCATAACTCCAGCGCAGAAAATCCACCTTGCTCTTCTGAATTCTGAGGGCAGCAGGCATACATGCAAGCAAAACACTCATTCATATAAAATACGCAAATCTTTTTAAAATGAATGCTTTAAAATTATGAGGATTATATAATGAAAACAATCCGTTATTGATGTCATTGCTATGATTAAGAAAGGGCTTAGCTTTGAAAAGGCACTAATACCTTCTCCATGAAGTCTAGAATAAAATACTAAACACTAAAGCAGAAGAATGTGAAATACCATTGGATGGAGCACAGGGTCCTCAATGAAGGAGCTAGAAAAAGGACCCAAGGAGCTAAAGGGTTTCGCAGCCCTATAGGAGGAACAACAATATGAACTAACCAGTACCCCCAGAGTTCTCTGGGACTAAACCACCAACCAAAACACACACACACACACACACACACACACACACACGGTGGGACTCATGGCTCTAGCTGCACATGTAGCAGAGGGTGGCCTCGAGAGGCCTTTGGTCCTGTGAAGGTTCTATGCCCCAGTGTAGGAGAATGCCAGGGCCAGGAAGAGGGAGTGGGTGGGTTGGTGAGCAGCGGGAGGAAGGAGGAGAAAGGGGGTTTTCGGAGGGGAAACCAGGAAAGGGGATAACATTTGAAATGTAAATAAAGAAAATATCTAATAAAAAAAAAGAAGAATGTGAAATACGTTCCTCTTATAAAGATTGAGTGTTATTATATTATTTATGATAAAACAATGCAATATAACATACCTCTGGAAGAAGGGGTGTTATATCTACTTGTCCAGCACAAGAGGCCAAGAATCATGACCCATTAGAATGTATACAATGCTGATTAAAAAAAAAAAAATCTCAGCACAAAATCCACTAGGCAGCTCAAGTCATTACAAAGAACCAAAACCAGGATCACCAGCTAAGGTTCACATGAATGAGAGTCTTTCTCAATGGCTACAGTCACTGGGGGACACCCTTTCTTATGCTAAGTAGGCAAACTGGGGTTTTGGCTCCCCAAATTTTATATGAATTTCATATTGCCATTGTAACAAAATGCAAAAATATAGTGGCTTAAATGACAAAAGCTTAAGTAAGGAGCTCAGAAGCCCTAAAATCAAGCTGTGGGCAAGAATGCCGCAGACTTTACTTGGGTCCCCGACTTTACTTGGAATGGGTCTCTAGTTGCAGGTGAGCGAGGATTCGGCAAATGTGGGGTGACAGACACAGACACAAGGGAGTGTGGTATCTGAATGCAATTTGTCACATCAAGCATCAGACTATACAGAAGAAAATAGGGACTTTACACAAAACAGAGGAATGCAAACATGGAAGGACTGGCAGGAACCAACTGGGATAACATTCAATGTTAACAGCTGGGATCAAAAACAGCACCACCTAAAGTCAGCTTAAAGTCAGTAGCCGGGGGCAAGGGCTTCATGCCCTTGCCATAGTTCCTATAGTCCACCTTCCCCCTAGGCCATTGTAAATACTTGTGTATGGGTGTAACTCAGCTACCTATGGTTCTAAGTATCTACCCTGGTTCCTCTTTAGATCACAAACTTCCTTCTTCCTAGAGAGTGGTAAATTCCTATGTAGGGCAGTGACTTAGCTGCCTAGACCCAGGGTCAGCTCAAGGACTGACTGCCTAGGATCTAACATGGCTATGTATTAAGGGAAAGCACATGGATCAGTTTTCCAACTAAAGCAAGGACATTGGAGCATTCGTTATACAAAATGCCATCATTCCAGGAGACTGAGTTTCTGTGAACTTTTGCCTCGGGACAGCGCCCAGGTTTTGGGGGCCTGTCGCGCTTGTCACTACTGGAGAGAATGTAGCACAAGAATGGGGTCTTCCTAGCGGTGCTGGTCCAGGCTTGGTTTTCTCTTTGCTGTGTTCTGAAGTGGGGTGCCCACTTCTGCCTGGCGGCCACGCGCTGCCTTCATAGCCAACAATGCAGACATATGTCTGATCTCTCTAACTAGGGCCTCTGCTTCCATCCTCTAGTCTCCTGCTGTCACTTACCGGCCCTCCTCCCTTCCTCTCTCCAGAGTTCTTGTGATTATCTTGGACCCTCCCGGGACATTCCCACCATTTAGTGTCTTGAATACGAACTACAAAGTCTTTGTCACATCAAGCAGGTTTCACAGATTAGAGTTCAGATTTCTTTTGGGACAGGGGTCTGGGGGGGGGCACTTTCCTATCTACTACAGTGATGGAGTTAATAAATTCATGGATAAAACCTTTCAAACACCGAGGACTTGAAAAGTCAGATAAGCTATTGAACCATCAAGGGTGAAGCATTTTGATGCCCTCAGTGGTAGATATCTGCTGGGATCATTTACAGTTCTCAGATTTGTTAAGCAATTGGACATCTGATTGCCTTAAAAAAAAATGTATAAATTAATTTCTCTCTACTGTAATCAAGTGAATTGTCTTGACTGTATACACAAATGGCCCTAATCATGTGAGTTTTTCTTAATAGAAGGTTAAAAAAAAAAAAGTATCTTTCTGTGGTTTCAGACAGAAAAAAAAAAATGAAACTTTTTCAAAATGCATTTTAAAACGAAGCTAAGAGTGATGTAGTTATCCTGAATTGAAACATGTTTTCTGAAATCGGCCATACTCGGCAAAGTTCACTCGTACATAACCCCGTGGAGAAGAATGCTTAAGGCGGAGAAAGCATCGAGAGAACACGGTTCATGTTTAAGAGTCAAAGACAGACCTAGGGCATCTGCAAAATCATAAATGTTCTCAAAACCATGAGATAGTCCGGGTTATAAACCATGAGATAGTCCGGGTTATAAAGCAACCAAGGAAACTGAATCTCAAAGCCGAAGCGAAGCCCTCAGAGAGAGAGTGGGCTGTATGAGCCAGTTCATCTGTGACAAAGCATGGGAGGAAGAGACAGCCACCACAGAAGGGCTAAATCATCTAGAGGTCTAACAAATGTGAATACAAGCTGGCACAGCCTTTCAGAACTGGAGCCCAGGCACACAGAGAGCTCTCACTCTTCTCCATGAAGGGACAGAAGAGTAGAAGAAGCCTTTGGGTGGCCCAGTGATGAGCTCCTGGGGTGGGTTGGGAGGGCCTATGTGAACTACAGCCCCATTTCTTCTCTCCTGGAGTGTGTGTGGGGGAGGAATCCCTTAAAGCGCCCAGGGACAGGACAAGACACCTTCCCTACTGTCAGGATTCAAGGGGGGAAAACTATCTTGTCTGTGAGGAAAAACAGAAATTAAGTTCTTGTACTCAAAGAGGGAGAGAAAGGTCTTTTGGGACCGGCATCCTGCATCCAAACAGGCCTGCTCTAGGGCAGTGCTGAGGGCTTCTAGGAGAGTGTCCTTAGCTTTGGTGAGCCTGCCAAACTCTACAAGGCAGAATTTGGTAGCCAAACATAGAGGGGCAGGAACATTAAGAAAGAGTTTCCTTTCGGTTCCAGCTTAGAGAACTTGACTAAAGCTAAAGTTGGAACGGAAGAACCTTACATCCACCCCCAACAAGTTGGTAGCAAGTAAAAAGCAAAAGGAATTCTGCCAGTAGGGGAGAGCTGAGGGATGTGGGACAGGCATGCAGCACCTGCTGGAACCTTGTGTCAGTAGATGACCATGGGACACAGGGGACAACAGCAACCCACAGAAGCCTGGGAATCAGGGGTGGTAACTATGGAAACAGAACCCAAGCTTAGTCCAAGCACCAGGACCGACTCAGCCCTTCACACTGGAAGAAACATTCATTTCTGGGCAGGACTCCCTAGTTGCTTCTTTACCTGTATTTCTTCTTTATATGATGCTTGGCGTTTATTCAAAACTTAAAGAAAAGGGAAAAAAACACAATTTTAAGTAGTTGAAAATAAAACATGAGTAAGGTACCTAATAGAACAGACTCGGTAGCAACACAAATGTCAGAATAAGAGAACTTTGCTGCAATTCACGTAACAGAACATCTAGTAGGAAAGGCTGAAGGGGGGGAGGGGGGACATTTGGGCAGAGAGTTGGGAAATGTTAACAAGTACTTAAAATGTAAATGACAGAAATCAAAGATGCTTAAAGGGTTGACAAGGTGGCTCAGCAGCTAGGAGCAGGCATTGCTCTTGCAGAGGACCTGAATTCCTCATATCCCATAGTTGGCAGCTTACAACCTCCTGTGACGCCAGGTCCAGAGGACGAGACAGACCCTCTCTGGGAATCCTCAAACTGAACAAATCCATAATCGTATATACATGATTAAAAACAAATCTTTTTTTAAAGTGCTCTTACAAACCTTTATCAAGTTCACCAGCTAACTAGACAGAACTGGGGAAGGAAACGGACGTGAACTGGAAGACGGGGAAGCAGAAATTACCCAAGATGGCACACAGTTACGAACAGTGGTGGAACAACCAGAAAGGACATCCAGGAGCCGTGAGACAATGTAAAAAAAAAAGAAAAAAAAAGGTGATATATGAGTGAGCAGAATCTCAGAAAGAGAATAAAGAACATGATTAAAGAAGAAAGACATTTGGAAAAATAACAGCTGGAAAACTTTCAAACTCAATAAAGACAAGCAAACAAAAGGCCTCACTCAGCCATCTCAGCCATGCCACAGTCACATGGCTGAGAACTGGATAGAAGTATGGCCACCATCCTAACAAGAGGTAGTGAGCTGCTGGATTATAAGGGCAAAGCTGAGAAGCACGGTGACTGCCCGCCACAGTAGACATGGGACAGGCACCATTCCATCCGGAAAAAAAAAAGGAACAGAGTCCAAACTTCTCAACCCAGGACAAATGGAAGCAAAACACCCTGTCCACCACTGCCCTGACACTGCCCCTGGGAACTACACCCGTAAGAGCTCAGTTGTAGCAGATAAGTAATCAAAGTTACCCAGAGTTCTCTAGGAGAGAGCTAAGTATGAAAATTTGAAATACAGATTCAGATGTACAGAAGAAAGAACCCTGGAGAGGGCCAAAATGAGGGTAAACATAAAGATCTTGAAAGTCATTTTAAAGCAGTGGTTCCCAACTTGTGAGTTTCCACCCCTCTGAAGGTCAAACAACCTTTAACGGGGCCACCTATGGCCACCGGAAAACAAAGGCATTTACATAACAATTCATAACAGTAGCAAAATAACAGTTATGAGGTGGCAACAAAAATAATGTCATGGTTGAAGGTCACCACAACAGGAGGAACTGTATTAAAGGTCGCAGCATTAGGAAAGCTGAGAACCACTGTTTTAAAGGATAATGATCTAAAACAGGAACAAGGACTGGACTCCTACCTTCCAGAGCACAGCAGACATATAAGGACGGGGGGGGGGGTATATTCACGGGTTTGTGCTTCGTGTGTGCACACTGAGGGAGGGGTGTGTTGCTCCAGCAGCTTGCACATCAGTGTGGAGGCCAGAGGCTAATGTCACTTGTTTTCTCAGGTCATGCCATCGTCCTTTTTGAGACATGGTCTCTCCCTGAACCTTGAGCTTACCAGATCACCAAGGTTAGCTGGTCACACTGTGGGCTCCTGGGACTCTTCTACGCCATGCCAAGGCACTGGAGAGCCAAGCCTGGGTCCTTACACTTGGATAGCAAACACTTTTCCAACTGTCCCACCTCCCTGGAAATATAATCTCAACCAGTTTACGGCATGCCGTATCTGACGAGATCCAGTATTATTATAGGGTAGACTGTGTGATATTGGAGAAAGTTCCAGGGTTTTCAGTCTCATGTTGTTCCGGGAGAAAACAGTAATTCGGGGGGGGGTGGGGAGATGTATAAAAAAAGAATCCCCAAACCAAATGCATTTGTGGTCAGACAGGACTTAGCAAACTCCCCAGACCTATGAAAACACACTCCTTCTTGGGCAGCGCTTCCCAAGTATAGCTGCATATGGGAGCATCTAACAGCTCACCCAGGCTCCCATGTTCCCATAGCTGTGGGCTGGGGACTGATGTCTGGACGCACAGTGGACAGCTTGAAGTTGTTGAAGCAACTGGTATGGTTACTGCATAAAATTAGCTTATTTTCCTCTTTAATTCCAGTTACTTATTAGTCAAAATGAAGCTTTTAAAAACTTTGAATGAATAACATTTTTATAAACAGAACTATGGCCTTTCCAGAGGTAGGGCCTAGGATGCTGTTTGGAGGGTGGGGATGCAGCCGGCCCAGCAGCATCGCCTAGAACCTAGGAGGATGTGGTCATCCCGATTTTACTTCCGGGGTGCTCCATTCTGCTTCAGCAGAGTGGAATGCGGCTCTGGTTCTGTTTAGAGGTGATTTGGTTTTCTCCATATCTGTACCTCAGTCTTAACTGTGAGTATGTCTTGGTTTGTATCTGTTTCAGTAATTGATGGGAAACTTTCAGCCAAGTTTGGCTATTAGCACACTCCATCCACACTTGATGCCTGTATTTAATTTGATACTGACCAGCACTGGGTTGTTAGTGGTACATTTAATACTCATAGATGTCATTTTTAAAGACTTTTTAAGTTGCCATTTCCAACATCCAAGTGGCACTTTTGGCCTGTCTAAAAGGTAACCAATAGCTACTTATCAAAGAACTCATTCACACATGGAGGAGAAATGGAGAGAAATGCTAGGTAATTTACAGGTGACATTTAGCTCTCCTGAGCTTCCACTGCGACAAAGAGAGGCCATGCAACAATCTCCCGTGTCCCTGGTGAAAGCAATGAACAAAACATGTCATTTACTCTCAGAGAAATGCACTGGCCCAGCAGGAAATAGCTAGCTATCTAAATGAAATCGTGAAGACAGGGTGCCTCCTTCTCTTGGGGACTAAACACAGCGGGGGCTAGGACACCTGTAACCAGAGTCCCCAGAGCCGCTCTTGTCTCCAGCTCTCTGGACTGGACGTCTGTTAGGGAGACAATGGGAGTCTCTCCTGCACAAGTTGGCCTGCTTGCCTTGAAGCTACTCTGAGGCTGCTCAGTAGGTTGCTGCCTTTCCCAGCTAGTGATCTGATCCATCTGTAAAAAACGGATTCCGAAGGGTTAAGGACATTTTCATCCCTCAGGAAGGGAGCTAGCATCTCAGGGAATGAATGGCCTACTTCCCTCGGAAGCCAGGTCTTCACAGTCAAAATGAAGAATTAGGGCAATGATACAGACAATTCAGGCCACCCACATCCACATTGGCCTGAATTATTCGAGTTAAGAGGCAACATTCTTTGCAGGGTCTGGTCCCTGTATAGTTCTGCGGGGCCGGGGTACCCAGCACTTCCTAACTTGGGCACTCAGTATCACGTACAGCCTCAGACAATCTAAGCACTGTAAGAATTACCTCGACCTACTTACATCCTTTCTGCGTGGATTCATTACCCTTGCTTCCTGTGCTGATTGGCTCTGAACTTCCTGAGCTTCAACTCCCTGTCACCTGAGAGAGCAAGGAGGGAGGAGGGAGGGGGTTTTTTACCTGCTACTGATAGATTCAGAAATCCGAGGCCCCCAGTGTCTTCAATTGTCTGTATGTGATTAAGGCTCCTCTCTTACATTTAGAACTTATTTATTTGCGTACTCTCACCCAAACTTTTTAGAACAGTTTGAGGTTCGCAGAGTTGTAAAGATGATCCAAATGGCTCCACAGCTGGTTCTCCTAATGTTAACCGTTTGCTTGCAGCATCATGTCAAATTTTCTACAAATAGTAGAATCAATACTGATACAAAAGTTGAACTTAAACCCACAATTTTTCATGCTTCCTTTCAGTTCCGTGTGGGTATGTGTGTGTCTGTGTGTGTGGTATATGTGTCCACACAAGTGTGTCTTTGTATTTAGAGGCCTGAACTTGATGTCCAGTGTTTTCCTCAGTCACTTCCCATCCTTTTCTTTAAGACAGTCTTACACAGCTAGACTGCTTGGCCAGTGGGCCCGGGATGCCTCTCACACCTTTACAGACCTGGACATTTTCTTATGAGTGCTGGGACCCAGCTATCAGCTACGATGGGTTTTTGTTTGGTTTGGTTTTGTTTTGTTTTGTTTTCAGGCCGTCTTTATCCTAGGACCTGCACTGTTTTGTGATGTCCCCCTGCCCCGCCCCTGTCAGTACGTTCTACAATGCTTCTCTCTCATTTAGTGCCTGTCTGGTGGTTTTTCTTATGATTGCCCTGGGATTACAGGTGTAGGAATGGATCACATGGATGCGGTGTCATGTTTGTCATGCACATCGGTCATGATGTCGGTATGGGGTCTCACTGGAGGGAAGATGTTTCCAATGCAGAGATGTGGGCAGGAATCCTTAAGACCATGCTGACAGATCATGATTCGTATTTCTAGCTACTAATCTATGTGAAATGTAACTGAAGAACTAGCCCATTCAAGTAACAATTTTCAGAGGCAGTATGGAACACTCACCTGTGTACTGACTACTCCTTCAGTACAAACAATTCAGTGGGAGCCTGACAGACTGTCCACATCCTTATTCCACAGCATTTAAAAATGTCTGTTGCAAGGCCATCAGAATTACTGTATCAAGCAGCAAACTCAGCCCCCAGTTACACTGAGTGTCAGATGGGCCTCCTAGAAATGCAGTGAGGTGTCGTGGGTTTTGCTCGGTGTCATGGACGTACCAGGTGCTTTTGAAACCCTGATCATGAAGACAGGGGAACACCACGGGCTGACTAGCACATGACCACCTAACTACATTTCGCTGGTTACTGAGAAGCACTGGATTTGAAGACACTGTGGCATCTGACTGAGGTTTCCTTGGACAGTGATTTCCCCTCCCCCCCCCCAGGGCCTGCCACTAAGGCACAGTAAACAGGGAGAATTTGGGGTGTCAGAAAGGAGCCCCTTACCTGGGAGTCTGGTTTGGGCATCTCAGAAGCTGAGAAGCAAGGACTCATGTTCAATGAAGAGCATATGGCACAAAGGTTCCCAAGGCAGAGATAATATAATATCCCTTATGTACAACGTATTCTATGCTAACATATCAATTGACACCCATTCCTCCCCCAGAATTCCTCCTGGGAATCTCAGACACGGCTGTTAACACTGTTCACAGTAGAGTTTACCTTCCACCCTGTATTTCCTTGGGTTTTTTTTTTTTTTTTTTTGGTTTTTCAAGACAGGGTTTCTCTGTATAGCCCTGGCTATCCTGGAACTCACTTGGTAGACCAGGCTGGCCTCGAACT
>NC_034596.1:67833421-67867660 GCF_900095145.1 Mus pahari
GTAGACCAGGCTGGCCTCGAACTCAGAAATCTGCCTGCCTCTGCCTCCCGAGTGCTGGGATTAAAGGCGTGCGCCACCACACTCGGCTCCCACCCTGTATTCCTATGATTTATTGACTTACTTTATCAATTACAGTCCTGCCAGCCACCCTTCAGACACAACCTGATACCTCATTTAGGTTTATCAGCAGTCCTTCGAAGATACAGCTGGGGACTCTACACTGAACTCCTGTCACGGTAAAAATGAAGTGTAACCCTCTCAGAAGAGCCCAAGCACACGCTTCCTGGGGCGCTTGCTCTCCTGCTCTCTCTCCCTCTCCCTCTCCCTCTCCCTCTCCCTCTCCCTCTCCCCCTCCCCCCTCTCTTATTCTCTCTCTCTCTCTCTCTCTCTCTCTCTCTCTCTCTCTCTCTCTCTGCCCTGTTTGAAATCTATATTTTAAATGTCTTTCAACAAATCCCAGCTCTGTTTCATAATGTCTCATCCTGAAATTCTTTTCTGCATTAAACAATGGATCCTGGGATTTCTGAGTGGATTTCTCACACTGCGGCAGGTAACAATATGGACACAGCAGCCCCAAGCAGATCACAGATCGGAGCAATGGCTTTGCACAGGGAGGCCACAGGAGTTAGCTCTGGGGGAGGTGGGGTGGATTTTCAAATTCACTAAACACAATCTTGTCTTACAAACTCCGTGCTTCTCCCAAGTGTGGAATGTTCTTTAACAACCTGTTGATGTGGTTAGGTATCTTTCTAAATCACCTCTACTGTTGTCTCCTTCAGGTCACCTTCCCTTGGGACACTCCCGGGACACAATGTCTTTGTTTACAGTACTCTCAGCTCCACAGTGAAACCTTCAAAACCACCACACCCTCAGATTCCACACCGCATCCATTCCACAGTACATTTTAGCAGAGAATTTGGGCTTGCAGGCATAAAAAAGCCAAACCTTTCCAGCCAGAGAGCGTGAGAGATCCTAGCTTTGTCTGGCTAGGTCTTAACCTCTGAATATCCTGATGGGTCTCAAGACTGACCTGGCAGCCCACCTGTCTTCCTCAAGGCCCTGAGAGAGAAGCAGTATGAGCTCTAACACTAAACTAAAATCACCGGTAAGCTCACACTAACCGTGACTGTAAGTCCATCTTTCCCTCCAAGGCTCACATAGTCTCCTAACCCCCAGTTGCTCGACACAGGTTAGACCAAAGTGTATTCTCAAAATTGCTTTCATAAAAGTCTTTACTCGTGACTGCATACATTTCCTAGGCAGAAAGTTCCCAGTTTTTACACCTGAGGGAGGCACTGTGATTTCCACAAAATTAGGTACTTTCCCCAAAGAAAATCAAAGAAGACTCAGAAAGGAAACAGCACAGCAGAGAAGAATGGCTTTCATCTTGTCTATTGGATTCAGTGCTACTTGAGGGTTTCATAAAGCTGAGGCCAGAAATGTACACAAGGGGTAATGTGGATTACAAACATAGATAGTTACATATTTGGTTTAATAACACAGTAAAACACGGCCCATAAAATGATATTTCTTTCTCTTCTCATTATTGTGCATCTTCCTTCTCAGCCTCAGCAGAGGAGATATCAGTCTTGACCATAATTGAGCAGAGGGAAAAGGGATTGACTGCAAATTGTAACGTATTTGTACATTTTAGTTTTTGATGCTAAGTTTTTAAAATGAGATTTCTAATTTGGCTGAGGCTTCAAAAGGCTAAAAACAAAAGAGTTCAGAATAGTACAAAATTCCAAGGGAAGTGGTAAAGTAGGGGGAAGGGAGGGAGGGAGGGAGGGAAGGAAGGAGGGAGGGAGGGAAGGAAGGAAGGAAGGAAGGAAGGAAGGAAGGAAGGAAGGAAGGAAGGAAGGAAACACAAAACAAGGCAAACAAACAAACACCAGTTTTGTCATTCTTTCCCGAATTCATCCAGTGTGGCAGAGGTGTTCAAGCTGAAGAGACTTCAACGGTGTAAGAAGGCACCAGCAGGGCTTCCCAGCCTTCTGGGGGTAAGATTCAGGTATAAATTCCAGTGCGTGGCAGCACTGTGGGCCATGGGAGGCAGTTTGTGGCTACAGAATGGAGAACTGAGCTTTCAGGAAACAAAGCCCTTCTGCTACAGTCAAGGGGAAGTCAACCCTCCTGGGTTTATCCCTGAAGGTCTGAAGGTCACCCTAGAACTACCTGGAGACTTCAGCTACATCAAGGTAGAGTTGATCTGCAGTGTGTGGACATCCTAGAGAAGCAGAGGAGCCTGAAGGGAGGACTATAAGGAAGAGCAGATGAGGCGAGGCCACAGCACTGGCAGAAAGCTTTAAAGTTCTGCCACAGCAGGGAAGCCACAGCCTTTATCAGCCGCCCTTGAGAAAACCACTGGGGTCTGACCCTGTCTCACATCCTCTCCTTTGTGCTGAAAAGGCACAAGCTGCCCTAGGCCATGGGGGAGCTGACTTGAAAGCAGCCTGGTCTCCCACTTCCCTCTCATGAGGAAGAGCCTGGTGTGGTGGGGACACTTTGACTTTAGATAAGACAGCACAGGACACGTGAACCGCAAGTGTCTGTCATACTTTAGAGGAGAAAGTTTTGTTTCCCTAGAGCATGGGCAAGTTGTAGGACCCACTCTAAGATTCATCCACAGAGGAGGAACCAGTCCAATGAGAAAGATGGGGGTAACTGGGAAGTTGGAATAAAACCATTTCTGCTTGAATCCTCGGGGGTATATTCTAAGTTAGATTTACTTGTAATACATCAAGTGTTTTCATCACCAGCAGGATGCTGTAGTTTCTACTCATTTAGTCCAGGGAGTCAGGTTCGGGTGGAAAAAAAAATGTCTTAAAGTTTATGTTGCACCAAAGCACAAGCAATAATTACACAAATGAAAGGCTTGGTTGTTTGGAGGGATCTACAGGAGTCTAATTAGTGAATCTGCTAATTGTCCTTCCTTGTAAGGATAAGCTTTCCATGTTTAGCAAGAAACCTGGAAGGTAGGGGAAGAGACAAGAGATGCTGCCCTAGGGCCTGATACAGTCACCACAAAGGGGATCTCACCTCAGCTGTGGTTGCTTACCCCGGGACTATCAATGGCCAGTCACGTGTGGGAGAGGGGCTCATGGGGCCTTGCCCCTTTCTTTCAGACTATTGATAACTGGTAGGTTCTGGGGGAGTCATTGCTTTCAATTTTGTGCCAATAAGATATTAACCACACTTTGAGGGGTTGCAAGTTTTTTAAAAAAAAACTCATACCAAAAAGTATAGTCTCTGCTTGATTATTTTGAAGAGAAAATTTCTGAAATAAGCACTTAGATCTCCTCTCAGAGAGTATGTTTAAAATATTTCCAGCCGCTTTTAATTACTTGTCAATAAATATTTACGGCGTCCCCACTGCATTCCTTGTGTTGGTTCCCAGAGCAGGAAAAAGAGGCTTCATGTATCTCCTGCGTCCTTCCAGATCGCCATAATGATGCTGCCGCTTGCAAGAATATTCATATAGCAAACAGCCTTGAAAGAGGGCCTGGATCCTAGGCAGGAGGCAGGTTTGCTTCCCAGTTGTGATATGAAAATGTCTCCATCTGGGGCAAGGTCTGGTCAGGTCTGCTAGCCACCTATTAGAAAATAAGAGGTTTCCTAAGCTTCTAGTTCCCTAACTGTGGAACAAAACGACTGTGAGCATAGCGCACACCGGGACTGTATGGAGCTCACCTCACTCCGCTGGAATACAGTGGTCACGGGACCTGATAGGAGAACAGGTTCACGCTGCCAGCTGTGCGAACTGCTGCCTCTGGCTCAGATGTTACCCATCTCCTGCCAGCCTGCAGATTAACATGTGAGCTGGCAAGCAGGGCGGAATCTCAGACTTCACGGTGTTTGCCATTCTTTTACAAACAGTCAAAACAAAGAGAAATACAAAGAGATGTGGTATCTGAAGCAATAAAACATATGCTTAGTACACAGGAACACTGTGCGCCAAGGAGGAACACTCTAGAAAGGTTCCCAAATGAGGGTGGTATATAAAGAGAAGAGTACTCTAGCCTTTGAAGGAGACAGCCAGGTGAGGAACGGGCAAGCACAGTCACAGTTACGGCAGCAAAGAAATGCCACGTACCCAGGGAAGTGGATGAGTCACTGGTGGTATGAACCCAGATTGACCCCAAGCAGGGCTGAAACAGCAGCTGGAGTCCAAATCAAAAGCCCTTATCTCACACCAGGAGCCTGACTTTTAGTTGTAGCCCAGTGACCTCTAGAAAGAGCACATAAGGCAATGCAACACCGCACTGGAGGGAGCTACTTCGAGTTACATGGCAAGGCTTTATTGGAAAATAATTGAACTTTATTAACATCTGTTGTGTGAGTTTGTGGTGGTGGTGGGGGGATGCTGACAAATGTCTCCTCACCCAAGTTGGGCACCAAGGACAGGCTAAAGTATGACTCCTCCCAAGTCTAACCTGTTCCATGCACCAGGGAGGTTACTGACTTTGCCTACAGAGCAGGGGGAAGGGGTTAGAGACAGGAGCGTGAATGATCCCAAAGCATCCACACTGCCAAAAAGTCTCATCCCAGTAGAGCTGCATAGATGGAGCCTCCCATCAGTTAACCTCCTACACGGTACTTCATCTTACCCTCTTCACACACTTCTAGATCAGGAGAACTCATGCAACTTGAGCAGAATTACACACAAGCTGGGGTCATCTGGGAAGACAGAGCCCCAAGTGAGAAATAATTGAGATTGGCCTGTAGGCAAGTCCCTGGGGCATTTTCCTGATTAGTTATTGATGTGGTAGGAACTGGCCCAGTGTGCGTAGTGCTACCCCTGGGCAGATGGCTGTGGACTGCATAAAAAGGCAATCTGAACAGTGGTCACAGAGAGCAAACCACAAGCACTGTCCCTCCACGGTCTCTGTTTCGGTTCCTGCTTCCTGCTTCCTTCCTGGAGCTCCTGCTGTCGCTACAGCCATGACCTGGAAGCGGAAGCCAAATAAACCCTTTCTGCCCGGAGTTGCTTTTGGTCATGGTGTTTATCACAGCAGTAGAAAGCAAGCTTGAACAAGTGCTGGGCTCTGTGTATGACCCAGCTCTGTCTATGTTTCCTCATGCACACAGGATGCCTGCTGCATCTCCGATATCATCTCCACAAAGCACACACATTACATAAAAGGTTACAAAGGTACCCTGGCACTCAGCATCCAGACCACAAGATCCAAGGAGATCAATAAGACTCTCATTGCACATATATCAAGGCAGAAAAACAAAGACAGAGCCCCACAGTGGGCATTAAGAGTTCCTGCTGTAAGCAGAAAACCTGAACTAGGTAACTCATATGCCAGTGTAGGGCCCACACAGATGTCAGGCCAAGAGTCCTGGGGTCCCATTGTGCCACTGAATGCAGCTCTACAGCTAGGAGGACAGGCTCTGAAGTCAGAACCTTCCTTCCCCTACAGGAAGCTAACAAAGAGGAAAAGCTAAACAAACAGAGCTCTTAGAGCCCTACTGGCTCTCAAATGGTTTCAACTCATTTGCTCACTCTTGCGAACGCCACTGGGTCTGATCTTCTGTGGCTTTAACAAGCCAGTGTGGTGCTGACTCCACACTATCCATTGGGTAAACCCTGATTAGGAAAGCTGAAAATTAATCTCTGAATGATCTCATTCACTCACGAGAGTAAAGGAACCTGAATGGTTTTAGGCTACTACAGGCAACCCAAACAAAGAAAGGGAACGTTCACAGCTCAGAAGAACCACCGCCGAGTTCTCTCTGGGGTAACTTTACTCAGATAAGGAGAAGCTGGCCCTGTTTGTGTTCCGCCTGATTTTCTCAGACATGGTATTTCAGGACTTTTACTCTGTGATTATAAGAATCAGCTACTTTGTGAAAATAGCAAAGCTAGACTCTAAGATTATGTACTGCTCACAGCAGTGTGTATGTGCGCTCGAGCTATTTTATATTGCTCAAGACTCTGCCTTGTGCATTATTCATGGACTCCAAGCAGGGCCTGTAATAAATCACTGCTGAGATGCAATCCTTTGGAAGGAGACAGCTCTTATTTACTCTAAAAAACCATTTATTCCTAGAGCTTTTACTTTAAGGCCACTGTCCGGGCATTGGCGACCCTCTGTGTTTACCCTCTATCCAGCACATGGCACTCCGGATGGCTTGGTTCTTCAACTTCAAACACAAGGAGCAGCTCCTCCTCTGGATTTCATACTTTGGAGGGGGTAGTCCTGAAAGGTCTAGCATTTGAAGCCGAGGGTTCAGAATTCAATCTCCTGCCAGCTTCAGGGGGCTCTGCCTCTGTCACTTCCTTGGACAGGTCCCGCTGTCACTCACTCATCTCCATTTGGATGCTGTAGTCCCAGCAAGGCATTCTCTCCTTGCCAAGATTCTTTGATGAGTTTGTTTACCTGCCCATCAACCAAAGGCAGGCACATCTGCAGATCTCCATGGAAACCTACCAACCTGCCTTCTATGTGGCCTAGAAGATGCACAGAGCTGGCCTGTGGAAGGCTCCTTTCTCCTCACAGTTCCTGCAGGCCTTTCTCTCATCCCCCACCCCACCCCCAGAGTTCACACTGCTCCATTCCCCACCCTAGCCCTGTGTTCAGCCTTTTGAAAACCCTTCCTCCCTCCCTGGAGTCCCTTCGTTCTTCATCCTTCCCACAATGCCAATCTCCAGCCCTTAAAGAAGACCTAGGTCTGCAACTGTCTGTTATTTCATTTGAGCTTTAGTGTGTCTGCCCTTCCTGTTGGCCACTGCCGTTAGCAGTACCTCCTGTCCCTGTCACTCAGATGCCCCTCCATGCAGCCTTCTCTTGGTAATTCACACTCCATTTAGAGTACTCAGCATCCTGCTATACAGAGTCAGTTTCTCCCTGATATTCCAATGTCATGGATTCTTGTCTCTCTGGTTTATGATTTACTCTTATTCTTTATACCCAAGTCTAAAGAAAACAGTATGCAAACACCCACACAAACATACTAAAATGATTAATCACTGCCAATATGGACCTTTCGTTGTAATGAACAAAATAACCATTTTCTGGGAAGGCCCTGTCTGTTCTTGCCCACCCTGATAGCACTTTTTCCAATTCTCTGTTGCCATAGATCTGACCTGGTGGTAGTACAGCACAGCTGTCTGCCTTTCCAAATTCCAGGGAGCTCCCAGGAAACAAGAGAGGGAGGAGTCAGGTTTTCTACTCCGTCTCCAGCAACTTGTGTAGTGCCGTGCTTAGAGACCTTAAGCAATACTTATTTCTCGTGGAAAGTTTGAGATAGAAGATTCAACTGTATTTAACATCAACATAGAACTCAGACAGCGGGCATAGGATCAAAGTACAAAATACCCAGCAGCCTAAGGCCTCGTTTTGTATGTATGTGTCTAAATGCAGCTAACAGCCTGAGGAAGAGTCCATGGTGAATTGAAGAGGATGGGGCAAGGCATTTTAAAAAATATGTCTGCTCTGAAAATGGCAGTCAAATATGGATTTCAAGTACTAACATAAATATGCCCACTTACTCAAGACATTGCCACTAAGTGCCTACATGTGAGGGCAGTGAGTACTCAAGTTAGGGTCACCCAAGTGGTGGTCCCTGGTCTCATAAAACCTCTTATACTTTAGTGATGAACTAAGATGTTAACTGTTAGTGTGTGTGGGGGGGGCTGTTATAACTGCAAACTGCAGTAAGCTCTGTGAAGAAAAGGAAAGGATGGCAGGGTGGCATGAGACTGTCTGCAGGAGGAGAGAACCAACACCATGCTTGATGGGAACACTCAGTGCTAGTGAGGGCGGTGGGACAGGGAGGGACGATGTACCTCTTAGAACAGGCTTTGGTTTGGTTTCGTTGGTTTGTTCTGATAAGGTTGTGCTACATATCCCAGGCTGGCCTCAAATGTGATTCTCCCTACCTTAGCCTCCTGAATGCTGCCATTTTAGACATATGCCATTTCACCCAGCTGGACTGGCTTTCTACAAAAAGTCACCAAGTAACCTTGGGTTCAACTCCAATGCCTGTCAAAACAGCCCTGTATTGCACAAATGCAACAAAGTAGATCATAAGGAAGATAACTTCCATGTTTATTTGAAAAAAAAAACTGTCAAAGAGCCTGTTTAATAAATGTGCCATAATGCCTTTCAATACAACCTTTACAATAGAAACCAGTGAATATACTAACATTTACCTGACTTCTCCCACTGACTTATTTGTCTTGAAAAATGATTCTGAAGTGTGTATACCCTGGCCTCCCAGTCCCCTGCTTCCTGGGTCAGCTGTGTGCCTATTACCCAGGGTGTTGTTCGCTGTATTGTCTGCTGTATTTTTTGTTAGTTAAACTGATATTCAGTGGTGCCTGATTCTTGTTTGATGTAATATTTAATACATCTGGAAAGCTGATTTAATGTGTTTTCTTCTTTGTGTCACCTTGAGCAGGTTAGTCACCTCCTCCGAACTAAGGGCTCTTCATATACCACGGTGGAAAACAGTTGCAGACGCTGTTTCTGCAGTGCTGTTTAAGAGCAAATGCTAAACCTGGATATAGCAAACATCCTACAGACTGAAACTACTGCGACCATTAATCCGCTCTCAAGTTGATGCTCCGTAAACTTAAGCCCTCTCATAGGTGTGGTTTATCATAGCATCCACTTACATGGAGAGCCTAGGTAAGCCTGACTCAGAAGCTGGGTCCTGAGCCTGGTTACCAGGATGGGAGGGTAGGGGAGCTGATGATGAAAGAGACAAACCTTCAGCTGTAACATAAATAAGTTTTGGAGATTTAATATACTATAATATATATTATAGTATGTATTCTTTATGATCTAGAACATATTTGATATAACATATAGTATACTATAATGATATACTATAGTGACTGTGGCTAGTCATGATGCATTATACACTTGAAATTCTCTGAGCAACTAAATCTTAGGTGTTCTCGATGCACTAAAATCAAATGAATGCAAGGGGCAGCTCTGTAAATGGTGGCTATGCTCTCTGACCTCATTGCATGATTATTCAGCCATATACCACTGTGTCACAAATTTTAAATATACTCAATTGTATCTGCCAATTATACTATGAAAAACCTGGGAAAATAAAACATGCCACTAAAAATGAGCTATTATTGTCAAAAGGCATGAACTTTCTGACTTTGTTGATAAGGTTTGTTCAATAAAAGTTGACAAAATTCTTCCAAATTCCTACATGTAGAACTGTCAGCATAGCATGTCCTGTGTCTGACCACTTCCTTTGACATTGCAGGGAGGACTGGAGAGTCCTCCCTCTCTGATTGGATTTGACTCCCTTAGTCAGAGCTGTTTTCTGTATACTGGGCAACTGCTTAACCCTTGGTGTGCTGGCTAGTTTTATGTCAACTTGATACAAGCTAGAGTTGCTGGAGATGAGCCTTAATTGAGAAGATGCCTTAATAAGATCAGGCTGCAGGAAGGCCTGCAGAGCATTTTATTAATCAGTGATTAATGTGAGATTGCCCAGCCCATTTTGGTGAGTCATCCATGAGTTCCTGTATTCTATAATAAAACTGACTGAGAAAGCCGTAGGGAGCAAGAGAGTAAGCAGCACCCTCCATGGCCTCTGCATCAGCTCCTGCCTCCAGGTTCCCACACTGTTTGAGTGCCTGTCCTGACTTCCTTTGCCAATGAAGAGTGCTGTGGATGTGTAAGCAAATAAATCCTTTCCTTCCCCCCCCCCGCCCCCCAGTTGCTTTGGTCATGGTGTTTTGGCAAAGCAGCAGTTACCCTAAGATACTTAGCATTCTGCAGAGGTCCTGCAATAAGATGGAAACAATACCACTGGCCATGCTTAATTCAAACATCTGTAGTCAGGATCGGGTGCAAATATGCCAATTTCTCTTTAAACTGTTTGATGTTTTACTATTATCAATATTATGGTGTGTGTGTGTGTGTGTGTGTGTGCAGGCACACACATGCAACAGTACATACTTCCAGGAGTCCATTATCCCTTCTGGGTTCTCAGGCTGTGAGGCTTACGAAGCAAGCGCCTTTACCTGCCATCTCAAATACCTATCCTATTTCTTGACTCCAGGTTGAACCCAACCAAAAAGCCAGCATAAGGATTGGTTCTCAAGAGATGCACAGAGTTGCCTGGTTCAGAAAGCAGATGGCACACTACACATTTGTCCAAACGTATGGCCTAAGTCCTAATCCTTGGCTTCCCGAAGCTTGGCAGTCTGCCCTTCCTCCAGGGAACTCTTTGACCTGCTTAATACAGTTATACCCCTAGCCCCCCATATCTGCTCTCAGGCTTGCTCTGTCTCTCTCCTGTGCCTCAGAGTGTCTTGGTCTTGGCATCATTAGTACTTGGAGCATGTAGTTCCTCATTGTTGAGGGCATTATCCATATCACAGGATGTTTGGACTCAGACTTCCAGATGTTTTAGCACCTGAGTCCTATCAATCAAAGCTGTCTCTAGACATTATTAAATGTTCCCTGTGGTACAAAGGCCCCCCATGTCCCCAGCTGGGAACTTTGGCTAGCTCTTCAATCTGACTTCTGAGATACCTGAGACTATGGGCTTTGCTTGGAGTCTTAATACAATGAGCGTGACAGTTCAAAGCTAGAGTGTGCAAGACAATCCTCTCACTCCGAGCAAGCTGCTGGAAAACAACAAATAGTCACACATTCTAGGCCAGCTGAAAACAAAAACCTAATAGTCTACAGTTATGATCCCAGGAACCTAGTTCACATGTTTCTTGCTTTAGCATTGTCCCCTGTTTGTACTTCCCTCCGAGTTTAGGATTACTAAACATATCATAGAATGCTTACATTTCCTCAACAGATAACATAAAAAAAAAGAACACTACATGAGGAAGCAGGAAATAATACCAGGACTGGAGAAAGACACCAATCAAAACAGGGAGTGGGTGTGTGGGTGAGGAGGATAAGTAGGCTCAGGAGGGTGAGAGAGGAAGAAGATGGGAGAGAGTGAGAAGAGGTGGGGAGGAGTTATTTGAAGTGGGAATTTGTGGTTTCATTGGAGACTCAATTGTGTCATGTGATGTTTTCTGGAAGCTGTCTGATGTGATGTGTTGCTGAAGCAGATGTTTGGGAGAACACATTTTTGGAAAGAGTGCAACCCAACAGAGAGTGGACAACGTTATTGCATTGGTTCGCCTTGCTGGTCTTATTTGGGCTTCTCCTTGCTGGTCTTCGCTGACAATGCTCTAGTTTGCCTTGCTAGTCTTCACTGGACTTTGCTGATGCTGGTCTTCACTGATGGCACCATTGCATTGGTTTGCTTTGCTTTCTTAACTGATCTTTGCTGGTCTGTGACTTCATAGAGAGAAGAACACCAAATAACATCTGGTGGTGTTCCAGACTTGTGTTGATTTCTTCTGGATCAAGCTGTTGTTGCTGATTCATGTTTGGTGTTTTGCTAGTGGACTGGACTGCAGACAACAAAGATTGGAATCAGCCTAAGAACTACTTCTAAACATGTCCATGCCCCTCTTGTCCTATTAGCCATTTTCTTCCCCTACCTTTAGTCAGTGGGTTGTAAGGGAGGTTGAAGCTTTTACGAACCCTTATTTAAGTAGGTCTTGAAAAACACATGCCTTCAGTTATTGAGCACAAACCCAACTGCGAATTGTCTCAGTTCTCAGCATGGTCCTGTGAAGAGGCCTGGGGTATTGGCTCCACCCCTACGATGACCTCTAGTAAGCTTTGTACTTGCTATATGCATCGGTTTCATCCTGTGCAAAATGAAAGCTATAACAAAATTTCCCTGGTAATGCTGCTGTGTGGGTCAATGATGCACACAGGCATAAAAGTCCTCAGAACTCACAGTAGCACTGCCCTTGTATCTGGTCACCCACAGCGGTTTCCCCTCCCTGACTAGGCCATCATACTTCCAGTCCCAGTCTGGCTACAACCATGCTTTTGGGCATCTGGCTGGAGGTCCCAGACTTCTCTACTGTGATTCTGTGTTTCTGTGAACAGACTGTGAAAAAGACTGTCTGCAGGGACAACCTCCCTGGTTTATCTCTGCCCTACCCCATACCCACACTTGTATCCAATAAATGTTTTTGAGCCAGAAACTCAAAATTCCAAGATGAATAAATAACAGTGCTCATTCCCAATGAGTAGCCAGCTTTCTCCTAGCCAGTGCTTACTGGGTGCCCATTCTATTCCAGGCTCCATGTCAGGCACCTGGTGCATCATGGGAGAAGGACAGGCTCCTGTTTTCATGATAAATATATTTTGGTAGTAAAAATAAATAAATAAGTATAAACTACAACACAGAAGCACCAATGATAAGTACCCATAAATAAATAAATTAAATGGGCCTGGCCAATAGGGAGAGAGAGAAGGAAGCAGCGGTGTGGCATCTGGAGCGGGCAGTTAATGAGAGGCTCTCTGAGGAGGAGGTATTCGAGCTTGTCTGAGGATGAGAAGACGCCCAGGCAGATGGAGGTACAGTGACACCAGATGAATCTGTTACTAACCGCTGTCTGGGTGTGCCATTCACTGCAGGCCGTTCACTGCACGCCATTCACTGAACGTGCCTTCTTTGCATCATGGGGTGTAACAGCTGTTCTTGGCTGTCAAATGACTACATGTGGAATTAACTAAAACCCAAGCATTTAATTTTAAATTCAATGATTTGAAGTGGGAAGACCCACTTTTAATCATGATCTTTTGAGGTGGGAAGATAATCCTTTAGTCTGGGCCACACCTTCTGACAGAAGCCTATGTAAAGGATGTAGAAGAAGGAGGCTTGCTCTCTTTGCCTGCTTGCTCCTTCTCTCAATGGCAAGTCCATTCCATTGCTGGCATTAGAGACTACGTCTTTGGTATCCTGGTATGTACTAAAGACTAACCGAGACATTTAGCCTACTGGATTCTTGGACCTGCTGTTGGTAGACAGCCTTGTTGGACTTGCTAGACCACAGCCTGTAAGCCATTCTTTACATACATACATACATACATACATATATTAATTCAAAAAGTTCTATTCTGTTCCTCTGGATAACCATGACTAATACACCCCGCTTTATCTTCTTCCTGGACTTGCCCTTCCATTGGCTGCCATAGCAACCTGGGTAGACCATTTATTTTGCCCACCCAGTCACTCATCGACCCACACTCAGCATGCCCCCAATCCTAGCAACCAGTCATGGAAACCTCATTAGAAAACAATAGGCTGTCAGAGTCTTTGCAGCATCCAAGGACTGTGGAGCTATAAATGAAAAATCAATCAGGCAGCCCTGCTCCGGGAGAAACCATCAGGTGCTGCCTGTCCCTAGGAGACAACAGCTTTCCCTTCTCAAGGCCTTTTCCACTTTGCTTTCAGCAGAAGGCAAGGGACAGCTATCAGGAGTGACCCATCATCACCCTGCCTGAGACCTCATGGTGCCTTCTCCCCGTCTAGGCAAGCTCTCTTGTTTGCATGCTGAACATATCTACTCTTGGGAGACGTCGTTTGATTTTGAACATGTCTGTGAGATGCACGGGCGGAGGCTGCAGCCTCTCTGGGCTTTGTTTCTGCTCACACTGTATCTAATTTAAGTTCTTCTTTGCAAGAGAAACCGGATATGTTTGAATGCTGTGAGCCTTGTGAGCCCAAAAGAAGTTGCCACTGTTTACCTCCTAGGAAATGAGTTCCGGCAGGCTCGCTTACTTAGCTCACCTAGCTTGACAAATGCCACCTTGAGTTTTAAATAGAGATTCAGAATCACTTCTCCTCTCTCTCCATGGAGAATCTGTGTATCTCCCTGAAGGCATTCAAGTATTTGTCTTTAGTCTCTACTCTCAAAGGAGAGCTGGAGAATTAAATAAATATGACCGTGGTTGCCCCATAATCTAACCATCCATTCATTGTTCAAGTGCTGAGTTAAGTATCTGTTATTAGAAAGGCTGGAGGAGAGAGACAGAGACTGGCCACAGTCCCTGGTCAGAAGCTGGGTACTGTGTTCAGACTCCTCGACCTCTCCACAGAGCACTGTGCTCACTCCTAGGCTGGCAAAGCCTACCTTAAAAGGGCTGTAGTAGATACCAGCAAGACCATGGAAGGAGGACAAAGGCAGGGGCCTGGAAAAAAACCATGAGCAAGAACTGGAGTCCTGTGAGCTGGAAGGAACAGGATAAAAAAACGTTTGCATCAGTCCCGTGGGAAGGAATAGCGAACAGACTTAAGGCCAGACCCCGGGGGTCCAGTGACTTTCCAGCTCGCTCACTCTCCAGCAACAGCTCACTATTGATGTAGATCTACACAAAGGTCTCCATTGTAAACTGGCCAGCCAGCTTCTCACTGCCAGGTCACAGTGGGAAATGCCCTAGAACATAAAGGTATCTGTGAGGCTGTAACAGGGACAGGGGTGTGTTATGGTTTCAGAATGAATGGGCTGACTCTAGACACACTTGCCCTCAGGTAGATTTTCTTGGGACACTGAACATCTATGGTTCTAAGTGGCAAATAGGGAGGCAGGGTGGTGCGGAGTGCCAGATGCAGTGTGGGATTTTTATGCCCTGTGGAATAAAACTCTATGACAAGTGTCTGATAACAGATTACCTTGGTTCTGTCAATTTTCTTATTGTCCCACCTCCCAAGCTTTCCCCATCCCCAGGAATTTCACAGTCCAGCACTGAAGCAGCTGTATAAAGATGAACATCAAGATGTACAATCCCCAAATGAATGCTTCATTTTATAGTTTTCCCACCTAAGAGGATGGCAATCTAATGCTCATTCCTTCAGCAAATATTTCAGAGTGTCTCTATAATTAAAAATAAAAACATAAAATAAAACCTCTTGTTAGCCAAAATCAAATAGTTATTGTGAAGATACCTTAAATTTTCAGTGACTTCAAGAAACACTGGATTTTTATCAGTTCTACCCATGGGGGAAAATATTGAAAAAGAATACACAAGATTGTAGTTACTTTTGCAGTATCTTATAAATTGATAGCTGCTATAACATTACAAAGTACAGGAGGTAAATCTATGACAGGGGACTGATAGCTATGGCAACATGAAAAGCCTAGGGAATGGGCTGGGACCAAATATGCCACATATCCTGCTCATGTTCCTTGCTTAGATGGGATGGTTGAGGAGCCTTGTTCTACCTCACACAGGAAGCCCCACATCTGGGCTTCAACAAAGCAGAGGGGCACGTGCTGAAGCAAGCACCCTCTTCCACTGTGAAATTCTCCCTCATATGTTATTAGCCAATCCCAGTCATATACCACAGCCTCATTTTCAGGGGCTGGGCACAGTCCCAGAACAAAGCCAGAAATCAGCCTCAGAGAGCCCTAATGACTATTTTGCCCAAGGGTGTAAAACACATTCACAACTAGTGGTGCTTGAAATTTTTGCCATGGAAAATAATTCCAGGCACTCTTAGAATAGCTTTCATCTTGTTGAACTTTCTTGCGATGCCAGTATAGGTTCTGAAAAGATGCTGCCTAGAACACAGCTACACAGCCTGCTGAGCTGTGACTGCAAGGCCTTGTCTCTATCAGCTCTCAGCCCACTCACAGCTCAGTGCTGTTACAATGCTTTTGGATGCTACTGTGCAGGATGAGCGTGAATAAAGCTGAGTTTTTGCAATCCTGGGCTACAGCGGATGTGAGTCTGAATTTTAAAGTGGCCAAGTCTCTTTAGCACCAACGCTGAAGATGTTCAGATGTTCTGTGCTGACTCTCCAAGTGCATGCTGCAAGAGAATTCTCTGAGCGAGCCATAGAGGAACCAACCTGCACCATCGCTCGGTGTCTGCACCATCAGCATCCTTCCATAATATGTAGGAGGCTTAGGGAGGTCTCCATCCCAGGTTGCAATAGAGGAAGATGATAAATGAACAGGCACGGAGGGGCCCCGGGAGAAGGTGAGTAAATCATGACAGATGCATGGGTTAGAAGCCATGAGGAGGGGCAGGCAGGTACCTAAGGACCAATCCCAGCCCTGCCTTCCAGAAGCTTTGCCCCTCCCAACTCCCCGTTGTTCTGTCTTCAACAGCAGAGGGGGGGGGGGCACTGGATTATATCTGCACTCCTTTCTAATTAAGAGTCCTATTATGATTACTTGTTGAATAACAGTTCTATCCCTAGATAGCAACATGGCCTTCAGCAAGAACTTAGCATCACCAAGTCTTGAAAGCAATTACAACTAATAAATGAGTTAACATATATAACATACAAATATATAAGGCACATGGTAAAGCCTAATTAGTTATTGTCAATTACTGATGTCAATGATATTAGGAAACACAGAAGCAGGCTCAGGATTCTCGGTCCTGAATTCTATAGCAGTTCACTAAAAAATACAAGCATGTTTTAGATCATGCTTGTACCTTTTAGTTTCTCAATGCATATAAATGTAAAGATAAATGTTATAGGCATCCATTACAAATCAAAACCAAAATTATTTAACTACTGCTCTGCTAGCTTCTGGGGATAAAAAAAAACATTCCTTTTGCCTACATTTGAAAGAAGGCATAATCCTTAGCTTGTCTGGGCTTAAGGGTACCCAAATGTTTGCTTAGAAAACTTGTTCCAGGTATTTCTAAACAGGTGTTTTGGGATCCTATAAACCAAAAATAAAACAGATTGTCATCTCTAATGTAGATGGTTCTTCCAATCAATTGATGATATGAACACAACCAAAAAAGCCAAAGGTTCCCTCAAAGAAGAAAGAAGTCCTTTTGCCCAACTTCTTTGGTCTGAGTTGTTAGATATTTTTTCTCCTGCCTGTAGTCTTCAGCTGAAATAGAAGTTCCTCTGAGCCGGGCGTGGTGGCACATGCCTTTGATCCCAGCACTCGGGAGACAGAGGCAGGCAGATTTCTGAGTTCGAGGCCAGCCTGGTCTACAGAGTGAGTTCCAAGACAGCCAGGGCTACACAGAGAAACCCTGTCTTGAGAAACCAAAAAAAAGTTCCTCTGGGTCTCCAGCCTGCCAGGCTTCAGACTGGAGTCAAACCATAATCTCCTGGGTCTCCAGCTGGCTTTCTTTGAAAATCTTGGGACTTATCGGGATTCAACACCGTGAAACAAATACACCCTTCTTCCTGGCCCCTCCTTGTGTGTGTGTGTGTGTGTGTGTGTGTGTGTGTGAGAGAGAGAGAGAGAGAGAGAGAGAGAGAGAGAGAGAGAGANGAGAGAGAGAGAGAGAGACTGAGCATGTTATTCATAAATTCTCAGCCCATAAATGGTCATTGTTTTCACATCTTCCATCTTCTCACTCCCTTAGACTGCAAGAAATTAGAGAAAACATGATGTAGAACATCTTTATAATTTATAAAACATCTTTTATTTTGGTCTTCAGCATGTTTGTGTAAGAAACTGTGACAAGGGGCCTCGAAAGAAAATCAATGAAAAAAAAACACATCTCGATAACTGCCCAACCAAAGCTTGAACAAACACTTCCTGAGACCTAAAGAAGCAGAGCTCAGATTTACTGAGAATGACAGTTACATTTATTAGTCTTCATATGGGTGGCGTACGTCTCATAAGGATAAAAGGAATGAAAAACAATATAATAAATGGCTGTCTCCAGGTGACCAACAAACAACCAAAGTACTAATAAAAAAAAACAAACAAAAAACTCAATTGCAAGAAAATAGTAAGCAATCCTTAAGAGGCTAGTGCTGTGGTCTATATACGAATGTTGGAGACTATGCATCTTTTATTTAGTACATAATGTGGAAACTTTCATTTAGTCAGGTCACAAATAAGGAAAATCTGAGATCCAGACATGTTACTAGTGATCTCTCTGAAACACTCTGAAAGTCTTAAAATTAATCAGCAATTCAGAATTTCCCCTTAACAAGAAACTACTTTCATTATGAAGAACCCTGTTGGAAAACTGCACTGTCAGATTTCAAAGCATACAAATCTATAGTTATCAGGCATACACCTCAGCCGGAAGACATCCAGGCAGATTAATGGGTCAGAGTAGAGTCTGTAAAAGGACTCCCACATGGGCAGAAGACTGATTTTCAACAAAGGTAACTCAGGTGAGAAAATACAGTCTTTTCATCAAACCGTGCTGAGAAGTGGGTATCGACTAGCCTGAAAGAGAGAGTGGTGAATTTCTACCCAATGTTTCACACCATCTAGCTGAGTTAGCTGAAAGTGGATTGCAGATACACGTGCAAGATCTGAATCCATAAAATTTATAGAAGGAAAAGGAGAGACTCTTCTATTGGCTTGGGTTATGCTAGGATTTTTGTAAGACACAATATCCAAAGGACAGTCTTCAAAGGCTGAATGATAAATTAGACTTGATCCAAAAAGGAAAAACGATTGTTCTTTAAGAGACAATGGAGACACGAGCCACAGCCTAGAGAAACGAGTCTACTATAGGACTAATACATGGCTTAGTACATGGAGATTTATGTAAAGTTCTCAAAGCTCAGTGATAGGAACACAGAAGACCTGATCATGACAGAAGCTACAGATTTGAGCACATACTTTATGAACAGAAGCATCTGACTGACTGACACGCATAAGCATAGGGACAAATCAACACCATGAGCTCTCGAGAAAGCCAAGCTACATCTACAGTGGGTAGAGAGTGCTTGCCTAGCATGCAAATGGATCTGGGTTTGATCCCAGCACTGAAAAATAAAGTGTGAAATAAAACAAAGCTCTCTTTTTGGAAAAAAAAAAAAAAAGCTCTCTAATGAGATGTCAACACTCCAGAGCTTCAAACAGGCCAGAGCTACAAAGACTGACAGCAGACTCTTAAGGTTTGGAGGAATTACACTCCCGTGTTCAGGAGGGAATGTAAAATATTAGCATCACTTCAGAAAATGGGTACTTTCTTAAAAAGCTAAGTGGGCAATGATGCCATGATCCAGCCACTCTATTCTCGAGTGTGAATCCAACGAAACAAACACATGTGTCCATAAAGTGGATGCACATGGCAGTATCACATGAACTTGTAAGTGTGGGGTGTTATAGCCACACAATGGAGTACCCTTCACCAAGAAACAGGAGTGAAATGTTGGTATACAATAGCATGAATGGATAGCAAGATAAAGGAACCTCAACAACAACAACAACAACAACAACAAAGAACACATATTCTGAGTCCATATATCTAAAAATTGAGGAAATAAAAATTAATGAATAGTGACAGAAGAAACAGAAGTAGAAGCAGAAAAATATAAAGAAGCTGTAGGAGTGATGGAGATATCCATTCTTTAACTATAGCAGTGCTCTCAACATTCAACAGAGGTCAAAAGTTATTGCGTGGCAAATACGTGTATGCTGTTTATGCCAATTATGCCTTAATAAAACTGTTCTTTAAAATAATCACTTCATTGGTTTATTCAACAAAACTTTATTGTGCATGTCCTCCATCCAAGTACTGTTTTGGGCTCTGGGATGGAACAGTGACCAAGCCAGGCAAAGCTCCATCTATAGTTTTCTCAAGATTAAAAAGTGCTCTATCTGTATTGATGTATAAAGCTACTTGCTTAAAACCAGAACAAAAAAATTAGAAGTGACAGTGTCAAAAACATATCTGTATCTATTGAAGGGTCCATAGGGCAAGAGAAAAAAGGAAGTCACATAGGGAAAACCAGGTACATGAAGGTAACCAAGCTCAGAGGTACAGAGCCTACACTTTTTCCTGGGCCCTACAAACCAGGGGGCTTAAAAGCTATAATTCCTAGGCCAACCCATCACACATGTGCTAAAGAGATATGTGAAAACACTGAGGTGAGATGGAAGCTGGTAACCTCAGAGTTTCCGAATATACCAGAAACTATGCTGCCTGAACAGAGTGGAGTATAGGAATACAACCATCTGGATATCTGGTCTACCAGGCTCCCTTGCTGCCTGGGACAGAGCTGGCATTTTTCTCCATCCTCTACGAGATCTTTGTTGTTGTTTGTTTTAATGTTGGGGTGGTAGTGTTTACTATATGGGTTATGTACATATGTTTGTATGTGGAAACCAAAGGTCTACATTGGGTATCTTCCTAAATCCCTTTAAGGATTTTACTGGTAGGAAGTGGAGTGGTGAGGGGGTTAATTGGGTTTCTTGAGACCTGATCTTACTATGTTGCCCTGGCACTCATTAATTACATAGACCAGCTAAACTACCTAACTTTGATCCCCAGGAGCCACATGAGAGAACCAGCACCATGTGTCACACATGCACCCAACCATTCATGCATACAAAAAAACAAATTAAAATGTACATTTAAAAAGAATGAGCAGCCGGGCAGTGGTGGCACACGCCTTTAATCCCAGCACTTGGGAGGCAGAGGCAGACGAATTTCTGAGTTCGAGGCCAGCCTGGTCTATAAAGTGAGTTCCAGGACAGCCAGGGCTATACAGAGAAACCCTGTCTCGAAAAACAAAACAAACAAACAAACAAAAAATAAATAAATAAAAAGAATGAGCAGGTAAAAATGGCCAGATTATGTTAAATAAAGGAGAAATTATGCCACTTGGTAATAAGTCATGTCATCAAAGCACAATAATTAGAACAGAGTGGGTAGACAGGCTGATATACAAACAGAAAGTTTCATATAAAACCAGGGATTCACATGAGATGATAAACTTCTAGTAAATGGTGCTGAGGTGATTCGTCAACTTGGAAACAAATGTGGCCTACTTCAACCATTAACCAAAACAAGTACAACTTGAAAATGACCCGATATGAGAAAAGAAGAGAAAATGTCAAACAAAATTGAAAGAAAAAAAAACATGTGAGTTGTTTTATAAACTCAAGGTGAGGGGACCATTTTGAAACAAGGAATGAAACAGAAAGGACTCTGATAATAGATCTGAGCATGCAGCAATATATACCACGTATCAACACAATTACAAACCTCAAACAGCAAACTGAAAAACACTGATACATGTGTGTAATGGGAACATTGATATTGAACTTGAAAACAAAAATTTTTAAATTAAAAAAATACATAAAGAGCTTTCACTAAGAAATATAATTCAACAGAAACACAAATCAACACTAGGAGGAAAGAATCCACAAGTGCACACAGCAAACATAACAAAAAGTCCGACTTCTTCAGAATCAGGTTTAGACAAGATCAGTCAGGTCAAAGTGGCAGGGCCTACCTAGACAAGAACCCACTAATCTAATAATAGGATCAGTGTTGGTTTGTATTTTAAGAGACAAATACTTTAGGAAATGTATTAAACCAAAGGAAAAAAAATGTTTTCTCCTGTTTATGTTACTAGCAAGATCAAATTCCTCATCAGAAATCAAACAGGAAGACTGAAAATGCTCATTTTTGGATTATCAAGTAAATTCACTTGAATATATAATCTTTTTTCTTTGCTTGCTTTCTCTTTTCCTATGTTTGTGTGTGTATGTGTGTGTGTTTCTGTGTGTTTGTGTGTCTGTGTGTGACTGTATCTGTGTGCCTATGTGTATGTATGTATCTCTGTGTGTCTGTGTGTTTGTTTGTGTCTGTGTATGTATATGTATGCACCTGTATGTGTGTCTGTGTGTATGTCTTTGTCTGTGTATGTATATGTATGCACTTGTATGTGTGTCTGTGTGTCCATCTGTGTCTCTATGTGCCAGAGGTCTCCTTTAGAGTCTTCCTTCACTGCTCTCTATCTTATTTCTTGGGACAGTCTCCAAACATGGAGCTCACTGGCTCAGGATGGAACCAGGCAGTCCCAGTGAGCCCCTTATCTGTACTTCCCCATTGCTGGGATTGCACAAGTACTGCCAGAACTAGCTTTTCACGTGGGTACAGAAGATCTGCACTCGGATCCCTGTGCCTATGTGACAGGCACCAACTAACCTACCACCTCTCCAGCCCGCCTTTCTTGGTTTTCTAACAAATATATGCAGATATAAGCTTACTGTAGGATCAAAGTTTTGTGCATCTTACTACTTCAACAATACCTTACAGAAACCTACTCTACCCCTGTACAAAACACACATGAGCATCAATTATTATTAATGTGTTCTTTATTGTTTAATCAGCTATTTCAAAGTAATGCGGACAGCTCAGAGCAAAGAAAAGATTGCTAATCCTCCCCTGGCCCAAATCTCATTCTCCTGAGCAGAGAGGCCAACTGGCTGCTGCCCTTTAGCATCCACTAAGTCACTTGCTCAATGTTGGTTATATAAGTACAATAAATAAATACATAAATACATTCATACATGAATGAATAAATAAATAAATAAATAAATAAATAATGCGGCCCATTAAGAGAATTTACTGTGGCATTCACACATATTTTTGCATCCATCCGTATTTTTTAAACTCAGTAGAAGTAACCCAAATATGGTTAAAAATATTACCAGCTCCAATTCAGAAATAGAAAATCTCTCCAAAAATTAAGGTTAAAAAAGTAAGCAAAACCAAGTGATACAAGTGGAAACATAGTGCTCTCTCTCCTCATATTTAATTCATTCTTGATCATGAAATCCTTTGTGTAATTATCACTCATAACAGGGAGTAATTAAGAATCTGGTTTTGGCAATAAACATGTGGAATTAAAGACGTTTGAATTGTCTCTTTTCTGCCTTGGAAACTTAACCTTTCCTGTGTATTTTTAAAATTATTGAAATTCTTGATGTTCTATGATATATATTTTCCAATTTAGCCTATTTTCTTTCTAGCTCTAAATGTTTAAGTGAAGGTTTCCAGAAGCGTTTGGAACCCTTCCATTCTCAGCCTGTGCAGCTCAGCGTCTGCCCTGCACTCCTTCTGTTTATGCTTCCTGTGCCTGTTGCCCTCCAGGACAGGCCTCCTCCGCCCACTGGATAGGCAGCAGCGCCACAAATGGATAGATTAGGACAAAAACCGCAAAATGTAAAAAGCCTTGGTGAACTATTATGTGACTACAATTGTTAGCGGTCTTGGTTTTATAGCCTACTACTTGTTTGGTTAAACAGACACGGAATCAAAATGCCTCCTACTGGTTTATGTTTAGACCCATAGACTAGTAGTACTCTTAGCCTGGCCAGAGAAGCCTCTTTTTGCAGTGGGGACACTTGATAAGCAGACTCTAATAAGTGACTGTTGAGTAGCCAGCCCCAAATGGGACTCAGAGAACACTGCAGAACAGCAAGCAGAGAGGCTATAAGAGCTGGGGGATGGGGAAGGGGCTGTGAGAAGTGGTCTCCTTGGTGTACAGAGGACCCTGCAATTATGAGTGTCCAGTAGCTGTGGCAACTGCACAAGACCTGCACACAATGGCAGGAGAACAGGAGGGGGGTTAGCTGAGAAAGGGGGATCAGCAGAAATGGGGACTGGATAAGAAAAGTTAATAGAAGTGAACAGCAGCAGCACAGTGTATACACTTTTCCAAACATTACAATACAAAATTCCCTCCAAGAGCCAAAGTCCAACTAACAAAACCCCCAGTACCAGACTTGTTTGTCAGGGCTATCTAAGAGACACCGAAACATACAGGCTATTATTGCTGTTGCCCACGGTTACCCCACAGTAGTAGAAGATAAAGTAATAGAAGGTAAATCCTCATTGCTAAGAAACTATGACCTTCAGAAGCAGGGCCCAGAGATCCCTGAGCTCAAACTTAGCCTAATTGCTCCCTTCCTGAGAACTAGCTTTCATGGGACCAAAGGTGCCAAGCAAGCTCCCAAAGGCCATCATAGGCCTACCCAGCTACAATGCCTATGAATCACATTATGACCAGCATGGTATGATGACCCTAAGGGTGAAGTAGTGGCACAAATACCTTGACTGTAACCAACAGCTCTAGTTGGACTTAAAACCTACCCAACAAGAGGGGCACCATGCCTGGTACCGTAAACCTACCTTACTACTCTGTAAAATCATGGTTATTGGAGAATGGACAACCACTAATTCACTAAACCAGCATGATTCCTAGCAACACTCTATAAACATTTGTCCCGATACCCACAGGCAAGCGTGATCTTTACCCCTTATCGAGGAACCTTCTCTTTGCAACAGAGACCACTACAGAAAACCACAGCCAATCAATGTGCAGAGCTGTGAAGCCGATCCTAACGGATCCAACTACAGAACACTCCCTTATGTAAAACTTAAGGGATTGTGGGAGAGAATGTATAAAGACTAAGAACCAAAGAATCGGGGAGCTTGCTGTGAGAGGGTGTCTCCTAGTGATGTCAGAAGCTTCACCCAGCAAGTCCCACTAACATGACTGCCCAAACATGATCCAGACCAGGAAGACACCAACGAAAACAGGGGAAGATCCATGCGGCCTCAACGCTACACAAAGAATTACAGGAAACTAAGGAGAGCCGGGAGCAGGAGAGGACATCCTCCCAAAGGAAGGTCACATCAGTGGTTGCCCAGGGCCAAACTGTCATCTCTGAAACCACGCATACAGATAGCACTGTCTGGACCAAGCAGGTCATAGTTAAGAATATATGTGTACACACATATACATCTATACATTCCGTAACAGTGAAGAAAGAGGTTGTGAGTCTAAAGGACCATGGGGAGGGGTGTGTGGGAGGGGCTGGGTGGAAGGTGGGGATGGGGGAAATGTAATTAAATTACAATTTCAAAAATAAAAAGGCAAAAAATATTTAGCCGTATAACTAGCTGTACAGAATTTGTCTGGCAGGTAAATGAATTTTGAGAGATTTTGTCACAGCTGCTCATACTAAATGACTGTTACAAACACAGCAAGCCAGTGTCGCCACGTGTGGTTGGGGGCGGGGAGGAATCAGCTGAGTCCAAAATGAATGGAAGTGCAAGCCCAGTTTCTCAAAAGTGAGACCTGGGAGAGATGAATGTCGAGCCTGTGTCCCACACACAGCTAGAAGTGGCCACACATCCCAGAGAAGAGGCATTTCTTAACCAGTATCCCCTGCAGTCAAAACTTCACTTTGGACAGCAATGATTACACCACAGAGCTTTGTATCAACACTTAGAAAAGCATTGGGGAAAAAAGAGACTTATTTTAAGAAAATAAATGGGTTAAGATTTAGGTCAAAAAATCCCAAAATGATTTGTTTGTCCTTAATTTGCTCCATGAAGACGGCCCGCTTTGAGAATCTCAGCACCCTCCTGGGGCCCTCGCTGGCTTTCCACAAGAATACAGGCTGGCTGAGCAGTAGAGTCAGTCCTTCCAGGCAAAAGAGAAAGTGGGGGGTCAGGTGTGCAGGCAGTTATACAGTCTTATAAATCAACCTTGGAGTGCAAGATGACAAAACAAGACTGTCAAAGCTGCCTGTGACTCGTGAAGAAAGCGGCTACTCAGTAAATGAAATGTAAAATGACGAAGGTGAAAAGGACAAGACACTGAAGAAGCACAGACAACACACACACACACACACACACACACACACAGACACACACAGGCACACACATACACATAGGCACACACACACATAGGCACACACACATGCACACACACACACACGCAGGCACATACACACACACAGACACACACACAGGCACACACACACAGGTACACACACACACAGGTACACACATGCACACATGCACACACATGCACACACACAGGCACACACACACACACACTCACACATACATGTGGGCAACATGAACATCACAGCCCAGATGTGGAGGTCTCAGGGCAACTTTTGGGCGTCCACTCTCCCCTTCCACCTTGTTAAGGCAGGATCTCTCTTGCTTATGCTGCACACTGATGTACAGTGTAGGCTAGCTGGCCCAGTAGCTTCCAGGGGAGGCTCTTGACTCCATCCTCCATTCCTCTGTAGAAATGCTGGGGTCACCATTACGCACCAGCATATCCTGATTTTTTTAATGTGGGTTCTGAGAATTGAACACAGGTAGCCAGACTTACATAGCATCCAGCCCCTCAAGGTACTCTGTGTTAAATGTTTGTTTATTCATTCATCCTCTGACTTCGAAGTGTTTTCTGAACACTTAGGCCAGATGTTGTTCTAACAGTAGCAGTATGAAGAGTGAGAAATGAGCAAGTGTCCTCAACATAAAATGAAGGCTCTTAACATAAGAAAAGAAGAATCAGGTCTTTATCGATGAGCTGTTAAATCGGGTTTTTGGGTTTCTGAACATAGAGGTTTTTATATTATTCTTCCTTCCCATATTATATCGATCAGAAAAAAAAACAGAAGGTAAAAATTCTGTCCTCGGGGAGAGAAAAACCTTCTTTATTTAGTCTGTGAGCATGCAACAAGAAGAGACTGTATCAGGGTGTGAAGGGACTGGACCAGATCTTTTAACAAGAGCTGTCAGTTTCTGAAGAGGAAGAGAAGGGAATCAGGAGTCAGTCTGGGGTAAATAGGGGCTCTGCCTTGGGAACCGCAGTCTATCACATCCTCAAAGTCGGTGGTTCTAAGGAAGAAACTGGGTAATGAGTATGGCAGGCTTTGGCTCACACTTCTGTTACACAGTGCACAGTGTGTTCAGGGTTCTGAGTCACCATTCTGAAGCCACAAGAGCTCACGTATTTACCTTATCAAATGAAGGAAGCACATTGGGCCCGAAGTAGAACCATGGGCACATTTTACATCCCAGCTCCAGCGAATTTTTAAAAACACCAAGGCAAATTCTCAAAGTGCCCCAGAGTCAAGATTGGAGCATTCACCTGGTTGCTTCAATCTGGCAGAACGAGGTTTCAGGACCAACAGCACACCTGAGAAATTACAACCACTAGTGCTGTCCTAACACAAATGGCAGACCAGGCTCTGTTCTACATGACCTTCCAGTTAGGGACTCATGAAACCTTTCTAAATCTACCAGAGGGGTTCTACTGCCTCACAGATGTGGAAACCCAGGCTCTAGAGTCTGCCCAGGTTTATACAGCTAGAACAAAAGCAGGACTAGAATTCAGATTTGGACAGAGCTACTCCAGATGTTGCATTACCAAACCCTGCTCTTGCTCATTGCCACCTATCAGAAAACAGCAGATGCAATTAACGCCAAACTGGAGGGGCAGCATCACAGCAGCTGGCCCAAATGTACCAACATCCTTCCTTCTCCTCACACCCAATGTGTTAAAACCTTTGTACAGTTATCCTAACAATGTGATGGGTTACATATCAGCCAGCATGGAGAACCATAAAAGCTTCCTTATTGTTTTCTTTCATCTATCTATCTATCTATCTCTAGCTCCATCTCTCTATCTCTTTCTCTGCTTGAAAAATAATGAGCTCTTCTGGAGTAGTCAAGTTCATAGAGTCAAGGAGTAGAATGATGCTTAGCTTGTCAGGGAGAGGGAAACAGAAGGATGTTGGATGGTACAGGGTGGATTCAGAGGCTGGATGAGGGTGATGTTTGCACCACACTGCACATGGAACTTAACACCCTGAACTATCTACTCGTAGCCAACCTGGGAAATAGTAAGTGCATTTTACCATAATTATAAAATGTATTTTAAGAAGGTAACTGGTTGGGAAAGACATGTAGTCCCCCTATTGTTTTACTCAACAAACATCAAATGAGTAAATGCATAGTTAGGACTCTTTCTGATGCATCTTACTGGCCCTGGTGAGCCTTATCTTCCTCTCTAGTAAAGATAAAAGTTCCACTTAATATATTTGTGATCTTTAATGGATTTTAAGGATGGAACTGTGGAACCTACTTAAAATAAATTGGCAGAACTCATTAAGGTCTCATGTATCAGAAAGTGATAATAAAGTTTTTTAAAAATCTCAGATTAAAGTTATTTCATCCATCATCTAATAAGTGGATTTGACATTATACAGTCTCTGCATCATTTAAAAATTAAAGTTGAAGAGACTCACAGTCAGCATCTTTAGTACAGGGGCATTATATAAAGCATGGCTTCGTGCTTCTAATAGTTTCTCTACATCTATATAAGCCAGCACTCTCGATGGCCATTCCCTTAAGGTGCAGTGAAACGCAGGTTCAATATTAATAGATTGCATTTGCAGTGCAGTGCTATCATCTTGGAGAGTGTTTTTCCATTGATTTTTTCTCTTCCTGTATCCGCATCTCACTTAACAGCAGCAGCATCCGCCCACAAGGCTGAGCCAGAAACTTAAATAATTTTTCTCTTCTTCATCTCCAAGTTCCTAGCTGCTGTATTTCATAACAGTCTCGGCCCCTCTTACTTAGCCTCACTCTCTCATTTGGATGACCTGAGAAGGTTCTTAACTAACCCTCAGATGGCCCATGCTCCACCCAGCCTCCACACTTCAGAGCACTTTCCTAAGAGGCTTCCAAGAGGGCTCCTGAGCAGAGAACAACATCTCAGATGACTCTTTACTGTAATGAGGGTTCTCAGGACAGGTTGTCCACCAGCCCAACCCCATCCTCTTCTCTGGGACACACACGGAATTCCTTGTTAACATCTGGTCATGTCAGGCTTATAGTTCTGGGTCATGTACACTCATAGCTGCTTCTCCATGTAAATTCCCACCATCGGGGGTGGGGTGGGGACATGGTTCTGATGGTGGAGTGCTTGCCACACAAGCATGAATCCCAGAACACATAAAACTAGTGGCTGATGGCACACTATAATCCCAGCACTGGGGAGATAGAGGCAGGAAGATCAGAAGTTTATTGTCATCTTCAGAGTGTGAAGCCATGGTGGACTACAGGAAATCCTCTCTCAAAAATAAAATAAGTCCTCACTACTACCATAATTTTACCGTGCAGGAGAGGGAGATGATTCAAGGCCCAGAGAAGGGGAAGCTATCTCTGCCACAGACAGTTCCACAGAGAACATGGTAGATGAAAAAAGGGGAATCTATTGAATCACAGCATCACACATGCCTGCAGTAGAGTAGAGAGACTCCTGGTAGCCTGAACACACAATTGACTGAGGTTCCATATTTTAACAGATAAACATGGACCCAAGACTCTTTTCTAAGCATTCTTCTCATCCCGGAATTCCTGTCTCTGTGGTCATACCCACAGATCAGAGTGGCCGTATGGACAGGAGGATGCACATGCGAACCTGTGTGCTCCACACACCCATTCACCAGTCACTTGCTCCTAAGTACACATCCCAAAGCACCCAGACACTCTCTGTCCAGGCTTTCTTAGTAGTCTGTCACTAAGTCAGCGTAACGGGCAAAGAAGAGATGGACATTTCAAGGGTCGTGGAGATATAACCTGGGCCCATGAAGCAGGGAGATAATTAAAGTCTCACATCTAAAAACTGCACATGATTTCACTCTGTAATTCATCTACTTGTCCTAAAAATAGAGTATTCCGAACAGCTTACTGCAGGAGAAAATTGCCCTTTTTCTAGTCTGGTTCTGAGTGCTCTTGGCACTTAGCCAGGTGTCGGCAAACCTGTTGGAGGTGCGCACAGTGCGCCCAGCTCTGAGAGCCATATGCACTCCCAGAGAAGCAGCCACCGTGAAGAGACTGATTTTTGTTTATGACACAGGGATAGTAGGGAGGCCTAAAGACAAAGGGAACAAAGAGAGCCCTGAGCTCCCTCCTCGCTGTTCTAGAAACATTACCAGCTCGAGAGACAAACAGAAGGAAAGCCAACAAGCACCGCAAACCGGAAAAGACACTCAGGCAGGAGAGGCATGGTTCCTGGAGGAGTGGCTCTCTTTCAAGTCACCGGCAGACCTCGTCCTGCTAATGCTCATCCCCAAAACTCAGCTCAGTGGCCACTTGCCCTGAGAGCTCTTCTCACTGCTCCTTCTGTTGTACGCAGTGTGGAGCAGCCTGTGTAAATATCAGACTTCTTCATGTTAATAATTTGCCCATCTTCAGTATCTCCTATTAGTCTACTTTATGAACTATTTTGTCTGTAAATTATAACGTATAATTATTGATTACATGTCCATTTTATTAATCAAACCTGTCTTGTAGCAGCAGGTCCATGAATATAACAAATTGAAACATGCCTCCAAATGTTGGGATTGCTTGTTAATGTCGACCGTTGCTATTTCAGTCTTAGGGGTCATATGGGTTATATAGTCAGCTTAAGGTGTTGTAAAAACTCACGTAGGAAAAATCCAAACTCTCAAACCCTGAATATCAACGGGACATACCCCCAAGTGGAAAATCCCATACCACAAAGCTTTGTTTCACACAAAAAATATTCAGAGTACTGCACAAAATCAGCTCCAGGTTTTGTGCCTAAGAAGTTTGTGAAATGTGAGTTTTGTGTTTATACTGGGGTGCCATCCCCCAAATGTCCATGTGTATGCAAAATTTCTAAGTCTTAAAGAACTATCCCAAATCTAGAACACTTCTGTTCCCTAGTGGTTTGGATGAGAGACACTTGACCTGCACTGAAAAGAATGTCAGAGTCAGCGACCAGGACATAGTGAGTAGAAATTCCAAGTGTTAGCACTCAGGAGGCAGAGGCTGGTGGATCTCTGTGAGTTCAAGGCCAGCCTGGGCTACATAGTGAGTTCCAGGACAGCCAGGGCTAAATAGTGAGACCTTGTTTCAAAAGAGCACAAACAAAAACTAACTAAATAAGAAAAATAAAACCACAAAGTCCAACAGGGAAATGTAAAGAATATTTGAATTGGGTGTGGTAGTTTGTGCCTATAATTTCAGCACACTGGGAATTAGAAGCTGGACCATCAGGAGTTCAAAATCACCCTCAGCCTCATAATGACTTCAAGGCTAGCCTGGGAAACATGAAACTGAAGTCTCAGGACAAAGCCAATTTGAGATTAAGAAATTCAAAGTAGGCAGGTGATGGTGGTGCACGCCTTTAATCCCAGCACTCAGGAGGCAGCGGCAGGTGTTAGTTTGAAGCTAGCCTGGTCTATGGAGCAAGTTTCCACTTTAAAAGTGAGCTTTTCAAAAAAGGTTTCTCATGGACAACCCTATAGTTGCTGCTTGACCTATGGAGTGATAGGGTAAGCTTTATCTTAGTCCTTTTTACTTAAGCATTAATTTGTTCAAATTTTTTAGAATTTATATAAAATGATATTTGTCTTAGTCAGGGTTTCCATTCCTGCACAAGCATCATGACCAAGAAGCAATTTGGGGAGGAAGGGATATATATACAGTTTCCACTTCCACATTGCTGTTCATCACCAAGGGATGTCAGGACTGGAACTCAAACAGGTCAGGAAGCAGGAGCTGATGCAGAGGCCATGGAGGGATGTTCTTTACTGGCTTGCTTCCCCTGACTTTCTCAGCTTGCTTTGTTATAGAACCCAGGACTACCAGCCCAGGGAAGGCACCACCCACAATGGGCCCTCCCACCCTTGATCACTAATTGAGAAAATGCCTTACAGCTGGATCTCATGGAGGCATTTCCTCAAGGAAGGCTCCTTTCTCTGTGATAACTCCAGCTTGTGTCAAGTTGACACACAAAACCAGCCAGGACAGTAGCCTAACTTGTATTGGTCCCCACCCCAGTGCAGCACCCTCTTCAGAGGGCGGAGCTGTCAGGTGAGTGGCAGGAGCTGTGGAGGAAGGGCTGTTAAAGACAACTTTGTCAAGGGAATCTCATCTCACAAGGCAGCTACCAGGGGCATCCATTCACTGTTTAAAAAGCATTAACAAAACCCCATCATCAGATGGCTCTCATTACATCTGTCAAAACTATGCTGTTGTTCGAGTTGGCAGCCTGATGTTTTTTTCAAGACACACAGAGTGGAAACTTTTTGCTGATTATTGTTACAGATACAAATGGGAGTATGGATTGATACTGTACTTGATTTAAGATTAGTCATATGAACTTTTTATGAAATTCAGCTTCCAAGTCCCTTGAACAGTCATGGACTCTACAGACACTGAAAGTTTTTTGAAGACATGCTATGATCCAAATATGAGGTTAGAAGTGTTTTGTGAAGCCAATGAAAAAGACAAAAGAAGGCAGCATCGGATTGCAGAGCTCTGACACGCAGGAAGCATGCGCACACACTGGACCTTGGCTAAAGAACGCTGGGATTTCTGGAGACAGAAGCTCTGCTTGTAGAGACCAGGAGCTGAGTTGAGGACAAAGAAGTATTAGTTCCTTTGATGCAACATGAACAAGCATATGGACCCAAATCATCATCAGAGAAAGGATGGGTAAGATTCCCAACCCAAACCTGACCATAAGAACACCATGGCTTAAATAAACATTCCTGAAAATGCAGATTTGTCACTGGCTAAAACTTGAACACCACTGTCTGGTTTAAGTGACACCCCAACTGGCTCAGTGAGACCTCACTACCAGAGTCCACTTTTGTGTGTAGTCTATGATCCTGGCTGGAAGCAAGGGGAATTGTGCGAGTCCCCTGCAACTCTTTCTCAGATGAACCAGATGATAGACCAAACCTCTGCTAATCTCCACTGATCCTCCACTCCCGAGGCAAATGACTGGAGTGTACGGAGCGTCCCTCACCGCTACCGGCCGGGCACCAGGTACCAAATAAATGCCCACTTCCTTCAGGTTCTTCTTTTTCTTCTCTTTTACTGGCTACTTTTTGTTTCCCAGAGTAAAGAGTACATTTTTCTTTTTATATTTAAACATGATCAAAGAAAAGCCAATTAAGTCCATGCCCTTATTACCCAAACAGTGCATTGCAATCCAAGGCCGGCTGTGCAGATGGGGGAGGTGTATAAATAGTCCCACATATCTGAGGGAAAACCCTGAGCTAAATTCTTCTTCATTTAGATAAAGTTAATGTGAATTCTTTGGAAAATCCCCAGGGCGAGGAAAGAACATTGCAGCCCACAGACCTGACTCAGCTCCCTGCTCAGTTTCATTGAGCCTGAGGCTGAGGAAGCTCAGGGCAGCTGTCTGAGGAACCCCAGCATCTTCCCACGTGCCCTTGAGGCTGCTGGGGTCACTCCCATTTAGGAAAGTCTTGGACAGCTTAAGGACCTAAGTGGATCTAAAGATGTGAAGTCTGGTTTCTGAGAAAAGAAACCAGAAGGGAAGGACTGCCTGTCACTCTGGATATTGGAACATAGGGAAGGATTTCTGCCTACCTCTCTGGTCTCTCTATAACCCCGCCCCTTCTAAATAACGTGCTTCCTCAGCAGTCTCCTTCCCTCTCCTCTGGAATGCTTTCTCTTGTTTGCTGTTTCCCTCCACCTCCTCGCCCTTTCTAGCTATGGCCATTCCAGGATGAAACCAATGCACCTTGCCCTTGCTTCAGATGCCCCATCAGTGTGCCAGCTTCCCATTGGCTCCCTGTCTTTCCTAGCACCCCTCCCTCTGAGACTCCGCCTATTGCTTCATTCCCTGCTTGCAAGAAGAAGCTGAACCCTATGGCCTGACTTTGCTGTCCTCTGATACAGCTGTGTTTGTTCTTGGGTTGTATCTCAAAGGCTTATGTGGTACAATGAGAAGCGCCTGGGACTTTGGAGCCTGAGACATGGCTCTAGCCTTGCTCCGTCTACAGGGACTAAGAAGCTGAGTTCAGATACCCTGTCTGGCAGATTGGTGGAGATTTTTCATTTCTAATACATTTTGATGAAAATTTCTTTCAGAAATTATGGTGGTTTAAATAAAAATGGTCCCCGTAGGCTCATAGGCAGTGGCACTATTAGAAGGTGTGGCCTTGTTAGAGAAAGTCACTGGGTATAGGTTTTGAGGTTTCACATGTTCAAGCCAGGGCTAGCCAGACACACTCTCTCTCTCTTGTCTCTCTCTCTCTCTCTCTCTCTCTCTCTCTCTCTCTCTCTCTCTCTCTCTCTCTCCTCCCCCTCCATGAGAATAATGGGCTAAAATTCTGAACTGTGTCTCTTCACAGCAATAGCAACCCTAACTAAGACAGGACTTAATGTTCCTGGGCATTAGCTTTGTAATTTAATAAGAGCTGTGCACAGAGTAGATCACTGTCCCTAAAAAAAGAAATAACATAAATGGCTTTGTGGCCCTACTCCTAATGTGTAACACCTTTAAGTGGGGATTTTATTCTAGGGCTTATTTATTTTGAAAGTATTTTTAAAATCTCCCTTCTTAAAATACATTTTAATTTCTTCATATTATTTACAGACATAAATAGATCAACTCTTATTTTTTGAGACTCTGGTTGTACGAACATTACCAACCAGAAATGTTTAGCTTTAAAAGACTGTACAACTTATAGGAAATACGTCTTCATTCATTTTCATGTCATTTTAGTAAGGTACTTGATGCTGGATTAGATATAAAGAAGAAAGATTCATTTGGCCCACAAGTCTGGTGAATGGCAAGCCCAAGCAGCATGATGTTCCTCAGGCAAGCACTCCCTAGATGATGGTGCTCCTCAGGTGAGCACTCATTCCCTAGATAAATGGTGTTCCTTGGGTGAGCACTCCCAAGATGATGTTGCTCCTCAGGTGAGCACTCATTCCCTAGATAAATAGTGTTCCTTGGGTAAGCACTCCCAAGATGATGGTGCTCCTCAGGTGAGCACTCATTCCCTAGATAAATGGTGTTCCTTGGGTG
>NC_034596.1:67868135-67884607 GCF_900095145.1 Mus pahari
GCACTCCCAAGATGATGATGCTCCTCAGGTGAGCACTCATTCCCTAGATAAATGGTGTTCCTTGGGTGAGCACTCCCAAGATGATGGTGCTCCTCAGGTGAGTACTCATTCCCTAGATAAATGGTGCTCCCTGGGTGAGCATTCCCTAGATGCATCAGAGCACAATAGAGAAAGCTAGGTGGAAACAGGCATGGGCATGAACAAAATAGATCCAAAGCATAATACATTGATGCAGATTTGGTCTTTCTCCCACTCTCGTAAAATAACATAGAAACAGTTCTTTAGCACCATGACTTCGATTTAAAAAATAAATAAATAAACCCATGTAAGTTCAATCCTGGTAATTCAAGCATGCTGGGTTGCAATTTACTCTTCAATTACATAGAATGAAAAGCTTTGGTAAACAAGTTAATGGTGTGATGAGCAGTGGTAACTCCAGATTTTCTCTAAGTACGGCACTTAGAAGCTACCTTCTGGTCAGAGGCAAAGTTAGCTAACTTGTTCTCAGGCAGAATGGGAGCAGGGGGCATCTTATGTTCCGGTTAAAGCAGAACTTTCAAAGTTATACGGCCATTGGTGCAGCTGAGACCTCACCGCCTGCACAGCCCTCCCTCTCAGCCTGGCATTCTCCTGCTCGGCTGTATTTCTCTTTATAGCATCTAATCAACTTCATACTGTGTGTGTGGGGGAGATGGGTGTGAGTGTGTGTGGATAGGTGGATGGTTAGTGCTTAATCAAATGTTGGTTGGACAAACAAATGTATGGTTCAGTGAAATTGTAGTGAATTATGAAATTATGGCTGCTAGGTAAACAGTGATCTATTTGAAAGTGTCTGGGGGTCGTGGAATTCTAAAGAGTTAGAAAGTTGTTGTTTATACCCATAGAAGGCCAGGGCGGGTGGAGCGAGGGGTGGGGGCGGGGCACAAATTTGAGTACTAGGTGGTGTTAGTGTCTCCCTGGGCAAAGCTTGCAAATCTTACATTAGATTCTCAGGGGGCATCGAGAATTCTGAAAAGACTTTTTAAGATTACTGATCTAATGTATCTCCTCTCTTCTGACCCCTTTGTCATAGAATCAACCAACCAACACTACTCTGGTTACATGGCTTCAGTGACAGTATCTCCTCACCGAGTGGGACAGGGTCGACTCCTCCCACATTTTATAGTTCTGATAATGTTGAACCCCAGTCCTTTCCCAGGAGCCTCTGAGTAGCAACAATGACCATCTTCTGGAGTCACCCAAACACTTCCTGCCTGGTCCCTAAGCCATCTGACCACACAGCTTTGTGGGTTTTGGCAGCTGTCATAACTTATTCTGTCTTTTTTATATTCAGGCTGTTGTAAGTCTTCAGTCCTTCCTACTGCACTTAAGATTTCTCCTCCTGTTTCTGCGCTGGGGGCTCTGCTGGGCCCTGCACAGCTCTCCTATGCTTTGATGTGTGCTGAACCTAACAGCTCATCCTTCTAGGGATGCCTGTGGCCCCACTGACTTAACAGCAGCCGTTGGCAAAAGCCCTTGCATGTTTTTCCTGTACACGTGCCACAGTTCTGTACCATGACCCTCTGACTTTATTCAAGCAAGCAGTCTAGCATTCTTAACAGGACTTTGCTAGAATCTTTATCAAATTCCTATTTAAATGCAGCTAGTCATTGCTTTTGGCTGAGGCTAATATGTAATAACTACTAAGTTCTATCTACCTGGCTTTAGCCACCACCCTCCCCCCAACCATTTCATAACTACTCCAATTAATATCCAACTTTTACCATCCAAATTATAAAGTGGATGTTGCACAAGAAAAGTCCAGTAGGGGCTCAGAGTGAGGTGCAAGGAAAGAAGAGAGATCCAGAATCTGCGGGTCGAGCCTTGAGCTGCCACTTTCTAGCTATGTGACTTCAGACATGTCACATACTCTACTGGAGTCTCTCCACTGTCTGCTAGAGCTCACCCACTGAGACACGGTGTTGGTTTCTTTCAGATACTGCATTTGCCAAATGAAACTTTTCCAACTGAGTTATTCCTTATGGGTTTGTAGCTGTTGTCATTGTCATTGTTTGATTTGGTTGAAACAGGGTCATCTTGTGTTGACCAGACTGATCCAGCTCAAAATCCTGCTGTCTCAACACCCCCGGGGCTACACAGACAGGCCTGTGCCTCCATGTCTGATTCTTTGAGTTTTTCTATTTCACTTTATTGTTTCGAGTGTGTTTGTGACTACTTATTAAACTGTCTTTTTGTGTCAGTTCCTTTAAAATCGCCGCCAGGTAATCTCTAATTTTAATGTTGGAATAGCTAGCTGTTTGTCATTCAGGTTCATGTTGGTTCTTGAAATAACAACTGAGATGTTTTTTCAGAGGCGTGGTTATTTTTATTTTACGTGCATGATTGTACATATATGGATCGCATATGTGTCTGTTGTTCACGGAGGCCAGAAAAGGACATTAGATCTCCTGGAATTGGTGGAATAGTTTTGAGCTGTCATGTGGGTGCTGGAAACCGAACCTAAGTTCTCTACAAGAGCAGCCAGTGCTCCTAACCACTGGCCTGTTTCTCCAGCTCCATGGTGATGACTTTCCAATTGTAACCTGGACCTGTGAGGCTCCAGGCCTGACTCGCATGCTCTAATACCTTGATGAAGAACGATGCCTGTCTGGAGGCTTGTGGGTAGATACGGAGTGAGCTTCTCCTCTTCGCATCCTTGCTACTGAGCCATGGTGAACCCCTGGCTCTCCACTTGGCTCTCAGTAATACTTCACTGGCTAACTATCAGGTTAAGCTTTTTCCCTTATGGGCCTTTTACAGTTTAAGGCGATGTTCTCAACTTCCCTAATGCCATGAGCCTTTAATACAGTTCTTCATGTTGTGGTGACCCCCAGCCATAAAATTATTTTTGTTGCTACTTCATAGTGTAATTTTGCTACTGTTATGAATTATAATATAAATATATGTGTTTTCCAACAGTCTTAGGTAACACCTGTGGAAGGGTCTTTCCACCCCAAGGGGGAGGGAGGTCACAACTCACAGGTTGAGAACCACTGGTTTAAGGGGCAAAAGGCTCAGCTTTTCAGTTGGAGTTGGGCCTCCACTTATTTCATGGTGCTCCCCAGGCAGCTTGCTGGGTGCTTCTTTCCTGAGGAAGGTCTAGCTTTGAGTGGATGTTTTTGCTCATGGTCTTTGGTGTCTTCTTGTTGCTAGTTTCCCCAGGATCTAGTCTGAGATATATTAAGAAAAAGAAAACTTAGAGAATGTGTTGTTATGTCCAATTTCACATCACAAGGTTCCTAGAAAGTCTGACTTCGCTCCACATTTCTGTCTTTTTATATGTATCATATATATAACACCCAGGGTTTCTTGGCTTTCTTTAATGCAGGAAAGAAAGGGGAAGTCTGGGCTCTCCATCTTCCAGAGCATTAGATTAGTTATCTACGCTAGGCTCTAACCTGATGAGGCATAAGACTAGCTTGCAGATTCCACAAGGCCACAGGATGGGAAGTGCAGGATTCATTGCACATCACTACTGCACAGGCTGCCTCTTCCAGGCCAACCCCTGCACATCCCTAAGACTGCCTCTGTCTGCTCCTGTTCTGTCTGTCTTTTAGTTGTGACACCCCACCCTTTAAGGGACCAGGTGTTTTTGAGCCTGTGTAGTCGAGCAATTCTTGACAGACATGGAGTTTTTACTGTTTGTTAAAGTGCCTGTACCCTGCCCTCAGCTTTTCCTTTTGTATGTGTTGGTCAGTCCTCCCAGATAGAGAATAATACACTCTAGGGGAGATGGGCATAAAAGTATAACTCATGCCCCTCTGTTCCCTCAGTTTCTAGCACAATACCAGGAATAAGGGAGTGGCTCTCTACATTGGTATGCTGGTTTGAATGAGAATGGTCCCTGTAGGTTCATATGCTTGAATGCCCCCACACATACACACTACTTAGTGGGGATGTTTAGGAAGGATTAGAAAGTGTGGCACAGTTGGAGGAAGTGTGGCCCTGTTAGAGGAGGTATGTCTCTGGGGAGGGCTTTGAGATTTCAAAAGTCCATGCCAGGCTCAGGGTCACTCCTTTGCCTGCCACCAGCAGACCAAGATGTTAAGTTCTTAGCTACTGCTTCAGCACCATGCCTGCCTGCCTCCTGCCATGACCCCTCTGAAACTGCAACCAAATCCCCTGTTAAATGCTTCCTCTCATCACGTGCCATCGCAGCCATAGAACAGTAACTATGATAATTGGTGCTTCTTATAGCTTTAACTTGCATCTGATGATCTTGCTCCCCTGATCTGTGGGTGGCTACACGTGAGCAAGAGGACTGCAGACTTCTTGCAGAAGTACTAACTTTTCAGAGTTAAAAAAAATCCATGTCACGGATTGAGGTGACCTTGGCTTTTGTCTCCTATTTGACAACTAGATCTGCAATAGCTCAAATACAATTTCCTACTGTCCAAGAGTCTGTCTTTAATGAGTGAGCAAAACAAAGTTCAAATACTTTGAAATATATATATTTAAAATACTCAAATATATATACATATATATATAAATTAAAAAATAACCTGCACTGAAGATAAAATCTTTAGTCTATAACAGATTTTATAATAATCTCATTCAGTAGATAAATTATCAGATTTATGTTGGAAAGTCTGAAAGAGATGTTCGAGGTGAAAATAGACACCAGAAGGCAATGAGCAAACATGGCCTTATGTGAGTAAATAATATGCCACAAATGCACAGATAGTGAGATGGGGGAATGAAGAACAAATCAGATGGAACATTTAACATCACAGAAGTAGTTAATGGATACCCAAAATATTTTAGAAGTTTTATGTTGAGTATTTATGGAGCTAGATCTGGTACTAAAAGGGAAAGGGAAGAGAGTTGAAAAATAGAAATTAAAAATGTTTGCAGATCATATGTTTAATATGTAGGCTAGGCTACTGCCCCAAGACTGGATACAATGATAAAATTCTTAAGTGCTACATTGGGGAATTTTCTTATCAATGGAGAAGTAGAGAAGGGTTTTTAGAAGCTACAGTTTTGTGGAGAACGCATGATAGGTCATTATTCCTAGGCTAACTATGGTTTTAATGATGGATACTATCCATGGTTTTATTAGGTGGCTTCTGAATTTGCTTTTGAGAAACATGTAGAAACACAGTAAGCACAGTGTCCAGTGGTAAGGACAAGAAGCATCGCTCTCCCAGGAAGGCCCAGAGATCAGACATCACAAATGCCCTCCTTTCTGAAGTTCTCCATCAAATCAACAACCTCACTTTTGCTTAAACATGCGTAACTGAGAGACAACTCTGTCTGACCTTGTTTAAATTACTAGAACACTATTCTCCACTCAGTAGAAACCCACTTCTCCGAATTATTCACCTCAGTTCTCCCCCGGGAAGTCAGCTGGGTCTTGTCTCCTTCTCTCACTTCATCAAATTGACTTTGGGGATCAGATCTCATGCAATTCTTTTCTCTTGTTAACAAATACCTTCCTCCGGCAGTTTCTCACATGATCCATCGTTGCTTCACAGTTGTCCTTGCCATGCCTCGCTCATCCATGTCTTAGAACATGCCACTCACTCTTGCTATCATTTTCAAGTCTGGCCTGCTGACAACAGACAGGGGCCTATTTCCTCCTACTGTGTCCACCAGGAACTCTATGAATACTATCTGGGATTACAGAAAAGGTTTTCATAAGGTCACCGTACCACTGGCTCATATCTCGTTAATTACAACCCTCAGTGTTCTCAAATCCAGTCAAGAGCTATTTAAGATTCCCTTCCTACCTTCTGCACATATTAAACATATTTTTATGAACCTATACTCGGGATTTTATACTAATGGCTTCCTTCACGGACCACCACTCTTGTCTTCCCCTCAAATCCCATAGACTGGAGCTCAGGACATCATACACTTTATTTTTTCCTAAAGCTATCAGTTACCATGCCATTCATGGACACTTTCCCTGTCTGTTCTGAGTTAGTAGCAATCATCTAGGTGCTCCCTCACCTCACCACCATCCTCACCACACTGGAATCTGCTCTTCCAACAAGCTGTCCTCTCCTCTTTTAGATGCCCACCTCCCTTCCAATGTCTATCCTAAACACCTCAACTCTCCAGTTGATGCCTCTTACTCTTTGAGCTCTCTTACTCTAGTCTCCTTCCCCCAGCAGAGCCTAATCCCTTGTTTATCACCTTTGCTGTGCCTCATCCATCCTACCAGGTCCAATGATGATGCCTTACGGATTTACCACCTTGCACAAGACCTCAAATCTATAGCCATAGTTACCCTAAAATAAAAACAGAAATCACCTAACCATTTACCTACTCTAAACCAAAGTCTGGCTGAATGTGGCTGGAAAAAAAAGAGAAGAGAAAGAAGGGGAGAAGGAGGTTATAGTATATGGTGACTTTATTATAGTATATATGGTGACTTTACACAGTATATATGGTGACTTTATATCATGTATATGACTTTTCTCACATATGCTTAAGACCACATATTCCAAGGGAATCCCAAAAGCTGATCAGAATTCTTAGGGTTGTCCCCTATCCTTTTACTCTCGCTTTCACCTAGACCATAATATCCTCACTCCTCTCTCAATATCCCAGTGATTATGGAATTAAACACTTAACCTTCAGTTAGGATGTGTGAATACCCAAGTATGTCAGGAATCCTTGACTGTGAAAGCTGACTCCCTTGTGACCACATCTCTCTATCCACAGCTACCAAGCGTGCATTGCTAATCCAGACCCTGTTCCATCCCTGCTGGACACTGAAAACTCGACATCTCCACCCGGGCACCTGATATTTCAAAATCAACAACTCTGAAACCTAACTCCTTATTTGACCCTTAAACTCTGCTCTCTCTAAAACTTAACTAATCCAAGTGGACAGCAACCCAAATTACATTTGCTCAAGTTAAATAAGTCAAATCATTGCACAATCGGAATGATTTTTTCCCTCTTACTACCATCTATAATTCATTGAGTTACAATATTACCTTCAGAATACACGTTATGATTTTATCTAGAATGTGACTACTTTTCATCTCCTCTAAGGTTATCTCTCTGGTTCATGCCATCATGACCTACTAACTGCTCATTCCTCCTCCAAATCTACCACCATCATTCCTGTGTTGGATTCTCGACATGACGAGCAAAGTGAGCTGCATAAAATCAGTCCCCTGTTAGGGGTGAAGACCTTTGACCTTTTCACTCAGAGTTAATAGCCAAAGTGGCAACATGGGCTGAAAGGACCCAATCTTGCCTTTCAGCCTTTGCTCGTCTACTGTTCTTTCTACTGTTCTTCCCAGGTTCACTTCACTGTACTTCCTGGTGCTGTCTGTTCCAGCAATACTCACAGTAGACTGGTGCCCAATGTCTGAAATGAACTCTTGGGCCTCTCCCCTCCTGCAAGTTCCTTGTTCGGTGTCACCTTATCAAAGAAATCTCTCTAGCCATCCCCCTGGCTCCCACTCCTCATGTCCCTCTCGGGCATCCTTTCTGGTTGCAGTCTCCTCTCGCTCCTCCCCAACCCCAGCCCCCAAAATATACTTTCAGGTAAACAGATTCTTTTCCCCCTACCATATCCCAATGCCTAGACAACACCTGGTACATATCAGGGATTCACTAAACCATAGTAGAACTGTGAATCAAATACTATCTTACTAAAAAGTAAATCAGGAATAAACTTTGTTTTTCTCTGTTAAATTATAAGACTGTCTAACACACATTTTCCTGCTATACAAAAATTTAAATTAAGACAAAGGATTTTTTAAGAAAAGTTCATCTTGCTGCTTTTGGATAAACACTAAAATATTTTTTTCTCCTACTGCTACCCTGTGCTCTCAGCCATCCTTTAAAACAATAAGATTCATGCAATTAAAGAACATACTTTCTATACTTTTTACAATTTGAGTTCTTGGATATAATCAGTGCTGTGTATATAATGGTAATTCCAAAAAGAGATGATAATTCAGATGGTAAGTCTGAAAAGAGAAAGATTATATTGTATGGTCTGTATTTTAGTGAGCCTTGAATTTCTGGAGATTAACACAATCCTTGTTTTGAAACGATTTATATTTTCTATAAAATGCATTATTAGCTTCAGAATTAAAGATTTACCTTCCAGGATTTGAGAATGGATTGTTTTGTTTTTTGCCTTTGAGAAAGGATCCATTTTAACGCTCAGGCCTTACTCATCTTCTCCAAAGATACTTGGAATAATGTTGAAACTGCCCATTCAGCGCCTTGAGTTATAGGTAGGGTGAGCTGAGGAGCGGCCTTCATCACAGCCACGACAAGGGATTTGACTTGTGGAGAGTTCCCAGCTCCCTGTGTGCTTGAACATTCCCAGTCTGCCCGTTTATATCATGCATGGCAATCATGAAGTGGGAAGCTCTTTCCTGTCTTCTCACATACTAGCATTATGGCATCCTGACAAACAGTAGGCTCTCTAGTTCATGATCTTCTCATTGTTCTCTTCAACCTCAAATAGAATTTAAAGAAACAAACACCCAGCTGTTTTTTTCTTCTTGTCTTTTTTTTTTTTTACCATGTTCTCTATGATGACTTCAGTGAAGAGTGTTCATGTATTGATATATTAGGCTCCTAAAAACATGCCCTCTATCTTCTTTGCCCTCTGAGTCCTCCAGCACATTTCTCTAAGCTCCCTGGTCACAATTGAAAATTAATTATAGAACCATAAGGCACTGTGCACATTTCTAAAAGGTGGAGACAACCAATGGCACTGCCCAGCTATGACACTGATGAGCCTCATCTGGACCAGCATGGCATTATAACCCTAAGGGAGAGCGGTGGCACATGGATCTTAGCAGCTGCCAACATCTCTTCAGTCATACTTAGAACCCACACAACAGGAGGGAGACCATGAGACTAGAAACCTATATAACTATTCAGTGCTAGTGAAATCATGGTTATTGGAGAATGAACAACCACATATTCCCTAACAACAACCTACAAACATTTGTCCTTATACCCACAGATAAGTATAGTCTTCACCCCTCATCAAGGAAACTTCTCTTTGCAACAAACAGAGACCACTGCAGAAAACCACAGCCCATCAAATTGTAGAATTCTGGAGCCCCCAGCCCCAATGGATACATTTACAAAACACTCCCACACTTAAGTCTCAGGGAACATTGCAGAAGGAGTGGAAAGATCATAAGAGCCAGAGGATCAGGGAGATTTCTGCAAGACCATGTCTCCTAGTAATATGATAATTTACAACCATAGTTCTCATCAACATGGCTGCCCAAATGCGAGTGGAACAATGATGAACCAGTGAACATGCCTGAATAGAGAAAAGTCCACATGGCCTCAACTGTAAGCAAAACTGTAGGCAACTGAGAAAAGCTGGAGACAGGAGAGATCTCATTCTCCAGGGAAGATCACAGCAACTGGTTGTCCAGTCCCAAATGGTCAACCCTGAAAACATGTAGCATACAAGCAGTATTATATGGAATGAGCAAGTTATAATATATATATATATATATATATATATATATATAGAGAGAGAGTGATAATATATATATATATATATATATATATATATATATATATATATATATATATATATAGACAGAGACAGAGACAGAGACAGAGACAGAGAGATATATTTGGAATATATATTTCAATTTTTATGCATTATATATATACAGAGAGAGAGAGATTTGGAATATATATGTGCATGTGTGCATATGCATGAAATAACAATTAGTGAAAAAGAAGGCCATGAATTTGAAGGATGGTAAAGAGAAACAGATGAGAGGGTTCGGAGGGGGGAAAGGGAAGGGAGAACTATCACAATTATAATCTCAAAAATTATAAACATATGTAAGCCAAACCATAATGAATGAAATTGAAGATCCTGGAGTACAACTTAACAGAATTATTTCTTTGAAGAAGGGCAGAACAAGACAAAGAGAGTGAAAGTGAAATGGATTTATTTCCTATAGCTATATATGCAGAGCAAGCTGCACTCCTGTCTATGTGTCCTGTGCTGACCTCAGAGAGCTAACTCATGCCCTTGCTCCTGTGACTCGGGAGAATGGCAGTGGCCTCCCAGTCAAGCTCCCAGGAAAGATCTGAGAATGAGAAAAATGAGAACTGACACGAAGGAAGAGTTTGCCTAAACTGAACATGCATGTGAGACAACAGGGCACGTGTTCTAGGAGTCCTTGCCCTGTGATCAGCGGGGGCATGTGGTAACTGTTCACCAGGGTGCACTGAGCAGTTTCTCACTTTACAAATAAAAAATTTAATAACCCGTGCTACCTAGGATGGACATTAACATGGGCAATAATCAATACCTTGCCTCCAAAACCTCAGTACTAGAAGTTCATATGCAACGTAGAAAAAGAACAGAAACGGGTCTATTGGGGGGGGGGGGACAGCAAAGTGAGTTTCCAGACTGGTGACTTCAAAAACATCCAGTAAGTCCTGATCAAATGTGTTTTTAAAGTGTAGCTACGTGTTAATGTAACCGACCCTTTGTATTCAGAGGTGTGTACCATATTTAACTGTTAGATCAGCAGTTTTCAACCTGTGGGTCATGACCCCTTAGAAGGTCGAACAACCCTTTCACGGGGGCCACATATCGGATATCCTGCATATCAGATATTTACATCACGATTCCTAACAGTAGCAATATATCAGCTGTGAAATAGCAACAAAAATAATGCTGTGGTTGGGGGTCACCACAACATGAGGAGCTGTATTAAAGGGCTGCATCACTAGGAAGGCTGAGAACCACTGGGCTAGACTGTAGCCAAAGGCTGTATCTAAAGAAACACACTGCATTGTTTCCAGACTGTTTTACTCTTTCTACAGGCTGCAGAAGCAAGGTGTAGTGCCACTTTTTGCTTCAATATCACTGTGACTTTCTCAAAATATGAAAGAGAGAAGATTAAAACTTGTGCCTTTTGAAGGGTATTGCCAGAAAGCATTGACACACACACACACACACACACACACACACACACACACTCACACCTATGAAACACATACAACAGTGAATACAGTCTACTCAGTTTCCAAAAACAATGACTGGAAGAGCAGTGTAGTTTCCTAGATGGGTTATATATAATATCCTCCACGTAATTTAAATTAGGATAGATGGGAATGGAAGTATTACATTTGGCTTTTTAAAAATGTAATTATCAACTTCATAGTCCCAGGAATGTATATCAAAGAACTTTTTCTTTTATTTTTGCAATTATTTACAAAATTATGTCAAACTGATCCAGAGAAAGGTGCAGCTGAGGCAGTCCATTCTGACCTGGTTCCCCTGCTGGGTTCCTATTCGGTCTTCCACATGGCTGCCCATGCAGCCAACAAGTGAATTCCCAAAGCAGGCGATGAGTTAACCTCTTACCAGTTCAATTTGTTCAATTCAATTTGTTCAAAGGTTCTTTTTTTAAAAAATTCTTTCTGTAAACAAAGGGCCATTCTTCTCTCCTTTTTTTTTTTTTTTTTTTTTGTGTGTGTGTGTGTGTGCTCCTTTTGACTAGTTCCCAGGAATAAAATAACTGACCATGGAAGGGGGGAGAGAGAGAGAGAGAGAGAGAGAGAGAGAGAGAGAGAGAGAGAGAGAGAGAACAGTTGCTCTCAGCATCCTTTGTATAAAACTATGAGAAGCTGGCAATGTGTCCTCAGTTAGCAGCCCTGACACTCACTCTGCGGCTTCCACATGGTACTCTGAATGTTCCTTGGCCAAAGCCATCGTTGCACATGCCCACTAGCAATTTTAGATGTGAAAGATTATAGCGCAAGAAGAAACTGTTATTTATTTATTTTTTTTTTGGTGTTGTTATTGTTGGGAATTTTCCATCCTACACAAGTGTCAGAAGCAGTGAGGATAGCTGAAAATCCATTCAGTGTAACAGGTCCTTATGGCTTGTTTGAATGGTGTTGATATACACACATATACACACACAAACACACACACATATACATATATACATACATGCATACATACATATATACATATTCTGCAAGTCGACTGAGAATATTTTCTGAAACTATTTCTTGGGGGACTTTAATTACCATCAATGTATAAAAATAAATAACAGAATTTCTGGCCAGATGGCATGATCAATGGTTCATTTTCAGGAAAAAAAAAAGTTTTAAAGCATCCACGTCTGTCTGTAGGTGAAACTGAAGCCTCCTGTTTATCCTGCTTCCTGCTTAAAGTCTAAGTTTTGTCTCCATTGATATTGAGGCCTAAAGTATTCTTTCAAAAGATAAACAACAATAATAGTAGTAATAACAAAGTAGCCTTCTTCTGCTTGGTGGATCAGTGAGAAAACACCTGGAGGCCCGGAGGCAGAACCACTGCAAACACAGACTCTGGGATGCCTTAAGCTCAGGCTTCTCAGCCTTAAGAACATCAGGAAAACTGGTTTCTATTTATAAAGCAAAATATAAAACTGCAAAGTCAAGCAAGGTTCTCCACAGTCATCCCCCACATTTTGTGACCAGTACACTAATTTTTTTTTCTTACACTGAAAAAAAAAAAAAAAACCTGCAAAAATAGCATATAAGGAGGTTGGTCCTGCTTTTATTGGAATTTTTCAATAAATGCCTATTTACTTGGCTGCCATTTCCAACACCCATATTTTATACACCAGCCTATCTTGTCTATGAAGTATGGACCTTGGAAATTTAAAATACAAGCCAGACAACAACCATATGAGAAATCCCTTCCTGAATAATAATCAATGAAAGCATTTCCATACAAATATGTACCCACCCAAACTTAGAACCTTGTTTGATTTTATTAGTTCATTTAATGCTTGGGAACGAAAACCCCTAAATTGTTTGACAATACAAGATATCTTCATAACAAAGATGCTAAATGTGGAAAATGCTATTTCGTCTAGTACCAGGACATTGCATCTGTCTAGCTGGTAGAGTATATTTGTAAATGTTTTCACCATTAAAAAGAAATGATCACAGCTTGACTTAATTATTCCACAATATACACTATCAAAACATTATATTGCATAAGCTTTAGGTTATCATTTGCCGTTTGCTCTTGCAGTTATACGTTTTCATTTCTTTTCATTTGGACGCAAGAAGTTCTAAGAGCGACCAGGAAACTATTATTTGGCTTAAATCCTATAACCCATAACAATATATGACAAATAGGGCTGTCAACCTTTGGGTCTTTTCACATTTAGTTTTTCCCTTCCTTCCTCCCCCTCCCTGTCCCAACCTTCTCTTTCCCCTCCCCCTCTTGCCCTGCCCTTCCTTCTTTCTCTTACTTCTCTTTTTATTTCTTGGTCCCCACTTTCTCTTCCCATTATTCAACACATTCTCCAAATCTCCTTTCCTGGCTTAAATCATGTTTGTTCTAGAGCAGAGTTTAGACAACCGAGGCACTCCACATAACCCTCGAGAGGCGGTGGCTTAAGAAAGGGGTTCCCCTAAATCAGCTTCCAGGAACACCTACCCAGTCCCATCCTCCTCCAGTAACACCCACTCCCCAGGCCTCACTACATTACCCAAACTACACAACTCCCACTCCAGCACAGCAGAGCCTCTCTCTCAGTCAACAGCACAACACACCACCCCCCACAGTATTTCTTCTGAAAACAGCGATAAGCAGGTAGCCGCCCCTCCCCCGCGGCGCCTGTCTCTAGCTTCCAACAGCCAGGACAAGCCACTGGCCCTAAGGGTTGATTCCACCAGGCAAGGATTTGGAGCGAAGGGCAAGTCAGGGGGAAGTGAGGCCGACAGTTTTTCAAATGCAAAGACGAGTTCAGACTACTGGGTAAACTGAGGCTGGACCACTGGCCACAGCCCCAGCACTCCAATCTGCAGCTAGGACCTTCACATTTTAGGGGTTTCAAGTTTCAATACTCTGACAGATTCAGTAAAGAGCGGCTAGGAAATAAAGAAGGAAGGTTACAACTCCCAACCCTCCCAACAATGCTGTCCCTCCGGAATTAAGCTTGGGACTCATGGGGGTTTGTTTTCTGCGCGGGAGAAAGAGCTGAGCTGGAGGAAAACTGGAAAGGAGTAGGGTGTGGTGATTCCTTGAAGGAAGAGAAAGGGAAAATAAAGTCTCTGCTGTACTCTAGTGCCCTAAACCCAGCGGGAGGGTCCTGAGGCGGTGGGCCCACCCGTTGATCAGTTGTCTACCTCTGCTGTCGCCCGTGGAGCACGCTGAGCACAAACACGCCCCAGAAAAACATCACAACCTGTCACTCCCGCCCTGCTGCCCTAAGGCCCCTGACAAGAAGGGAAAACTTGTTCCGGGGCGCAACAGAAGCCAGGCTTGCCAACGAGGACAATGTCTAAGGCTGAAACAAGAGAAAAAAAATGAAATTACTGGACCAACAGCCCTCTTCCTCCTAGCCGCTGGCAGCACCCTGCTGTTTTCCACCAGTCCGCTAATATTTACAGTCGCCCGAAGCGAACCCCTACCCCAAGGTAGACAGGCCAGGAAAACGCAGAGGAAAACTGTGGACTAGGGGACCCACAAGATCCCGGCCTCCATTTGCGGGGTCGCGGTGCGGGCCGGCTTACCTGTGGATGCAGTTTCCATGGCGACGGGAGGCGACCGGGCGGGGCCGGAGCACAGTTCCCGCGACGACGCTACCCCAGCTCCAGCGCCCGACCCCCAGGCGGGCTCCCCATCCTGCTGCGCTGGCCTGGCCCCCTTCACCGCCGTCGCTTCGTCTTCCCCATCCCCCCGGCCCCCGAACCACTGGGACCCGGGGCTAGCCAGAGACAGCGGCTCATCTTGCAGATCCGGCGGTGCGGCCATGGCTGGCTGTGCCCCAGGCTGGGCTACTGTGGCTTGGCAAAGCCGGGGTGCGGTGGCTAGGGACGCGGACGCTCCCTGCTGCTGTCCCTACCGGGACTCCGGGCTCCAGAAGGCTGCAGAGTCTCCGCGCCACCGTCGCTGCTTTTGCTGCAACTCCGGCGAGCCGCGGCTGCTGTTCTGGGCGCTTCGGCTCCTCCTTCTCCCCCTCCTCTTCCTCCGGGGCCCCGGGGCGGCTGCCGCCCGCGCTCCTCCCCTGCTCCAGAGGCAGCTTGCTGTGCCTGCGCTGCTTCGCTACTCCCAAGCCTGTTATTACGCAGGTGAAAATGGCCTGCTTGGTCCGAGTCCTCCCTAATGCACGTCAGCCCAGGGCCTGCTAATGGCAGCCTCTGATTAGGGGATATGCCAAACCCACTGGTTTTACCCTTTATCTGGGGAAGAATACACAGAGAGGACCAGCAGGTACCAGCTGCAGCTTGACTAGACAAGAAGTTAAAACCAAACTGGAGTCCTAGGACTCTAGGAAAGAAAGTGAGAGACTAGTGAATCTCAGAACAACCGTTCTGAGGGTTAGTTGCAGAAAGGACTGAGCCTTGACCTGGTGATCTGCAACTTGGAGGTTAAATCCTTCATACTGAAGTTTCCAGAACATGCCCAAACAAACAAAAGCAATAACAAAGCAATATGGGAATGGGCCCTCAGATGGAACTCCACAAAAATGCTTTCCAGACCTGTCCCAGACCTGTAGCATTGAAAGCAAACAGGATGCTACCAGGTATTAAACAACAACATCAACAAACGGCTGTGCTTCTCTTTGGAAACAGTAAGCCGACAGCCATATAAATGACAGGCTGTGTTGGGCAGTCTGTTTTGAGAATTTCTTGCTCCCCCTCCCCGTCCCTTTACTGTGCTCTCTGATACTTAACAAGAGTAAAGGCAACTCACCTACATGTGCTATTCCCATATTTAGACCTCTTTAGACCTATCTTTTCAAACAAGCCATCTTACTGGTTCCTGAACTGTAAAATGATGTGTGCTTTCTTTTAAGTCTTGGCTCAAGTCTAACATCAGAGTGGATGAGTATAGTTATCTGTTAGTCCTACTCAAAAAAAAGAGGAAGGCAGCTGTGCTGTTGCTTACAGAGTGGTTGTGTAGGGTTCTCAGCTACCATTTGCACATCAGGAGCATCACAACTATCTGTAAATTCAAAGGCCAGAGTCATCAACATCTGGGTACTCCTAAAAATGATGAAAATAGAAATTGTTTTATTCAGTGTAATCGTTTGTTCTACTAGTACAACAATGTTCAAGAGATAGCAATAAATTGGAGGAAAATGTGTGTGATCTTACAGTCACCAAAATTTTACAGATTGATGTATAAAAAATTAATTCAGAGAGACAGCTTAATGCTTAAGAGTGATTGCTGCTTTTCCAGGGGACCAGAGTTTGCTTCTCATCACCCACATCTGACAGCTTACACTTGCCTGTAACTCCAATTCACACACATACACACACACACACACACACACACACACACCACTACACCTTTGAAAAAATTGGTTTCTATGAAATATGTTCATTATCTTCATTGTGATGATAGCATAACAGTTGTATGCATGTGTAATGGTTTGTATATTCTTGGACCAGGGAGTGGCACCATCTGGAGGTGTGGCCTGGTTGGAATAGGTGTGTCA
>NC_034596.1:67884618-67905500 GCF_900095145.1 Mus pahari
TGTTTTTATATGACTTGCCTTGGTCATGGTGTCTGTTCACAGCAGTAAAACCCTAACTAATACAGCATGTGACAGAAATCAAGTCGTCATGTGTATGTGTGTGATTCATGTGTACCAGTTATCCTAATAAAGCTATAAAAATTATCTCCCTCTATAATAACAAATTCTTGGTTATCCTGAATCATTATAGCTTTTATTAACTTATGAGAAAATAAGCATCTTGTTTAGAATGCCATAATGTATCAAGAATGCCAGGTAGGAAGTTTCTTACAGTTTCATTATTAATATGCCAAGAACACTGGAAGCTCAAATGATATATTCACATGGCTATTAAGGAGCACTGAATTTGAGGCACTATAAGGAGGACAGATACTTTGTTTCACTGAAAACACTAAAGAACTAATCACTTGAAAACCTGACTAACTCCAAACCCCTTTGTATCCTTTTGATTAAGTAGATAAAGGGATATGACTCTAATGTTAATCATTAAATAGGTATGACCCATTTCATCAATACTCTCATTTAAGAATATGTAGAGAGAATAGCCAGTCAAGCCTATTTATGTTTTATTCATTACAGGAAAAAGACAATTTCATTCTGATAAATTATTCTGAAAAGGCATGTGGTCTGCTGGTGGTGGGTGTGTCTCAGTAGTATAGAACTGAGCTAGGATGTGGTGTGAGGTTCTGGGATTGATCCCCAATGTGAGAGAGACAGAGGGACAGAGTGAAACAGACACTTTAAGAGTGTGCATTGTGTTTCAGGCGAGCAACCTTCACAATTATCTTCACTTACAGGCTCAACATGTGAAATTATCTAAGTTATCTACAGGGAAAGAAACATTTCAAGTTTGAAAAAACATTCAAACACACACACACATACACACCAACATGGAATAGATTGTTTCAGAAGTGGACAACAGGATCCACTGGTTAATATGTGATGAACATTTTTGGGTACTGTGCAGAGAAAGTATTATGGGCCATATTCATATTCTATAGGAGGGAGTTCTAGAAAAATTAAACATAGCTACAGCTAGGCAAGGGAAGACAATGGTGGCCATGTATTTCCTCTCTGTTTATACTTTATATTTATGCCCAGAATTGCCCACGTCACCGGCCACTTTAAAGTCCTCTGAGAGGAAGATGCAATGGTGGAGTCACCCTCACTGACTTAGTGAGGTGTTCATCTCACATGAGTCTTAGTCTGGTGCAATACATCAAAAACGATTGTGAATTGTGCTGACTCGGCACCCAATTTGTCTCAGTAACACCCAGATTATTTTTGTAGCATGCTTTTCACTTTTGGATGTTGTAGAAGCTACTAGATTTGCTATGGAAAGTATTCTCCATTTAATATGCAGTGAGACAATATTTAGGTTGATGCTATAAAGATGTCCAGGAGAGAACTCCAGCATTCAGCAGATTCACCAGCACTTTTGGAACAAGCACGGAGGAGAGTGGCTGCTGATATATTTCATCTGACACCCAAAGAGAGGAAATGTAGATGCTTCTAGTGGCCTCCAGCAGGAATCAGATGAGGAGAGCAGATCACTTCCAATCAAATCTAGCTTTTCTCTTAATTAGTACACACAAAGAAATAAAGTTCCTTTTACTTACAACAGTTACAAAGGGGCCGTCTTTGAAGTACCAAGTCCACATTTCATTCCTTTCTCATTGGTTAATATTACTCCATTATATGGATATATATCCATTTATGACCCACTCATCAGATGATAGATCCAGGTTATTTCCATTTTCTGAGTTATTACGCACAGACAATGCTTTTAAGAATGTTTTGTCTCTAGCCGGGTGTGGTGGCGCAGGCCTTTAATCCCAGCACTTGGGAGGCAGAGGCAGGCGAATTTCTGAGTTCTAGGCCAGCCTGGTCTACCAAGTGAGTTCCAGGACAGCCAGGACTATACAGAGAAACCCTGTCTCGAAAAAAAAAAAATGTTTTGTCTCGAAAAACAAACAAACAAAAAAACCAAAAAGAATGTTTTGTACACATTTTTGGTATATATATATATATATATATATATATATATATATATATATATATATATTGCATGCTCTGAAGATAATAAAAGAATTTGTAAGGCATGCTGGGCTTAAGAAGTGGCCAGAATACACCTGACAGAGGTAAGCTGCCTCTGACTAGTCCTTCATTCTTTACAATGTATATACTCATATAGAGCTCATTTAATATTTACACACATTTTCTATTTCTAGTTTTATGAAAAATATATACTTTCTTATACTGATTTTACTTTTTAAAGTATTTGACTAGTTAGTAAATCAGGTTTTCTATGAACCTCATAGTAACTTGTTTGTTTCTGTTTTACAGAGATTTAACTCACTAAAACAAATACTTCAGTATATGACTCTGTGCTTTTTAGAGTCTCCATAGAATTTTATAGCCATCACCACAGCAATGTAAAATATTTCATCAGTCCATATAGAAGCTCTGTACACATTAGCAGCTATTCCCCACCCTACCTGACACCATCATCAGTCCCAGGCAATTATCAATTAGTCTCTGTTTCCTAGAGTCACTTATTCTGAGCATTTCATATAAACAGAATCAGGCAACATGTGGCCTTTTGTGGTTGCTTTTTGTTCTTTTCATGACATTTTTTGTGTTCACTCATGTGTGGCACGTCCATATTTCATTCCCTTCTTACTGATGAGCAAAATACAGAGATGTGTGCATGCCTCTGACTCCTCACTCGCCAGTCAGATAGCTTAGGCCAGTTCCACATTGGAGTTATTACAAATAACATTTCTAAAAACTCTATAGCAAATAGAAATCACACCCACTAGGAGTAGATGGCAAGAAATAATCAAACGCTAGACTGAAACCAGTAAGATAGAAACCAAAAGAGCAATATAAAACATGGGGGTAACTTTTCTTTACATAGTATGAAGCTGTGTCTCTGTATTTTCAGTTGTTAATTCTGTACCAGCAGCGAACTAAGTGTTGGCTGGATTTTGGTACTGTCATGTCTGTGGCCCATCATTGGGGTTTTCTATTTTGTAAATATCTGTCCTTCCTCATCTGGCTAAAGGCAATCTAGAATTGTATCAGAGGTTGTCTCACTGTTGAGGCTGCACTAAAGAGGGGATGGCCGGATGGCCTTTGGGGGAGCAGGAAGGAGGAGGGCGGAGCTTCTGGGCAGAGAGTGGCAAAGGGGAGGAAAACAGACACAAGAGATTTGAGAGGGGTATGAAGTGTAACAGACAAGGACTGCAGCAGAATAGAGAGGTACACAGCTAGCCACGTGGCAGGTCGTAGGCGAGAACTGTCCAGTTAAAATAGATGAGCTAGCTAGAGACTGTCCCAGCAAAAGGTCTAAGCTTTACACTATAACAGAGCCTCCATGTCAGTATTCATACTTGCTGTGGCAGGTCCACAGAAAGTCCTGCTATAAGAATCAATGAAACAAAGAGTTGGTTCTTCAAAAAAAAAAAAAAAATCAGTAAGATTGAAGGACCCTTTCCAAATTAACTTAAAGGCAGAATAACTATCCAATTTAACAAAATTAGAAACAAAAAGGAGAACATAGCAACAGACAAGGAAATGCAGAGGATAATAAGGACATCCTTTAAAAAGCTTTACTCTACAAAATTGAAATAGCTAAAAGAAATGGATAATTTTCTTGAATTTACACCTCTAACTCTTAGTGAAATAGAAGCAATTATTAAGTCTTAAAACTAAAAATCCCCAGGGCTAGATGGATTAAGTGCATAGAATTCTACCAGATCTTCAAAGAAGAATTAACATCAATACTTACCAAATTGTTTTGCAAAATAGAAACTGATCAATTTATTTTATGAGGCCATAATTGCCTGTAGTAAGCAGTTCTGATGCTAAGGTTCTGTTCCCAATTGGGATTTGATCTGTCAGTAAAGAAAGCCATGGGCCAATTACTGGGCAGAAGGTAGAGGCAGGACTTCCTGGTCCCTGGAGGCAGGAGGGAGACCACAAGGGAAGTTTGCCATGTGTTAGAGAGAGGTGAACCAGGAAACCATGTGAGATCTCTATATTAGGCCACTCCTATAAGCAGGTGGTCAGGGGAGTTTAGCAACTGAAGTTTAGGGCATGTGGGAGAGACTAAGATGAGAAACTGATAAAGGCAAACTTTTCCAGGTGGGAGATAGTGGCACCAGCAATTGTGCCCAGAAGGCAAGTTGAGAAGGAGCAACAGTGTGTGTCTTTAATTTATGGATTCAAGGGAAGCTGGGAGGGGGCTGGTAGTGTGCTCAGCTCCCAGAGCTAAAGGCAGTTAGAGCATAGAAATACAACAGTTTCTCTGGTACTCGGACTACATAAGAATTTTTTTTTTTAAAAAAATTAGACTAATTTATCTTATGAACATAGATGCATGCAAAAATTCTCAATAAAATACTTGCAAAATGAATCCAAGAACACATCAAAGAGATCATCTACCATGATCAAGTAGGCTTCATCCCAGAGATGAAAGGATAGTTCAACATATGTAAGTAAGTCAATAAATGTCCTCCACCATATAAACAAACTGAAAGCAAGCAAGCACATAATCATCTCATTAGATGCAAAAAAACAAAACAAAAACAAACAAACAAAAAACAAAACCACAGTTCTTTGACAAAATCCAGCAGCATTCATGACAAAAGTCCGTGTGAGATCAGGGCTACAAGGGACATACCTCACAAAATAAAGACAGTTGACAGCAAATCCATAGCCAACACCAACTTAAATGGAGAGAAACTCAAAGCAATTCTAAAATCAGGAAGAAGACAAGGTTGTTTATTCTCCCCATACCTACTCAAGGGTACTTGAAGTTTTAGCTAGACCAATAAGACAACTGATGGAGATCAAGGGGGTACAAATTGTAAAGGAAGAAGTCAAAGTCTATTTATTTGCAGATAATATGATAGAAGACATAAGTGACCCTAAAAATTCCACCAAGAAATTCCTACAGCTGATAAAAACTTTCAACAAAGTATCCAGAAAAAAACCTAACTCACATAGATCAGTAGACAACCTATATTCAAATGTCAAAGAGATCAAGAAAGAAGTCAGGGCAGCAATACCTTTCACAATAGCCTCAAATAATATAAAATATCTTAGGTAATTCTAACCAAGCAAGCAAAAAGACATGTATGATAAAAATTTCAAGTCACTAAAGATAGAAATTGAGGAAGATCAGAAGATAAAAAGACCTCTTATGCTCATGGATTGGTAGGATTAATATAGTAAAAATGGCCATCTTATCAAAAGCAATCTGTTGATTCAATGGAATCCTCATAAAAATTCCAAAACAGTTCTTCATAGACCTTGAAAGGACAATTTTCAGCTTCACATAGAAGCACAAAGAAGCAGTATAGCTAATAACAAAAGAACTGCTGCAGGTATTACCATCCTTGACTTCAAATTGTACTACAGAGCTATAGTAACAAAACAGCATGGTATTAGCACAAAAACAGACATAAAATCAATGGAATCAAATTGAAGACACAGACATAAATCCACACACCTCTAGACATATGAATTTTATGAAGCCAGAAACACATAGTGTAAAAAGGGCAGCATCTCCAACAAATGGTGCCCGTCAAACTGGATGGCTTCATGTAGAGGCAGCAAAGTAGACTCATACTCCTCACCCTGCACAAAATTCAACTCCAAATAGATGGAAGACCTCAACATAAAAGCACATACTGAACCTGATACAAGAGAAAGTAGGGAATAGATTGAACAGGGAAAGACTTTCTGAACAAACATCATTAGCACAGGCACTAATATCAACATTTAATAAATGGTACCTCATAAAACTGAAAAGCTTCTACATGGCCAAGGACACCATCACTTGGGCCACGTAGAAGCCTACAGAATTGGCAACAATTTTCACCAGCTTCAAATCTGATAGAGGACTAATATCCAAAATATATAAAGAATTCAAGAAACCAAATTTTAATATAACAAATAACCTAATTGAAAAATAGGGTCCAGACCTAAGCAGAGCATTAGCAAAAGAGGAGATACAAATGGCTGGGAAGCATTTAAAGAAATGCTCAACATCATTAGTCATCAGGGAAAAGCAAATCAGAACCACTTTGAGGTTTCATCTTATACCCATCAGAATGGCGAAGATCAATAATAAAAGTGACAGATCATGCTGGGGATGATTAGAGGGGGGGAGCACTCATCTGCTGCTGGTGGGAGTGCAAAAATGTGTACACTGCATTGGAAATCAATATGCCTTCTCAGAAAATTGGGTATCGATCTACCTCAAGATCCAGCTATACCACTCTTGGGCATATCCAAAAGCCATTTCATCCTACCACAGAGACACTTGCTCAACCACATTCACTGCTGCTCTATTCATAACAGCCAGAAATCAGAAACAACCTAGATGTCCCTTAACAAGAAGAATGGATAAAGAAAATGTGGCACATTTACACAATGGAGTATTATTACTCATTATACTGAAAAATGAAATTTTCAGGTAATGGATGGAACTAGAAATAGTCATCCTGTGTGTGATAGATATCCCACACCCAGAGAGACAAATATGGTATGCATTAGATTATATGTGGATACTAACTGTTAGGTCAATAGTAACCAAACCACAATCTATAGAACCACAGGGGTTAGATATAGAGTGAGGGACTAGGGATGGCAGAACTCATTAAGAAAGGGAAATAGACTAGATATGTGTGGAAGGATAGGGGGTTGGAACAGGAGGGTCAAGTGAGGAGAAGAAGGGGAGAGGGAAACGGGAGGGAATGTGGGGAGCGACAGCTAAATTTAAGGGCTATTTGAGGGGAACTACAGCAGAAGCTGTCTGAAATATATATGCATATTAAGGTAATCTAAAAGAAATCACCAAATAATGGAGGAGAAAAAGTCACAATTGATCATCCCTTGTCACCAATGAAGCTTCCAATACCAGGACTGGGTTACATGCAATTGAGATTCCCTGGGAATCTTCAAACAATGCTGACTATCGCCAGTATTATAGGTTGCACCCCACAAACTGAAGGCAAGGCCCCATTCCTAAAGACAAGGTCTGTACAACTCATTGACCGTGATAGAGTCATCTGACTACATAGAGCCTTCACCCTACATGCTAGTGTCATTGGTAAGACAAGGTCTATACAACTCATTGACCATGATAGAGTCAACCTGACTACATAGAACTTTCACCCTACATGCTAGTGTCGTTGGTACAGGAAGGTCCTCTCCAAGTTTTGTCCAGATATGATGTTTTAGTTTTGGTTTATAGCATAGCATAGCATAGCACACTATTGTGTTGTATTATTATCCCTTAAAAGCCTGTTTGTTTTCTAAAGAGAGTGAGTGAAACCGAGTGGATCCAGGTAGGAAGTGTCTTAGATAGCATTTCTATTGCTGTAAAGAGACATCATTACCGTAGCAACTCTTATTTAAAAAAAAACAAAAAAACAAAAAAACAAAAAACAAAAAAACAAAAAACAAAAACCATTTCATTGAGGTAGGCTTACATTTTCAGAGATTCAGGCCGTTACCATCATGGTGGAAAGGACAGCAGCATCCAGGCAGATGTGGTACTGAGGAAGGAGCTCAGAGTTCTATATCTTGATCTGAAGAAGAGACACCATGGCCATGACAACTCTTATAAAGGAAAATATTAAATTGGAGCTGACTTACAGCTTAGAGGTTTAGCCCATTGTCTTCATGACAGGAAGTATGGTGTCACTCAGGCACACATGGTGCTGGAGAAGGAGCCAAGAGTTCTGCATCTAGATCAGCAGGCTGCAGGAATAGAGAGAGTAACACTGGGCCTGGCTGGAACATTTGAAACCTCCAAGCCCACCCCCAGTGGCACACTTTCTCCAAGAAAGCCCACCTACTTAAAGGAGGCCTAGTAGTGCCTTTAATGCCTATGAACCTATGGTGGGGGTATTCAAATCAGGAGGGGACGTGGGGGAGGAACTGGGATGGAGAGAGAGAGGAGAGATTGTAATCAGGCTCTATTATGTAAGGAAAAAAAACTATTTTCAATAAAAGGGGAAAAATTATTGATCGCCTATGTGTAACCCCAGCTATAGGGAGACTGGCGCCCTCTTCTGGGCTCTGAGGACACCTGCACACATGTTCTGTCCAAACAAACATAAAACTAAATCTTTTAAAGAAACAAATAGGATGAGAACCGAAGGAGCCGCTCCTGTTCAAGAACCAAGAGCTTATTAAATTGAGAGACCAGGTTTGATGGCAAGGTTTTGAAAGTTAAAAGGGAATTAACAGAAGAGCAAGAAGGAAAAGAATGGGAAATAGCTATTGAACCTGATCAGCGCCTGGACACATCTAATGTCTAGTTCTTGGAGGCTGCTGGAAGCAGTGTGGACATTGCTGGGTCTTCATCCCCAAGAAATGACCGACACAGTAATGAAGACTCGAGGACATTCTAGACAAACCCCTGCTGATCCAGCGTTGAGGGACTTCAGTCATTTTCAACTACCACAGCATCTGTGCCTATGGAAGTTCTCTTGAATTTCACTTCTTCTTCTTTTTTTTTTTTCTTTTAAAGATTTATTTATTATATGCAAGTACACTGTAGCTGTCTTCAGACACTCCAGAAGAGGGCGTCAGATCTTGTTAAGGACAGTTGTGAGCCACCATGTGGTTGCTGGGATTTGAACTCTGCACCTTTGGAAGAGCAGTCGGGTGCTCTTACCCACTGAGCCATCTCACCAGCCCTCACTTCTTCTTAATATCAAATAATAATCATAAAAGTCACAAAAGTGTTCTTTTGATACTTCCATCACTGCACTTAAAAACACTCCCTACACATCACCAAAAATACACAGACCCATTGGTAGTGTGTGAAAGTTGCAATTCCTCCACCTTCTTTTTTTTTTTTTTTTTTTTGGTTTTTCGAGACAGGGTTTCTCTGTGTAGCCCTGGCTGCCCTGGAACTCACTTTGTAGACCAGGCTGGCCTTGAACTCAGAAATCTGCCTGCCTCTGCCTCCTGAGTGCTGGGATTAAAGGTGTGCGCCACCATGCCCGGCTTCCTCCACATTCTTAATAACATGTTATATTTCATTTTAAAATTGCAACCATTGCAGTGGGTATGAAGTAGTCATAGTTAACCGTGATTGTCAACTCAATGGTATTTAGAATTACCATGGAAAGAAACTTCTGGCATGTCGGTGGGTGGTCAATTCCATGGTCTGAGATCTTGGACTGTGTAATTGGAGAGCAGAGAGCTGGACAGGCATGCATTCCTCTCTCTCTTCCTCCTGACTGTGGACACGATGTGGCCAGTCACCCCCTGCTCTGCTGCCACATCTTCCCTGCCATGACGGACAGTAACCCTCAGAACAAAGCTTCCTTCCTTACGCTGCTTACATCTCAGCACAGGGATAAGACAATAATGAAACAGTGCAGACCATAGACATCAACATGACCCCTCCACCACACTAGCAACATACACCCAGACATGGCTGTCAGCAGCAGCATGGACCTGAACATCACCATGGCCTTATGTGGAAGCTCAGGCCATTCACATCAGCATGGACCCAGACCAATGACATCTGTGTGGCCTTCAATGGTAGCTGAAACTAGGGACATTAACACAACTCCTGGCTGCTGTAGGACCAGGAACATCCACATGAACCTTGGGCTTCAACATAGCCTGGGACAGTGAACCATGGATACCAAAGTAGCCTCTAAGGGTAGCATGGACCATAGTGGCCTTTTGAGGAGGTCCAATCCAGAAAATGATCTGTTCTTCATCTTGGACATTCTATCATTGCTCATAACAAGGATGATCGTGTGGCTGGGCATCGTGTTCGATGGCTGAGTCGGAGTGCAAGTTCCATGCTGCGCCACACCACCTTGTCGGTCCTACTGGACAATGACATAGTCCCCTGTCCACTGCAGACTTCTCTCACACCTGTCACTACCAACACGTATCTGGCTCCACCTCTCTTCACTGCTCACTCACTACTCCATTCCTCGACTTTCTCACCTCTCCACCAAATATTTGTTAATCATGGTGGCATCATGTGTGTGTGTGTGTGTGTGTGTGTGTGTATGCCAGACAATAATATTGCATGCAATGAGTTATTGGTCTGGTTAAAGGTTTCTGAAGCACCATAAATACTGGACCATCGCTGAGACTCATTTCAGATAGCCTGCTGTTGCCAGAGTTATGGTGATCCTGCAACTCTGGTTCTGCAGGACCAGCTCCTTCATGGGCTCCAGCAGCTCACAGATGGGGTAGATGTTTGAGTGGACTAACTCAAAGACTGGATCTGGGCCTAGATGGTAGCCATTATGACCTAGCCTGGCTTCCGCTGTGGCCTCCCATGATTACTTTTAAGTTGGGTATTTTTTTTCCTCATATATTTCAGAATCTTCTTTGTGTTGTATTTCCATCATTTCCACATCTTATTGTCCAAGGAGGGTGAGAAAACCAAATTTCTGAAAAATCCAAAGACTTCTTCAAAGTCACATGCCATAGACAGATGCCACTGAAGTCCTAGTCATCTACCTGACCCTATGCTGATTGACCCCCTCCCATGAAAGTCTTCATAGAATTGATTTTCTGGTAAAATACCATATTCCATTGGCAGGAGTCTGGCTCAGTAAAGATAACGGTTAACTACAAATGTCTTCCAGGATTAATGATCACAAACTATATCCAAAGAATTCAGCATCTCATGTAATATGCTACGTGAAGACTGAGGTCAGAAAAGATACTGCAGTGGTGTGTTCTGGTCAGAACCCTGGACAGCTCACAGGGTGGCATGGATGCCTTTCTTCCTAACTTCAAACTGCAATTACCGAAGCCCCAGATGACTGGTTAGTGGACTTTATAGGATTAATCTCCATCAAAAAGACTCTTGTGATATTTTTTTTCACATGAACCTAGCCTATCCTGGGAAAGCATATCACACCATCTTGCAAGAGTGTGAATTCTTTTACACAGACCTCACAAGTACATTAGGAAATCTCATACCGCTGGAGCTTTGGGGGAGTAGGCTAACCCAAAGAGGAATTTCTTTCTTTTTCTTCTTTCCATTCAAACTTAGCTAGTAGGCACATCTAAGCCAGGGACTGAAATGACACCTAGCAGGAGCCTAAGAACCGGTACCAGTTGGTGAACATATTGATGTAAGGCTCAGAGGTAGGCTGTATTTATAGTTTCATATGCTTCATAATAATTAAGGAATATATTCAATTAGATGACTGGTATCAGAAAGAAAATAAGACCAAACAAAAGTCTGTGAATTGTATTGCTACATGCTTCAGTGAACAGTTAGTTGTTTGTTCTGCTGGTTAGCTTTTGGGGTATTGTTGCTGGTAGTGGTAGTGGAGGTGGTGGTGGTGGTGGTGGTTTTGTTTTTTTGTCAACTTGACATAAGCCAAAGTTACTTGGGAAAAGGGACCCTCAGCTGAGAAAATGCCTCCATCAGACTGGCCTATAGACGAGTCTATGGGGCATTTTCTTTATTACCGACCGATGTGGTAGGACCCAGCCCACTGTGGGCAGTGTCACACCTAGGTAAGTGATCCTGGATTGTGGAAGAAAACAAGCTGAGTGAGCCACAAGAAGCAAGCCAGCATCCTGTTCCTCTATAGCCTCTACTTCAGTTCCTGCCTCCAAATTCTTGCCTTGGGTCCTTAGCCTTACCACCCTTCATGATGGACTGTAGCTGTATGATGAAATCAAGCCGTTCCTCCTGGGTTGCTTCTGGTCACTGTGTTCATTACAGTAACACAAAGCAAATGAGGATAATCTGTCTTGGAGTTGCCCTATTTGGTTACAGATATAAGTCAGTGACAACCTTCTCAAAGCCTTAGATTCTAATACTATCTAAAATGATTATCAGTCTGTTACAGATTGTTTATATTGTAGCCTTCTTAGGGCTGTTATGGAGGTCACACAAGATGAGCCACAGGGATGTTGACTTTAGGTACTAGCTCTGAATCTAGGCACCAACTATTCTTGTGCTTTAGTGTCTCATTTCAAAACCAGAATAATCCGTTCTCCACAGGACTGCTGTGAGGACTGAATGAGGCAATAAGACAAAGCCTACAACCTAATGTCTGAGTGTTTAGCAAATATTACTAACATTATGTGATCTATCAGCACAATGCCTCACACACGGTCTACAGGCTTGATTGATAGCCCTAAATCATCCTAAGAGTAAAATAATTAGTATCGCATCACAATTACTTTAATCCAGTATTCAATATTGATTTGGAGCTGAGAAGGTGTACAATAGATAAAACTCTTGTCACACAAGCTTAAGGACCCGAGTTTGAATCTTCAGAACCCACATAAAGCCAGATGTAGCTGTATGCATCTGCAACTCCAGAAATCCTAGGGAAAAATGGGAAGGGAGACAGGAGAGTCTCTGGAAGCTCCCAGGCTGGGTAGGCACTGCTCACACTGGCAAACGACCAAGAGATCCTGTTTCAAAAAGGGTGGAAGGTGAGAACATGTGTCTAAGTGATCCTTCAGCCTTCATATATGTAGTGTGGCATATGGATACCCGCACTTGCACACATGAATGCCCACTCACACATACATACATCATACCCACACATACACACATTCACACACACATACATAAACGTGTGGGCATACATGCGCGCAGGCACGTGTGTGTGTGTGTGTGTGTGTGTGTGTGTGTGTGTGCGCGCACACACACACACACACACACACACACACAGAGTTGAATTATTGGATTACCTAGAGCTGAATTGGCAGTTTCCACTACTATCACTGCAAGGCATTATCACTGAGTGGCGGAAAGCTGAGTCACTGCGAGCTGAGTCGCCCGAGAAGTAATGCCCGAGAGATCATGACACATAGGACAAACGGCTGCGAGGTTTCAGGAGGAACTCTAACATGAACAAAAGTGCAAAATAATGGCAAGCTGGGAAAATATCAAAGGAATCAATGCACAGGTATCCACAGACAGCAGATGCCCTGCATTGGCTACAAAGCGCTAGGAGAGTGGCATGGGGCGGGAGGAGCAGGCCCTGGCATAAAGGGTTTGCCACGAGAAGAACAGTGGGAAGATTTGCGACATGTTGGCTGCTATACTGACCTCTCATTTGTATTAACTGTTTTCACATTGCTGACACAATACCAGTCCAGAAACAGTTCCAGGAAGGATGGGTTTGCTCCGGCTTACAGTTGAAAGGGATCCATTCCATCGTGGGCTGGAGAGCATGAAGCTGGCTGGTCATGATGTATCTGCAGTCTGGAAACAAAGATAAGGGAGCTTGGTCAGGACATGAAATCTCACCCCCAGTGACCCACTTCCTCTATCAAGTTCAACCTCCTCAAGGTCTTACGCCCTTTCAGAGAGCAGCGTCACCAGCTGGAAGCGAGGGTAAAAGCACTTAGGGGAGGTACATCATGTGAGGCCTTGGGATTCACACTTGGTTCAAACAACCGTTTTGTCTCATAAAGTACATGCCTGTTGGACAGAGGTGACTGGTATACAGCAGATGCTTAACATATGAAAACTGGATTTATGAACTTATGAGAGGAGACTGTCCACCCCCCAAGAAGAAGATACTAAAGCGGTCACATCAGGATCCTCAGCCTACTCTGAAGGTTGACTTGAGATAAAGTCAAGATTTCTCCCAGGAACCTCTGAATTTTGAGATATCCTTGGTCCTGGTTAGAACTGTATTTCTTCCTATAAAATAAGTGGTTAGCATGCAGCCCTCTATCCTTACTTGTCCCAGTTTCCTTCTCAAACATGGTGTCACTGATCGTACCTTGTTCTTCTAGTTCAGCCTCCTTTTACCTGTAAGTTTTCTTCACACTTCCCAGATACCTGAGTCACATTCTGGCCTCTCTTTCTCTCTATTACCATGAGACAGAAGTTCTTACACAATGGTGTTACCTACAGTCTCAGAGATAAAAAAAAAAAAAAAAAAACCTTGACTTTCATGTTCTGTAATACTTAGCTGTAACAAAGAATACGGCGTTGACAATCTACTCTGACATCATCATCAACCTGTACTGACTCTGCGTATGGTTCTATGCTTGGCTTGCACTGGCACAAACCAAGCCAGAACACAAGTCTTTCAGAAAGACCATTCTGATTTCTATGATGCTCACACATGTGAATTTAGATGCACTTTGTAACTGGCTAATTACCATGAAGTAAGTCTAACTTCCACTTAATAAAAGGCTTTTGGGGGTGTAAAATAAATATACCTTGACAAAAGCAACTTAAGAGAAAGAGTTCTTCTAGCTGACAGTCTGAGGGTATAGTCCATCACGGCAGAGGCATCAAGGCAGCAGGAGTGTGGAGCAGCTGGCCGTATGACATAATACATCAGGGAGCAGAGACAGGAGGGCTTGCTGCTGCTCAGCCTCCTTCCTCTACTTACGTAGTTCAGAATCCCAGTGAAGGATGAAGATGCCAGAGGTGGCCAGGTCTTCTCATCTCAATCAATACAAGCAAGATGGCCGCCTCCTACAGACATGCCCAGAGGTCTACCTCCTAGGCAAATCTAGAGTTGTCATGGTGATAGTTAACATGAACCATCTTCAGGCATGCCACTGTTGCAGATTAGAAGCCGGAAGTTGCAGATAGCTGGATCTGTTCAAGGAGGGGTGGGCACATTCCACCATGGCACACACAGAACTTGAGTCCTGGAAGTCTTGGTTGTTCTAGCCATCTCAGATAAGCTTGGCTCAAACGCTAGATTCTGAACAGCGTCTGGGAAAGCTACAAGCCTTTCTAGAGGAGTAAAGATCAAATTTGAGGCAGACAACAAATCCTGAGAAATATAGTGGGAGCCATGGGATATATGTTACCCTCAATGTGACAGAACTTTGTGAAAATGAATCTATTGCCATGACTTGTTTTAAGGTTGACAATCAGTGCTTCTTATATTAGTGAGGCAGGCACATTTGCTGCAAACTATACCCCTGGAGATGTAGCTCACACAGAATGCAGTGGTCATGGAATATTTTCCCCCCTTGGGAAAACACTGAGTGAAGCAAACATAGAGAAAGAGACATGGCTACATGTCACCTGCTCAAGCTCATAGTTCTCTTGGTTGCTTGGGTTGTTGCAACTTTGTGGGGTGACAGATTCAGGTGACTTCAAAACTAGTTTTATGTTAAACTAGCTGCCCATGCTCAGTCATCTCCAGGGACCTCAAAATCAACCAAAGATTATTTTTTCTTCTACTCCTTTCCAGTTAGGACCTCCATGTGACAGAAATAAAACTACTTTTATGAAAAAAAAAAAGGGATTTCTAACTCATATCACAGCAAGTTTCTTATAGCACTGGCCTGGAGCATGGCTGGATGGGACTGTTCAGCTGGGGTGGGATTCAGTCTATCTTCTGACAGGTGTGTTCCCTTCAGTGAGGCAAGGGCCACTGGCTGGCTTAGTCCAGCTGAGAACCATCTTCACGTGGGGTAGAGTGACCAGCTCATCTTATGTCACCTGGAATTTGTCCACCTTTAGAACAGAGTGCCAAGTGCCAGAGACAATCCCAGTTCCAGACCAGACAAGAAGGTGGTCACTTCAGGTGAGGTGACCTACAGAAAAGAAAAGAAAAAAAAAAACCACTTTGTTATAAGAGAAAGGACAAAAGGGGGCTGAAGAAGGGGGAAACACTTCCCTTTAGCTGGGCCTATTCATTGTGAATGAAGTCCCCATCCCATTGTGCAGATTATGTTTTAAGAACAGGCCTATGCCTTCAGCCCAAGCCATCACTTCAGAGTGTTTCTTCATCACTGAACTCAAGCAGAGAGCCAGGATTTCTCTGCAGGACCTGTATACACTATCCAGGCCTTGGCCTGGCTCTGCTCGGTGGTCTTACACCTTGTGACCGTTTGGCTTTAATTCTCATGCTCACCTCCAGTTCTGCTTCTGTGTGTTTACTCTGGTCTTCCCGGTTTCTGCATACCACTGCTTCATCATGCTTGGATCTAGCCTGAAGTTCCCTCCCTTGGATCTTAAGTGCAGTCACCTGCCACAGACATTTTTCCTGCTTTCCTGAGCATGCAGCTCACTGCTGCCCCCACCTGTTCCCAGGTGGAATTCACTAGCTATTTATATTGGAGCTGAATGTGGGAGGGCTCAGTACCTAGTCATAGCTAGTATCACACGCATGTGCACACGCATGGCACACATACACACACACACACACACACACACACACACACACACACACACACACATGGGTGTGGCTCAGAGGAGTGAAGTAATTTCCCCAGATTTACAATACTAGTCAACTCTAAAATTGCGTAAAACTCAAAATTTTGAAGTCTTCCTACTGAACATGCTAATTCTATCGACTGTGGTGGGGGCACAGTAAACATGCAACTGACAAGTTCTAAGATCCTCCCTCTGTCTCTCTCTCCACATATCTTTGTTACCAGCACTCAGTAAGATCAAGTACATATAAAAGTACTTTTCAGGACTTTAAAAATCAATCTCTATTTCTAAGCCAAAACAGGATTTAAAGACATTTTTATTTTTATCGAATTTTTTTGCTTGCACATATGCATGTGCACCATTTGCATGCCTGGTGCCCCTTGAGATCAGAATCCCCTGAGATTGCAGTTAGGATAGTTCTGAGCTATAAGGTTGGTTCTGGGAATTAAACCCAGATCCTCCAAAAGAGCCATGTGCTCTTACTCTTAAACACGGAGTCATCTCTCAAACCCAGAGAAAAAATAGTGTAAAATACATTGTAAAATTATGTCCTAATAACTAATCTACTGGTTTCTAAGCTTTCTAAATGTATTCACTGTTGATCATGATTATTATGTCATTTTTCCTACATGAGCCAAGTGCTGCTCTAAACTAGCGGTTCTCAACGGTGGCTGGCATTGTCAGGGCCCCTGAGTCAAAGCTGATTTATGTTTATGTCAAGACATTAGCTACAAATGCAGCTTGATAAACCACAGTCTCTTTTAAGTCAACTATCTCTAATAAGAATTTCAAAACTGGGGGCTGGAGAGATGGCTCAGCAGTTAAGAGCACTGACTGCTCTTCTAGAGGTCCTGAGTTCAAATCCCAGCAACCACATGGTGGCTCACAACCATCTGTAATGGCATCCGATGCCTTCTTCTGGTGTGTCTGAAGACAGCTACAGTGTACTCACATTCATAAAATAAGTAAATAATCTTTATTTAAAAAAAAGAATTTCAAAACTGTAAAATAATGTGTTTCTCATTAAAGTTTCCTTGTAGCAAATACGATTACTTCATGCAAATACATTATTTATATTGACATGTAAGATATTAATTAGAGCAATCTTGCTTCAGCCTCCAGAGTAGATTAATTTAAGCTATATCATTATGTACTTTTTAAATTTCCAAATTTTAAATAAAATCTCTCAGTAATTTTTAAAAGTAAGGAGATCCAATTCAAAGGTTTGAGGACAGTTGTTACAATCAGAAAGTCTTACCTGGCATGATGGCGCACACCTTTAATCTTAGCACTCAGGAGACAGAGGCAGGCGGATCTCTGAGTTCAAGCTGAACCTGATCTATAGAGTTAATGAGTTCCAGGACAACCAGAGATACAGAGTGAGATCCTGTCTCAAAACAAAAACAAAAACAAAAACAAAAACAAAAAACCTGTCCTCATTATGTGTACTAGGAGATAGCACGTAGGCCCTTCTGCATGCTAGGCAAGAGCTAAGGAACATCCTGGTTAAATTCTAAATTAAAAACTAATAAATGTTGTTTGGTATTCCACAAAAAAAAGAAAACTACATTATTGTTATCTTCAAGAATCAATAAACTCTTACTTTGAAGCATCCTTTTATAGTTCAGGCTTGAGTCCATGTGACTTGGGCTCAAATAGTGCTACCACTGCGTAGCAACTTAATTAAGCTACAAGTGAAAGGGAATGGAAAGAAAACCCATGATAAAATTAAGCACCGCTATTTTAAAAGACTGCAAGGATGAGCTTTTATTCCATTAAATGTACCGCCCACCCAAGTGTTGTTTTTACCTGAACTAACCTTTATTTGTAAACAGGTCTCTGTCACAAAGAGAACTGTCATTGTCCCATGCACACACTTGTAGTCATTGCACCTTGTACACACTTGCTGTCATTGTACCTTGTACACACTTGCTGTGATTGTACCATGCACTCTTCTTGTTGTTTTACAAATGTGAGCCTTCTAGAGTCCTGAGAGCAGATTGAGAGAGATTTACATTATGGTTATAACAGTAGCAAAATCACAGTTATTAAGTAGCAGAGAAAATACTTTTATGGTTGGGGGTCACCATAACACAAGGAACTGTATGAAAGGGCTTAAGAAAACCACCAGTTTAAAGGCTGCTGATAAGCATGATGTGCCCCTAACTGAGTCACTGGTGGCGAGAGCCCGGACAGGTGGCTTGATCAGCTGAGACAGGAAGTAGCAGTGGCAGTGAATGGAGTGGCCAGAGAACACTCAGGGATCGGAGTGGGGCTGTCATGCACGCCTCCCACCAGGAATGACAGAAAAGTTTTGCCAGTTAAAAGATAGAATGAAGGGCCTGGAGGCGTCACTCAGTCCCTAGGGCTGTTTTGACAACTACTGTGCAGTTATTCCGAGATGGAGCTATTGTTGACTAAGAAGAAAAGGGTAGCGCCTGAGCTCAACACGTCCCTGTTAGACGTATTTCTGGTCATGGTTAGTCTTCTACTTGTCCACAATGGTGATGTAGTAGGAGCCATTTGATTGGCAGACACCGAGAGTTAGGTGAAATCAATCTAGACTAATGTAGAAGACAGTTCAAATCCCCTTTGCCTGTTCCATTAAAGAACAGCACATATACCAAAGCACATATGTTATCTACAAAGTGTTAATGAAAATATGGTGTTTGTGGAAAGAGAAACTCTGAAAGACATGATTGGAGCCCTCATCAGAGCCCAGCAGTGGTCTGCTTTGTTGCCCTGGATACGAGTCTTCTGGAACTTCACTCTCTCTGTCTCTCCTAAACTCCATCAAGAGAGTCTAGTGTGGTGAGCCTTGCCATTTCCTGGCCTACCTCTGGCCTCGGCTGTACCACAACAAGCCTCTCCCATGCAAAATCTTAGGTTGGTAGAAACCCAGATGGGCCCTTAACTAGTTACTTTTCTCGATGCTGTGAAACATACCCAACAAACGAACTAAGAAAAGAAGCACTGATTAGGGCAAGTCAAACAGAAAGCTGTCCTTATTTAACTTGGTCTGGGACTCCCCAGTCCAAAAAAAGGGATTTCCCATATTCCAGGTGGTCTTCCCTTCCCATGTATTCTTTTTGGACACCGGTTCATAGATATGCCCAGAAGTGTGTTTCCATAGTGATCCAAAATCTAGTCAAGTTTAGCAGTAGTTACCTCCAGTGCAAGATCGAACAGTCCTCTGAGGGGGAAGTGAGGATGGTTATAGGAAAGACAGAAAAGACAGATACTAAAGTCCTATCAATACTGTGGCAGTCTCAAGTTTTTCTTAGGCCTTATATACTCTATAGTATTGTGGGAAACAAAGCCAGACGCTAACAGGAACAATTTGCTATCCCAAATACCTCTGTTCCTTCCACCAAGGTCAACAGTATCTTCAGCCCCTCACCTTGAGCCTCCTCACACAAACCTCCTCTGATCACTCCATGTCTCAGCAGTCTGTTAACCTGCCTTGACACTTCTCTCTCTCTCTCTCTCTCTCTCTCTCTCTCTCTCTCTCTCTCTCTCTCTCTCTCTCCTCTCTCTCTCTCTCTCTCTCTCTCTCTCTCTCTCTCTCTCTCCTGCTCTCCTGCTTTAGAGAAGCAGCAAAACAGCCCCTGACAACCTCCTCCCATTTACCTATTTACTTTGGACAGGGACATAGCCCAGTCTGGCCCCACGCAAGGACACTGGCAGAGGGAACTCACTTGAAATGTTTCCCACACACCATGATTATTCCCAGAAGGAAAAGCCTCCATTTCCTTTGCTCAAAGGTGTTATCCTTAAGTTATGTTTCCCTAAGATAGCCTTTCTTGCTCAATAAATTAATTAATTAAAAGCTCTACGGGCTACGGGCTTCCTAACAGTCCCTGCAGTAAAGCTCTAGGATTGCTACTAACAGCAGAACTGTATTCTCCCCCACTTCTGGAATCCAGAAGTCCCAAATCAAGTGTTAGCAGTATCATGCTCCCTCTGGTGGCTCTCTCGGTGACTTCAGTCTTTTCCCTGTCTTCTGGAGGTAAATGGCCATTTGGTCACCCTTGACTTGTGACCGTCCCCTCCAATCCCTGATTTTTTACCTTTCTTCCTTCTGTCTGCTGCCCAAGGCCTTTTTCTTTCTAGACACCATTCGATTCAGACAGGGTCCATACTAATGTAATATTATATTGTTTCCAACTGGTTCATGTTTAATCATCTTATTTCCATGATGATGTATGCCTAGAATTTGGGAAGCCAGTCAGAAGGATTGCCACAAGTCCAAGGCCAGCTTTGTCTACATGATGTCTGAATTTGCTAAGCCATGTTTACAAAGGAAGAATTTGCCTTTTTTTTTAAGTTTTTTTTTCATATAAAATAACATTCTGAGGTTCCATTCTGAATTTTGGGGGAGACACTATTCAGCTCAACACAGACAACAATGCCCCTCAGGAAACATTTGCCCCCCTTGTGCTCTCCCCGAGAGAGTCATACCACTCCATCTTCCTTTCCTCAACCAGTGTCTTAGTCAGGGTTCTCCAAAGAAATGTACAGGCTGTTTTGATTTGCATTTCCCTGATGACTAAGGATGTTGAACATTTTTTCAGGTGTTTCTCAGCCATTCGGTATTCCTCAGTTGGGAATTCTTTGTTTAGCTCTGTACCCCATTTTTAATGGGGTTATTTGAATTTCTGGAGTCCAGCTTCTTGAGCTCTTTGTATATATTGGATATTAG
>NC_034596.1:67907070-67927208 GCF_900095145.1 Mus pahari
CCAGGGCCAAGTAGTGGGAGTGGGTGGGTAGGGGAGCAGGGGTGGAGGTGGGGTATAGGGAACTTTCGGGATAGCATTTGAAATGTATATAAAGAAAATAATAATTAATTAATTAATTAATTAAAAAATTTATCTAAAATAAAAAGAAATGTACAGACACACACACACACACACGCACACGCACACGTACACGCACACGCACACGCACACGCACGCGCGCTGGCAACAAGATAGACTTGCCAGAAAAAGTGAAGATGAACAGGCAAAAAGCAAAAGCTCCCTTCTTCCTTTTATCTATCTGCCACCAGGAGGGGCTGCACACATTTAGGATGATGGCTCTCCCCTCTTCAAAAAATGAGATCACCACTAGCCCTCACAGAAGTGTTTTGGTTCCTTTCAGATCCAGCAACGTTGTCAACCAAAATCAACCATCCTCTCTAGCAGGGCGAGCATGGCCCCGCCCCTAGAGTCTGCCGACTATCTGCTGGTAACAGAGAATCAGTTGCAGAAAACAAATATTTGGAAATGAAGTCGTTTCCCTTAACAGAAAAGCAGCTCCAAGAGGGAAGAGAACTGTGTGGTTCACTGATGTGTGCTCTGACTCAAAGACAACAAAGGCAGGATGGCAAGTGCTCTTCAGCAGACAGATCAAGTACTCTGGGAACAACTCTGAATTCAAGTCTTTGAAATCGCTAGTCTTGGTTAAAACCATAAAATAACCATTGTTCCACATTCTGTGCTGCTGAGATCTGATATAAAATGTTGCCAAAGCTCCTGCAAATACTGCAATAGTGTTTCTGTTGTGTAACTTGGGAAGGCTGCCATTGTAATGGGTAAGGAAATTGGTGTGGCTGTGTTCCAATGAAAACTCACTCTACAAAACCATGGAGCAAGCTGGACCTGGACCAAAGCCATCTTTTGCCAACTCTTTCTCTACACAAATTCTATCCTGTACACGTCCTTTTCTCTTCTCTCTTTCCTGTCCCTGGCCACCAGAATGCCACTTTTTCTTGTCAAGGATGTACAGACACCACACCTGCACCTGCATGGAGAATGCAGTTTGGTATTTGTTGACCAGGTGGATTAGCTCACACGACCTGTAGAGTATATGCCTCTGAAAATGCATGGAGCCTGAACAAAGCAACACAGAAGATATGTGAAGGAAGAGGCAGCCATAGGACCACACACTGAAGACTGACAGGGCCACAGTGTGCAACTCCTTCCTGAGAGAAATACACATGTGCACTCTAACCCGTGAAAGCTACAGTGGGGGTATTACCCAGCAAAGCTGGACCATCCAGAATTCTGGGGGCCTAACCTTTGCTCCAGTGTGTCTAGAAGACAGGACAATAAGCCAAAGATTAACCTTGTACCTGGAAGTTTAATGTTTTCCTTGTTTAATCTCGGGTACATACAAATTATGTTTCTTTCCTGTGCCTCCCTCTCAGAATGGGAAGAAGGTCTTCCTGTGCCTGCCCCCATTGTTTTATCTGAGAAGTATATTGCTTGACTTATTTTACAGATCTACCAGCAACCAGGAATTTGCCTTGAGATTCACTAATGTTTGTTTTACATGATATGAAGACTCTTGGCTTTGGCTCTGAGGTGATGCTTGAGTTTGGGGCTGTTGGGATGGTGGTACATTCGAGAAAATGAAACCATGGAGAGAACTAGTCGTGGGATGCAATGACCAGAATGTTTGTGTCTCCCTAAGTTCTTATGCTGGAATTCTAACTCCATGGCAATTAAGAGGAAGGGCTTTGGGGAGGTTAGATCATGAGGAAAGAACACTCATAAATGAGATTACTGCTCAGAAAGGATGGCCAGTGGAGTTCACTTAATCCTTACCCTGATGAGAAAACAGTAAGAAGTTTGAAGTTCTTCATCTTGCCGAGTGGGGATTAGATACTCGTAGTAAGTCATGGTTGTTAATTGGAGCTTTATAAATCCCAGTCTTCATAGAGCATTTGGTTTGCTTAATGTGGAGGAAACCTGAGATATTTTAGAGAGAAAAATTACCTGTAAATATGACATAGTTTAAATAAAGTAATAAGCATATAACTTGGTAAGCATACAGTCAATGGTTCTTTCTTCCTGTGTGACAGCTACTAAGCTAGATGCTGGGCTTACAACCACCAATGAGGGAGGGATGGTCCATGCCCTGGCAGAGCTCAGGGCCTTATGGTGGAGGCAGACAGGATGCAAATCTTTAGCAAAGGTCAGAGTGATGGTGTGAATACAAATAAGGAGAGGAAATGCCCCAACACAGAAGGCGAAAGAATATGCTCCCCAAGTTGCCTTCAAGGTATTTTCTTTAGAACACATGTAATTATAAAGTCTTCACTGTCTTACTCTATATACGTGTAGACATATGACCTTTCTTGTGACCTGGGGGACATCTTTTTTAAATGTAATCCTCAAGGGAGATGGCTCCCTTCTCTTCTTGTTTCCTTGGTAATGTCGGGGCCTAATTACAAGGCACCTCTGTCTCCATCTGCCTTCTGTCAGGAAGCTAGCTTGTTTGTACATTAGCTCAAGCCATTTAGTTACTGCCGGTGGTCCAAGCGAGTTACCATGAGAATTTAGGATAAGCTTTACGCTCATCCTAAAGGTGTGACCAAGGATGCTTGACAAGCTCTCTCAACTGAGGACCAGTTGTTTAGTTTTGGACTATGTGAGCCATGAATTGGACCTGCTCAGCTATATAATGTCATCCTGCACTTGTAATCCCTTTAGCGGCTTGCCTGTAAGACCTGTCGACGTTAGTGTGATGCTTTTACACTGATATGACTTCTTCCAGCTCTGTGGAAAGGATTTTGGAGGAATGGCCAGAGATTTTTGTTTTCCCTTAAACTTCCCCAACAAGAAGAATAAGATTTCCCAAGTACAATTTTAGAAAGGAAGTCTGGGACAGACATTCTGGGAAGTTATCACATAGTAGTTGGTAAATAAAGTGTGCTTGTCTTAGCCTAGATGTTCCATTCCTGCTATTTAACCCAGAGAAACTGTCCTTCAGAAAACCATTATAGGTTGATCCCTGTAGTGGTGTTTATTGGAATCAAGCTGAGAGGCCATTATTAGGAATGTAACAAGAACAAAAGATAACAATGGCTGGTGTATGTTATAGTCTAGAATGCAGAATACAGAACCAGTTAACTAGATGTATATATTAAAACACATATGTATGTCAAGATAGTATGAGAGTTAAAGCTCCAAATAAATTTTATATCAAAATACCATGTATATAAATAAAAATATGGACATAGAACCCATGTAAAAGAAAAATGTTTGAAACTCATAAGAGGCATTCAATTGTACTGCATCAAGGTAGGCCATTCTACGTCAGCTCATACAAGGCATTCAGTTGTACTGCATCAACTTAGGACCTTTCTACCTCAGCTCATAAAAGGCATTCAGTTGTACTGCATCAACTTAGGGACTTTATACCTCAGCGACAGTATGCTAGCAAACCTAGGGACCTGAGTTCAATCCCCAGGATTCCCACAATAGAAGAAGACAACTGACGCTTGAACCTTGTCCTCTGTCTTCCACATGCATTTCATATGCATGCATACACATGTATGCATTCCATATGCATCCATAAATGTGATAAGTAAATGTTAAAATACAACATGCAGTATGAGAGAAAATCCTTGCCAGCTCCACTTCCAACAGAGGAGCTATATCCATGATATGTCAAGCACTTAGATTTTGCTAGGCAGTAGTGGCTCACCCCTTTAATCCTAGCACTCAGGAAGCAGAGGCAGGTGGATCTTTGAGAGTTTGAGACCAGCCTGGTCTACAGAACAGGTACCAGGACAGCCAGGGCTACACAGAGAAACCCTGTCTTAAAAAGCAGAAATAAGCAAGCAAAGAAACAAACCAACAGAACTTCACATTTAACACCAGAAGAATAAGTAACCCAATCAAATGAACCAAAGACATTTCTCAAAGTTCAGACAGACAGCAGACATTTGACAAAAATCTTAGACTTTTTAACCATCAGACAAATGCAAATCAAAGCTACATTGACTTTTATTTTGCTCCAGTTAGATAGATAGAATGGCTATTATCAAGAATGCAAAGTAAGTAAATGCTAGAGAGGATTCTGGCAGGTGGGAACTCTCGTATTAATAGTAGAATGTAGGGCTGGTGAGATGGCTCAGCAGGGTGAGAGCACTGACTGCTCTTCCAAAGGTCCTGAGTTCAAATTCCAGCAACCAGATGGTGGCTCACAACCATCTGTAATGAGATCTGACGCCCTCTTCTGGTATGTCTGAAGATAGCTACAGTGTACTTAGATATAATAATAAATAAATCTTTAAAAAAAATAGTAGAATGTAAATTGGTGCAGCCTCATGGAAATCAGTGGGAAGATGCCTCAAAAGGCTAGAAAAGATCTACCATATGACCCAGGTCTACCAGACCTGGGTATTAAGGCACCATACAATAGGTCTGCTTAGCCATGTTTGTTAAGTCACTATTCACAGTAGCCAGTTTACAGAATAAGCCTAGGTATTCGGTGACTAAATAGATAAAGAAAAATATATAACATGCAGGCGTGCGGGCGTGCGCGCGCGCGCGCGCACACACACACACACACACAAACACATACAGAAATACTGATCATTCATTCATAAGGGTAAAAAGCCATTGATAGGAAAATGAATGGAACTCCATGTTATTATATTCAGTGAAATGAACAGGACTCAGAGAAGCAAGCATTGCATGTTTTCTCTCATAAGAAATGAGAATCTGCAGAAGGGATGGGGGAAAGGAGCAGCGAGCAAGTATACAGAGGGCTATCGAGGAAGAAAGGGGACCAGAGGATGAACACTGTCAAAATATGTAACGTGTGTATGAAAACATCACAGGAAAACCATTTTCTATATGGTTAGCATGCATTAACATGACGAAGAATCCTTGGTTTTTGCCAGTGGCTAGGATGAGGTTAGGATATAGGCAACAGCTGGGGGAGGAATGAAAATGAGAAGGGCTTTGTGTGAGCTGTTGGAAATATTCTGAGGCCTAAGGATATGATGGAGGCTTTACGCCTAAGTTCTAAGTGCGGAGAAGGTGGAGATGGGCTTCTCCCTCACAAGAACCAGCCATCTCTCCTGCGGAATAAGCTTCCCTCTCTGGCTTAAATTCATGTCCTTGGTCTGGTGCCTAGAGAGAAGGGTGTCGTGAGGGTGAAGTCACCTGGGACAGGGGAAGGTCCTTTTTCTGTTCATTAATTATGTTCCAGCAAATCATAGTCGAAGCCTAACTCTTTTAGGTAGAAACCGTAGATGTAGAATTATGTCGACCTAATTAAAATTTTGCCTAGCACAGCTTCTAAGTTTTAATTGTATCCTAATGTATTCATTTCCTAGAATTGGAATATTCATTGCTAGCCATTAATAAGCGGCCCTTTAATGATGACTTTGTAAGAAGCACATAATCTACTACTGCTTGAGTAAGTTTTGAATTGTGTTCCATTTATGGGTTTTGTGACATGTAAAATTCAAGCACGAGGCAGTGAACTTTTACACACAATCTAATGAAATCATTAGCTGGGAAGCCGTCATCTGTACAAAGATCAAGTGTTGATAAAAACATGAAACTCAAATTAGCACTTAAAGTTCCCAGACTTTTCATTCTTCTGACTTGCCATTCTTCTTTTTGTAATGATGGGTTTCTTGGACAAATAAATTTAATAGTCAATCCAAAAGATTTTAATTAATGAATGGTTACATCATTCAAGCTTTTCTTTTCTTTTGATTTTTTTCCTTTTATTGAAAATAGATTTTTTTTTCCTCAAATGACATCTACTGATTTTGGTTTTGTTCTCCCCACCTCCCCTCCCATCTGGATCCACCCTTTTTATGTGTCTAAATAGTAAATGAACAGTCTTCTAAAAATAACAATAAGATATGAGATAAAACAAGAACTAACACATCTGAATAGGGCAAAACAAACAGAAGGAAAAGAACCCAAGAAAAGGCACAAGAAACAGATATAGATGCAGAGATCACACATTAAGGAATCCCATAAAAACACTAAACTACAAGCCATGTGGATGAAAAGAACTGATAGAGCAAAATAACAATAATAATAATAATAGTAATAGTAAAATAATAATAATAATTATTAATAATAATATTATTAAAAGCAAAATGGGGGTAGGAAAAGCCCTGACACAGCATTGTGAGACAAGGAACTTCCCAAGATGTCACTGAGTTCATGTTCTGTTGTCACCTACAGCTGGGCACGCAGCCTGCCCTGAAGAGTAGTTTGCTTCCACAGTGAGACTCCCTTGGAGGAAACTAAATTCTCACTGGCAAATGCTAACTATTAGAGATGGCTTTGGGGCTAGAGATGGGAACGTATGTCTGCTTCTTCTCGCGGTGATTTCACTTCCATTTACAGATACATTAAAAAAAAATGTATCATATGTCAACCTGAAAATGAGATTAAAAAAGCTGGCCGCACCTTTCCGATTTAAGCGACATCTGGAGTATTGAAACAAACAAGCAGTTTTAACAGATTACTTTGGAAAAAGGATTTAATTTGGCAAATCACCAAAGGTTTTTTCCTCTGAGCCTGTAGAGGACGCTAACACAAGTCCTGCTGCCAAAGTCAGTGAGCTTTCCCTAGAGAAAAAGAGCACTCTTCCCATTATGGGTGGGTGTGAGTCTCAGTCTGCTTTCTTATACAATCCAGAACCACCTACCCATAGGGGGAACTGCCCACAATGCCCTGGGCCATCCCACATCAATCCTTCATAAGAAGATGCTCAATAGAAAAACTGCTTGCTGTGCAAATGTGAGGACTGGACTTCAAGGCTCAGAACCCAAATAAAGCTCCGTTAGGTCGTGAGTGCTGGCCTGTAGTCCCAGCCGGGGCGGGAGAAAAGAGTAGATGTCTGAACCCCACGGGTCAGACAGACGGACAGACAGATTACCATAATAGCAGGAGCTCCGGCTTCAGTGAAACAAGATACAAGGCTCCTGAAGAATAGTTAGAGCTGGCCTCATCGTATGCGAGCTCTCACATAACCTGTTTTTATATAATAAATACAGCGTGCATATTAACACTTCCTCTTGTAGGAGAAATCACAGCAGACTCATAGACTTCAAAACTAAAAAATGTATTCTGATAACCTGTATTCCGATAACCTCTGTACACCCATCCCCGAACACTACATTCTTCCTGCTCTGGTTTGTTTTCTAGCACTATGATAAGCATCATGACCAACAAGCGATTTAGATAGCAAAGGGTTTATTTCATCTTATGACTCCATCGGCAAAGAAAAGTCAGACTGGAAAATCAGAAAAAAAAAAAAAAGGAACCTGTGGGCAAGGGTTGAAGCAGAACCATGGAGAAACTCCGCCTACTGGCTCCCTCTCCGCAGCTTTCTGTCTTCTTATACAATCCAGAACCAAAGGTGGAACTACCTACAGTGGCCTGGGTCCTACAGACTTGCCTTCAGGCCAATCTGATGGAGGCATTTGCTCAATTAAGGTTTGTGTCAAGTTGACAAAACAAACAAACAAACAAAAAGATTCAAACAAAAAACTCAACCAGCAAACCCCAAAGTGAGAATTTTGATGCATCATTAAATAATTTTAATCTAACTGATCTATGATGAAATTTCTTTAAAGTTTAGAAATTAAAACTATCCTCCTTCTATTTAATCTTTATATTCTCAACAGAAGGCTTCTTCAAGCATAGGTTATCTTGTTCAACTAGATTTTCAGTGAGGAAGATAGTAAAAATAAAACCTGAATCAGAGTTTAAACAAACAAAAAAACAAAACAAAAAGAAAAAACCCTGGCATCACTTTTTCCCGTAAGTCACAAATAATTTAATTGGCTTACTTTTGATCTGTTGCTGACAAGAAGGAACAGTGTTCAGTGAAATGAAAATAGAGAGAGAAAATTAATTCACTTATTCAGTGAATGTGCTAACAGACAATATTACAGACAGCAAATGCATCGGATGCGGCCAACTCTTAAGTTGTTAAATAGAAATATTTATAATGTGAACTTTTTCTTGAGAAAGCAATTGAAAGCTGAGTGAAGAAGCCCTCTGGTGATAGAAAAGAGCATCACTGATGCTAGTTTGCAAGGATCCTATGGTCATAAATACTAACACAACCCCACTGAATTATAAAAATGAGTGCAGTGCTGTCTAGCCGGGTGTGTTGGCACATGCCTTTAATCCCAACACTTGGGAGGCAGAGGCAGGCAGATTTCTGAGTTCAAGGCCAGCCTGGGCTAGAGAGTGAGTTCCAGAACAGCCTGAGCTATACAGAGAAACCCTGTTGATACAAAACTTGACACAATGACAGAATCTCAACTGAGGAACTGCCTCTATCAGATTGTCCTGAGGGCATATCTGTGGGACATTTTTTTGATGAATGACTGATAGTAGAGAGCCCAGCCCACTCTGGACAGTGACTCTCCTGAGCAGATGGTCCTGGTTTGTATAAGAAAGCCACCTGAACCCCACAGTATTTCTCCACTGCTCCTAGCTGGGCTGGCTTCCCTGCTGAAGGACTGTGATCTGATCATATAAGCCAAATAAACCCTCACCTCAAGCTGCGTCCGTTCTTGGTGTTTATCTCTTGCAATAGACAGCAAACAACAACATGCTGGGCCCAAAATAACCTAATGCAAGCCTCCCAAGCAATTATAAACTGTCCTGGTAGCCAAATTTTCAACGTAACAAACAAAACATAACCTTATTTAACCCAATGCACCCCAAAATAGTTTAACATGTGATCGATACAAAAACCATTAACGAAATCGTTTCCATTGCATCTCTGTATACCAAGTGCTTAAATTTTGAGGTATATTTTACTGTACACGTCAGTTCAGACTACCGCATTTAAAGGGCACATACATGGCTGTGGTTAGTGGCTAACTCTATTGGATGTTGTGGTTGATTTGGTCTGTTTTATAAGTTCATTGCTTTCTCAGCCAGTCTCTCCCTGTCCCTTTAACTTCTACTCTATTTTGTAAATTACTGCCTCCTGAGAATTTTGGCAAATTTAAGACACTCGAAAGCCTGCCTGAGAACTCCTAAAAGACCAGTGGGGGTCGATTGCTTGGAGACGTTCCTGGGCGCGCGGTCTGGCGCTTGCCCTTGGGGACTCACCGGACTCTCTTGGTGGCCGCAGCTGCGCAGCAGCTGGGACCGAGACCATCAGCGGCGGAAGGGGGAGGATGGGGAACCGTCTTGTGACCTCACTGCTCCACGCCTTGCTGGGGATCAAAACCAATTAGTACTGCTGACTTTGAGGCTCCAGGTGTCAAAAACTTTAACTGTAAAAATGCCAGGACCAGGTACCCACCGCCTAGCCCACAGACTGTCACTATCCTCGGAAGGAAACAAAATGAAGTGATACACCCAAGACTAAGAACTAGGCACCGGCCGGTTCCCACCGCTCAGCAGGAGCCATAGCAAAGGTGGGAGGGGAGGTCTTCCGGAAGGGGGCGGAGGAGGGTCTTTCCTGCTTATGTTAATTGGTTGTAGTTTGCCACCACGTGATGCAGACAAGGATGGGCGGCTGATTTCCCCGCCCTCCTCATCCCCTTCGTGACCCAGAGGTCAAGAGAGGCGGAGAGAGGGTTTCCTAGGCAACCGCAGTGGGCGGTCAGTACACAGCAGGCCCGGGGCTGGAAAGGTGTGGTGTCAAATGCAGGAAGGGATTGGGAGGTCGGAGTGCACTCTGACCTGTCTAGGACAGCCCCGGAATCCATCCTCTCTCTGGAATAAGGTACTGAGTATCCGTCTTCTGGTTGCCTCTAGGTGTCCCTCCCCTGTAGGAAGGACTAGGGAGTCAGCTGTACTCGCACATGGAGGAAATCTCCCAGCAGCACACAGGTCAGGGGACCTATGTGATGGTGCAATGGGGGTTATAGTAATATTGTGATGGTAGTTATAATAATAAAAAATAATAGTGTTACTTCAGAGAAGGATCCTAAGAAAAAGAAAGAAAAGATGTGCCCCAGGCTCGGGCAGCTACTGGACTGAAAGACTCAAGTGACAGTGATCATTTAGAAATAGGAGGGCTTTTGCGTGACCCACCAGGGAGAACTATTGGGTTCTGGCTCCTTTATACTCAAGGGAGAAAACAGTTGGACCACGTAGGGCTTCTGCTGGGCAGAAAGATGGTAGTTTCTTAGATTAATGCTCACTCAGCCCTCCTGGAAGTCAGGAGTTCTTTACTGACCAGTTAGTACTGTGCTACAAATTGCCATGCAGAACAATGTTTAAAATCATGTTGGGTAAGATGTGTGTGGTATGACAGTTGATTGGAACCATTTGATAAATTATGTTGTACGATCACCATGTGTCAGACGTAGTTCCTGTTCTCGGTGAACATGTTAGGAGGAAGGACCTGCAAGTATCACAATACAATGTGACAGACAGTAGCTATACAGAGGACATGTGCTAACCTAACCTAGTCACATGAAATAGAATGTTTACAATAAGACCAAAGAGGATGCAAGCCTTCGAAGAAGACTCAATGCACTCTTTAATGACATATGGAATATAAAGTCCAGGAGAAGAAGATATTTCAAGGAGAGGAAGAAGTATGTGCTAGCCATCACTGGACTAGAGTTGTAGCCAGTGCTGGAAAGTCGAATGGCTGTTTTGGTTGACCAGGGGCTTAAGAGATTGGCATGAGTCTGAAAATGATGATTATAAACAACTTCCAAGAGGAGGAGCATAAGCAAATATACCCCGCAGGAGGCTTGGCTGCTCCCGTGGATTAGAGAATGGGGTAGGTAGTGGGACAAGAAGGGCCATGATGGCAGAGAGTGGAGAGGAAGCATGAGAACTCTGTGTGTGTGTGTGTGTGTGTGCGCGCGCTCGAGCATGTGTGTACTTGGTGAGAAATGAGCCTGGGAAAGGCATGGGGGGGGGTAAGTCTCAAGCTTCCAACTGGGATGAAGAAGGGATGGGTGGTGGTGTCCTTTAGCACAAGAAGGCATTCATTAAGGGGAAACAACATTAGTTGGAAATACAAGCTCAGCTTGGGACAGACATACTGCATTTGAGATGCCTGTGACACGTTCATGTGGAGATTTCCACGTCCATGTGGGCTTTTGAGTTTATCGCCTAGGAAAGAGGACACGAAAGATGAGTGACTTTTACAAAAAAGGAAGCTGTTAGTGCAAAATAACAAGTAGAGGACTGGGGAGACAGTTTAGCCGATGAAGCGCTTTCCTTGCAAGCAAGAGGACCCAAGTTCCATCCCAGAACCCATGTAAATAAAACATGGCGTGTAATCCCCTTGTTCACCCAAGCTAGCCTAACGGGAGTTCCCATCAAGATGAGAGACACCGTCTCAAAAGGAAGTCGAGGTGGGTGGCACCTGTGGGATGCCCCTGAGATTATCCTCTGACCTCCACACTTAGATGCACACAGCAGGGTTTATACTTGCATGTGCATACACAGAGTGGGAGGGAAGGGGAGGGAGGGAGAAAGGAGATAGAGAGAGACCGAGGGGAAAATGTAAGAACAATCAGTATTGCTTAGTGCTATCCTCATTGCTCAAAGTCACGTCAAGGTCAAGTTGAGGCTGAACCGTGTCCACTGCCTTTGGCAATCTGGAGTTTATTTACTGTTGTTGGTCTTGTTCAACAAGAAGTAGATGCTGTGATGGCTTGAAGGGTTTTCTTTCACATTACACTGGGTTGAGGACTGCATGGAGTAAATTATTGTTGCTGATGATTGTCTAGAAAGTTCTTTGTGAAATGTGAAACATAGCTATTCGGGTTTTCTTTTCTTTTCTTTTTAATGCAATATAGGAAGGACTTTTCTAAATAGGAAAACCTGTACTCATACACAGAGAAGAGGAGACCCTATGGGAAGAAAGATGAAGGACTGGCAGGGCAGTCTCTAACAGAGGTAGAAAAGGTGGACCCGTGCACAGAAAAGCTGATTCTTTTCAGTCAAAACAAAGACTTTATTTATTCATTGTATGTGATACGTGTGCACATGTGTGTGGGGGCATGCTCACTCAAGGGTGTGTGGATATATATATCAGAGGCTGCTTATATGGAATGTCTTCCTCAATTGCTCTCTACCCTATTTTTGAGACAGTCTCTCAGTAAACTGTAAGCTTACCAATTCAGCCAAATTGCCGGACCGGGCAAGCCTTCCCCAACTTGCACACCCCTACCCCACAAGTCCTTGGGCTCTTTCTGTCTCCACTCACAGGCCTGGATTGCAGGTATCTAGCATTCCCATGGGTGCTAGGAATCTAAACTGAAATCCTCATGCTTGCACAGCAAACACAAGCACTTCACCCACTAAGCCAGCTCCCTCAGCCCCAAAATGAACATTTCTACTGAGCCAAAAGTCCTAAGGGGGTGGGGTGGGCGATGTGTCTTTAAGGAGAAAGGAAATTGAAGGGAGTACATCCTAAGACAGCCCTGTTGCCTGTGAAGGTGAGGACAGGACAATCTGACAAGAGATGGGGGAGGAGGCAGGGAAGGATGATAAGGGGGAGAGGAGAAGCGAGGGAGAAAGGGGGAAGGCTTGAGAAGGGTGGTACATGTTAGTGTACTCTCATGGATCCCAGGATTTTCGTCTTCCAGCCTCTTCTCATGGGAAAGGGAGCTCAAGAGAAACAGAAATGCTTGCCTCTGTAACTGGGGAATAGCTTTTTATAGCTCAGATGTTGTGCAAATTTGGGGGTTTCCATTGGAATCTGCTTTGAAAATTAACTTCTGAGCTAGAATGAGATTATTTTGCCTAAATGGGTCATTGATGCTGACAGGGTATTATGAAGTTGAGAGAGAATCTGTATGTCTGTGTACCCAGAAATGTAGTCTCCCTGACTAAATGAAGAGATGTGCTTTGTTTTTACAAAGACTCGGCACTATAGAGGTGAACTCGCTTCCTCTAATATAACTGTAATGCGCTCTTCAGTCAGAATTCCAGCTGGACTTTTAAAATTCTTTTTTTTATATTTCATTTATAATGTGTGCGTGTGGATAGTGTGGTGTGTGCAAGGTGTTCAGGTACTTACAGACACCTTGGAATAGGATCTGCAGAGCAGGGGTAGCTCTTAGTCTGCTGATGTCGGGACTAGGAATGGAGCTCCGGGCCTCTGGAAGAACAGCAAGTGCTCTTAACCTTTGAATGAACCTCAAGCCCCAAAACAGAGCTCTTTAACAATAACAACAACAAATCCTAAATATAAGTCATAAAATAAATATAAAAAACTAAGAAACGTAAAAGAAGGAGGAGGAAAAGGAGAAGGAAAAGGAAGGGGAAGAGGAGGAAGAATAAAAAGAGGGAGAGAGGGAATTGTATTGGCAACTATAGAAGCATAGAAGGAAGGCTTTATTTTGGACTTGTGGTCCCAGAGGGTTAAGAGCCTGTATTAGTCAGGGTTCTCTAGAAGAAGAGAAGTGTGTGTGTGTGTGTGTGTAAGGAGAATTGATCAGAATGGCTGTAAGCTGTGGCAGTGGTCTGGCTAGTCCAAGAATGGCTATCTCCTGACTGGAGACATGACTGGACTGGATGTCTCAGCTGGTTTTTGGTCTAAGTTGGAATCCTATGGAAGTAGGGTTCTAATACCGGCAAAGTAATGCCTCAGCTGCAGGATAAATAGGCTTGTCCATGAGGGTGAGGGAAAGTAGGCAAAACCCAAAAACTTCCTTTTTCCATGCCACCAGAATGTGTGGCCTAGATTTAGGGTGGGTCTTCCCACCTCAGATAATCCAATCAGGAGAAATAATATCCCTTACAGGAGTGCCCAGATATTTAGGTGTTAGTTGACTCCAAATGCGGTCATCACAAAGCTAGTCACCACCATGGTGAGGAGGTGTGGCTGTAGGCAGGCATGGTGGCAGAGTTAGCTAAAGGCTAATGTGGCCTTTGAAACCTTAAAGCCTGCCCCCACCCTTGCTATTCCTATGGCACACTTCTTCCAGCAAGACGACCTCACAGCCACCAACTGGGAACCAAGTTTTCTGATTCCAGAGATCATAGGGGGGCAGCTCTTGGAAGCACAGTGACGCAGCTCCTGGAGAAGGGAAGGACAGATCAGAAAGTCCAAAATCAGTGCTGAATGTCTGTAATCACTTAGGAGGAAACCATGTAGTTCTTTCCAGAGTTGATATCTTGGGCATAAATTAAGATTACCCTTATTTGATGTCTTTGGAGGTCTTGAGGATTGGCTCTGACCTTTGCATCTAATGGGCTCTGCTCAATAGCCTTCCTTTCAGTCCCCCGGACATTCAACCAATGGAAGGCCATTCTTCTGATAAGTACAGGGGCTACAAACCGTTCCTTTACTTGGTTTCCCTTCTGAGTAAACCTAGAGAAGGGATACTATGGCCTGTATCTACATAAGGGCCTTTGATGGAGGAGCTAAATGCTTTCAAGTGTTTTCTAGCTAAATTCTTTCACTGCTAGTGTCCTGCTAATTAAGGGCAAAGTTATCCAGATAGCCTTCTGAGCTCTGGGAAAAATGGCAGACTTCCTTTGTCAGCGGGGATTCTCCTCTGACCTTGCCTAGGGAGTTCAACCTCCAACCCCTTACACACACACACACACACACACACACACACACACACACACACACACACACATCCCTACCTGCAAATGTCACCCAGATTTGGTTAGATTACAGGTTCAGCTTCCTTTCTCCCAATAAGAACCCAATCAGTAAGGACCTGAGTTTCCAGGAATGCCTCCCATGCTAATGAGGTACCTCGGTACCTTAGCCTTCAGCCAATGACCTTTGCCCATCCTGCATATTCCTACCCCATTATATATACCCCAAACTATGTAACTCTTAAATCATCCCAAGTAAAGTTGATCTGTCTCCCTGAAGCTGGTCCCAGTGTGCCATTATTACCTAACCATTCGAACTCATGGGTCATCTCAAACCCTGCTGGTGGGACTCTGCTTCCTTGGTCATCATGGGCAGGTGGACAATGAGCCCAGGGAGAAGGGAGACCCCCAGGGTAGCTCCCACATCACTGTTGTATTCTGGAGGTAAAGGTGCGAGAGGTCTAACAGCAGAGGTCGAGGCCTACAGTACCCCCCTGACTGCAGATCCTATCAGTCTGCGTGTTCTTCAGTGTGGCCCGTCACATCCTTCTGCCTTCTCGTCCTGCACATACCCCAAGCATATCCTCAGCCTGTGTACTGACTTCGATCCCCTCTGCCTGGATGCATGTGGTCCATATTCCATCGTGGCTCACCTTATGTATTCAGTTCTTTGCTTAGATCCCACCATATCAACCTAGGTCCCTTTCCCCTCCTTTGCCGTCTGCTCTGGTACCTACTAGGTCTTTGATAGTTAGTGACTAGGGAAATGACTAAACTGAGTCAAGACATCAGTGCGAATAAGGTAATTTTCTGACTGCATTTTGCTCTGTGGAATTAGCTGGGTGAGGTTTCCCCCTTTCCTCCTTGGCTCAATGCCTTGGTCCATTTCATGTTGCGATAATAAAATGCCCAGAGCCGAATAGAATCAGTAGACATTTGTTTTCTACAGTTCTGTATGCCGGGAGTTCCAAGATCAAGGCACTGGGATCAGGTATCTGGTGTGATCTTCATGTGGCAGGTGGAAGAGGGAAAGAGGAAATAACCCCGCTCCATCAGGCTGCTATTGGACACCAGGTCCCATAATTGGGGGAAGGAACCTTCATGGCCTCTGAGCATGGTGTCCCCAATGGAGGAGTTAGAGAAAGGACTGAAGGACCTGAAGGGGTTTGCAACCCCATAGGAAGAACAACAATATCAACCAACCAGAGCTCCCAGGGTCTAAACAACCAACCAAGGAGTACACACAGAGGGACCCATGGCTCCAACCGCATACGTAGCAGAGGATGGCCTTGTTGGGCATCAATGAGAGGAGAGGCCCTTGGTCCTGTGAAGCCTCGATGCCCCAGTATAGGGGAATTCAAGGGCGGGGAGGTGGAGTGGGTGGCGGCACACCCTCATAGCAGTGGGAGGGGGATTGGAGAGGGGATAACATTGGAAATGTAAATAAAGAAAATACCCAATTAAAAAAAAAAAAGACTTTACCTCTTAATGACTTTGTATTGACCACACCTGACCTTCAGAGGGTCCTCCTCCAAGGCATAGTTTCATCAAGGGACAGTGTCCCCAGTTCACACGGCCTGAGTGTGAAGCTGAGGTGTACTTTGCTGTAAGCCCTGCAACAGTTCCTTTCCCCAACAGTTGCTGCTATGAGTTTGAAAACAGCTTAATTTTTTTTTTAACTAGCTTAGTAAAACTTACCTTTCCGGTGTCATGAATTTTGGCATGCCTCTTTTTTTTTTTTTTTTTTTTTTGGTACATGGCTTTTCTCCCAATCTGATGCCTGGTTCATCTTGAAACAACTTCATCAGTCTTTCTAGAGGTCAACTTTTCCATGGTGCAGGTATACATTTCTTTCTTCTTATCTGTTGGCAGGCTGTCTAGTTGTAATCAGGGGTCTGACAGTTGCTAGCACATTAAGGTGATGCACCAATCGGCCTGATGTGACTCCAGGACTGAACTCCATCTTTTGTTTTCTTTAATAGATATATTAGTGTGACCATTGTTTTTAATGGAAGATGATTGAAAGTGAAAACTTAAATCAAGGTGAAATCATTAAAGAACTGGTGAGTCCAAGCCCTGTGTTCAGTAATTTTTGCAAGCGTACTGAGTAGAGCATTCTGACTCTCCTTCCTGGAGCTGTGGGGACTGGTGGGAAGGAGATTCCTCCTATTGGGTGACTGGAGGCACAGGCATCACTATTGAGATCCAGCTTTCTCTTCTATGGTGTATGAGAATGGTGTCTGTTCCAGGGGAAGTTTATAGTTTGTGTTGTCAAAAGATAGTTTTTCAAAAACTAGTTAAAACAGATAATAATTCAAATTCTTTCTTGTCAAACAGTGTTTGTGCAATGGCTTATCTCATGAGATGGTTGGACAGGAAGGGTCAGATGCTTCAAAGCTGGAGATGTTTTTCTCAGGGTATCCCCGAATAGTTGGATTATCATTGTTTCATAATTTATCAAGTCTTACAATTGTTGCTCAAGATATAAAGGAAATTTCAGGGTTGGAGACTTGTTTACGACTTAAAGAACTTTGGATTGCTGAATGCTGCATAGAGGTAAGTTTAAAGAAACAATCTTGCAAGGTGCATCTAATCCTGAATTCTTGACTATGGAAAAATAATTCATTAAAATATATGCAATGTGTATGGATCAAAACTGATAAGTGGGTAAAGATAAAAATTTGTACAAAGTGAAAACAGAATAAGGAATCAAAACATAATATATTTTGGTAAACATATCAAGTTAGGTCATAGCCAGTATTGCATACTAGCAGAACTGATTCACTTTGGCACTAAGTGGTTAGACATGTATTTTAGAAAGAAACACTACAAAATGTGTCATGAGTAATAGAAATGTGCACATCTTTGAACTCAGAAACCTCTACCCTAAGAATTTTACACTCAAGAAGTAATTCAACAACAGAGAACAGTTACCCATAAAAGTTTTAGTTGTACCACTTTCAGAATAAATAAAATCATCAAATGTGAATATTCTGCACATGGAATTGTAAAGAAAGCTATTATGACCTTCATAAAGTCATAATTTTGACATTAATTTATGTAAATATTTTGTAATTTTTAAATATTAGACTTTGAAAATTATGAAAATGTGTAAGATGGTTTTGAGCAAAAAAAAAACCCTGCAGCATCCATAATATCATATGCATATGATTACATTAATAGCAAACAGATGTAGTTGGTTAACATTTAAAGAATACATACAAAATTGAATATGGCTGTATTTAAATGGAGAAATTATATGTTTATTTTAATTTAGAGTTAATTTTTCTGGGTATTTTTATTACAATAAAGTGGTACTTATAAGAAAAAAAGACTTAGAAACTTACTTTATAAGATTTTGAAATTAGTAACACTCTTCAATCTCCTTTTCAACAGAAAATTGAAGGCCTTCAAGGATGTAGAAATTTGGAAAAATTATATTTATATTACAATAAAATTTCCAAAATAGAAAATTTAGAGAAGTTAATAAAATTGGAAGTTCTGTGGCTGAACCACAATATGATAAAAAATATTGAGGTGAGATAATCTTGATAATTTGCATGTAAAGTCAGTTTACTGCTATGGCATTAAAACCACAGTGTCTATGATACAACATGAAGAGTCAAAATAGTTATGAATAGCATCATTACTGTGGCCAAAAAGAACTACCTTCGGGCAAGAGAGATGGCTCAGAGGTTAAATGCACTGGCTGATCTTCCAGAGGACCTGGGTTCCAGTCCCCACCACCCACACAGCAACTCTCAACTGTCTGTAACTCCAGTCCTAGGAAATCTAACATCCTGCTTTGTTCTCTGTGGTACACAGCATACAAACAGGCAACACACACACACACACACACACACACACACACACACACGTCAGAGTTGATGTTTTAAAAAACGTACATGTTGTCTATGCTTCCAGGGCTTGCAGACTTTGAAGAATCTGAAAGACCTCAACCTTGCAGGAAACCTAATCAGCAGCATTGGTATGTACTATTTCCTTTAGAATCTGAGCTAATGCATTTTTTTTCTTTTATTTTATTTTTTTTTCTTTTTGAGCTAATGCATTTTTAAAATGTGTGCTTAGATTTGCCTCTTTTAGACTTTATACCATTGAAAAGCCATTTTACTTTTGCATACATTTCTACCTTAGATCATAGTTCTTTCTACTGAGTTATGAAGATCTTTTTAAAAAAGTATTGGTTCTTTGAGAGTTTCTTACAGTGTGTTTTGACCATATTTATATCCACCCATCTCTTCCCAGATCCACCTCCACTTCCCTACCTATTTTTAAATCTATGGTTCAGATGTTTAACTCTCAGGCACTAGTCATGATTGCTAATTATGCAGTGGTGTTGTTAATCCTATTGAAATGCAGGAATAATGGCCATCTGTAGCTTACAAGTGTCCTGGGGTATAAAACAAAGGTAGAACAAGAAACCTAATTATAAAAGAAAGAAAAGAAAAGAAACCAAATTATTTTTGTGATGCTGAGGATTGAACCCTTGGCCTTGGGTATGCAAGGTAAGCCCCCTGCCACTGAGCTATGGCCTCACTCCTAATGCTTCTTTGATCTTGTTTTTTAATGAAAGGTCGATGTCTTGATCCCAATGAACAACTGGAAAAACTAAACCTTTCTGGAAATCAAATTACTTCCTTCAAGGTATGTTCAACTAAATGATTGGTTTCTGTTTATCTACCTGAGTTACGAACTGTATAGACCAGAGAATATGCCAAACAATCCTCCTTCAAGGAGTAATTGCATTGAGTTCATTACTTTGTGCTTCCTGGTCTAGGGCAGTGGTTCCCACCCTGTGCACTGTGATCCTTTTTGGAGGTTACATATCAGATATTTATATTTTTCACAGCAGTGAGATTGAAGTTATGAAGTAGCAACAAAATAATTTTATGGTAGGGGTGAGCACAACAGGAGGAACTATAAAGGGTCCCAGCATTAGGAAGGTTGAGAACCACTGCTCTAGGGAGTTTGAGCAGCATCTGTTCAGTTAGCCATAGGACTTGATCCTTTTAGAACCAAAAAATAACTTAGTTAGCTGGTAAGATGCTCCTTCCTCTGAACCTTGTCCTAGTCTTACTGGCTTCATTTATCTTGTTGGGGGTTCATCCTCTATGAGCATCTGAAAAGGTAGACTGCCCCTTCTGGGGCTCTGCCTCACTCTCTCTCTACATAATCCCATCCAGTCTTTGGACTGTGAATGCACCTGCTCTAATTACTGCTCGACTGGTCCCTCTGCTCACTGTGTTGTCTCTTCTGAGCTGCAGACATCTCTTAAGGAACTCCAACTGATGCCCCTCCCAAACCCTCCTTCCTTGCAGGCCTCTCTGACTCTCTAAATAGTTGTCTTAGTCAGGGTTTCTATTCCTGGCCAAAATATCATGACCAAGAAGCAAGTTGGGGAAGAAAGGGTTTATTCAGCTTACATTTCCACATTGCTCTTCATCACTGAAAGAGGTCAGGACTGGAACTCAAGCAGGTCAGGAAGCAGGAACTGATGCAGAGGCCAAGGAAGGATGTGACTTACTGGCTTGCGTCCCCTGGCTTGTTCA
>NC_034596.1:67927449-67928847 GCF_900095145.1 Mus pahari
GAACTTTCGGGATAGCATTTGAAATGTAAATAAAGAAAAAAAAGTTTGAGTAAAATGTTACTCTAGTAGTGCAACTGCAAAGGAACTAATCAGGAGGAAAGGCTAGCAGCATTTTAACAGGCACTGGAAGAGGCTCTTCCGAGCAGTGGCAGCGGCCATTCTGAGAGGGAGAGATGAGTATCCTCAAGGACATGGAGATCAGAAGTCATGGGTCTCTTGAGTAAAGTCAGCTCTGTTTGGCTCAAATACATGGTGTGTACGAGAGCACAGGGAGTTGGGACTAAAAGGCTAACCAGACCTTCAGTGTCGCTGGCGTGTTTGATAGATGACACGAAGCTAGCTGTCACTGCTTTTCAGCAAGGGGCTATTATAATAGGATCACAGATGTCCCTCAGGAACAGTAAACTTGAATTAGTGTTTCTTAGTTAGGAGCAGCTGGGACTCTCAGAACATCCATAGCCGTGTAGTCTGCCATTTAGCAAAGGTGGTTCTTCCCTTCTGGCATCTACCATGTCCTTTCCCTAGAGAGAAGCACTTCAGCCGTCCAGGTCACTGTAACACGTGTACTCAGGAGAGCAGTTAGAGTGTGACACTGGATTGTGATGTTAGGGGTTAGGACCCTTCCTCTCAAAGCGAGCGTTCCTAACTGACTGAACATTGTTGATGATGTTTAGGACCTGACTAACTTGACCAAGCTCACTCACTTAAAGGACTTGTCTCTGAACGATCCTCAGTATAAGTCCAACCCAGTGTGTCAGCTGTGTAACTACTCCACCCACGTGCTCTACCACTTGCCGTCTCTCCAACGACTTGACACGTTTGACGTATCAGCAAAGCAAATCAAGGAGCTGGCAGATGTAAGTGTAGTCGCAGTCAGGTATCTGTGACTGGTTGATGGCTTTTTTCTGGCTGGGTCCTCATGTGGCTGTTAATACACAGTCAGTTCTTGTCTTCTCTTTGCTCCTGCCCCTTCCGTAAGCAGGATGCCTCAGATAATAACGTTAATTCTGGAACTCGGTGGTAAGACAAAAACAATGGGAAACTGGTGTTGGAAATAGATTTTTTGATACATGATTCTTAAAATTGTGTTAGAACAAATTAAATGTAGTATTTTAAAACTCCTTTTCCCCCACATGGAAAAATATCTAAGTAAAATTTGAATTTCTTATAAATACCAAAGTATGTCTTGATATAACTAAATGAATACAAGCAAGTTTGGTGAATACCTTGTTGCTTATTTGAAATGTAGCATTTTCTATTTTGTCTGGCAAAATAAACTACTTACTCCTCAATATATGATGTTGTCTTAGATTTAAGAATTCATTTGAAGCCGGGCGTGGTGGCGCATGCCTTTAATCCCAGCACTTGGGAGGCAGAGGCAGGCAGATTTCTGAGTTC
>NC_034596.1:67928917-67955009 GCF_900095145.1 Mus pahari
AAAAAAAAAAAAAAAAAAAAAGAATTCATTTGAAATCCTTTTACCTCTCAGTGTATTGGATTTTCCACTTACCCCAAGTATTCAAAATAACAAAAACATCATTTTCCAATGTTTTTCTTTTTTCTTCCTTTCACACACACACACACACTATATATATATATATATATATATATATATATATATATATATATATATGGATGGATGTCAGGTATTTTGCTCTGATGTTCATCTTGCTTTTCAGAAGGGAATCTCTCATTGAACCAAAATTAATCCTTTTGGGTAGACTGGCTGGCTGGTTCTTTTTTTTGACTAATCTAATTCTCAGGCATCATTTAACTTGTATAATCCATAATGGACTACTTAATCAATTTGTTATTATTTGTGGGTTAATAACTGAATAGTATTAGGTTTAAGGTTGGAGATAATTGCATTAGAATGATAATTTAATGATATCATCAGTCTAAAAGGAGTTCACTTACAGCATTGTTTCACAGATTGGGGGAGAGGACAAGTTTTTTTGTCAGGCTTTTAAAAAGCGAATTATACTCAATTTGGCATTTACTTTTAACTCTTTTGAATGTTTTCCCTAAATTAATAATGTAAGAATAATGTGGTTTCATATTTGTTCCAGTCTTACGTCTTTTTAGCTAAGTATACTGTTTTATAAGTTAAATTTTATCTGTAATTTCTTTATTGGAATCTTGGAAATAGACATTTATATGCCACATACTCACATATTAAAAATAAAGATGCTCTTTGGGATGTTATGTCATACCATAAATTAAATACAAAATCCTGTGGGCACCATTGTGTCTGCTGTCAGCACCAGCATTTCTGATGGAGCTAGCAAACTTCCAAATGTATAAAGAACGTGTTATGTTTATACAGTACCACTGGTAACTATGCCTTAGTTATAGTTATATTGCTGTGATCCAAAACTCTTAGGGAGGAAAGAGTTTATTGCTGTTTACTCCTTGAGAAAACAGAAAAGTCAGGGCAGGAGCCTGGAGGCAGGAGTTGATGCAGAGGCCATGGAGGAGTGCTGCTTGCTGGCTTGCTCCCCGTGGCTTGCTCATCCTGCTTTCTTATAGCACCCAGGACCACAGCCCACAGTGAGCTGGGCTCTCCCTTTTCCATCATCCACACAGAAAACACTCCAGCAGCTGATCTGGCTGAATATTTTCTAAATTGAAGTACTCTCTTCCAAAATGACTCTAGCTTGGGTCAAGTTGACATAAAACTAGTCAACACAGCTACCTGTAATTTGTTTTTAATCTAACCCTTTTCCTTCAGTCCACAGCAATGAAAAAAATAATGTATTATAACATGCGAATAAAAACTGTTCAGAGACATCTGAATGAAGAACTCGAAAAACTAAATGACAGAAAATGCAAGTTACAGAAGCTACCTGAAGAACGGATAAAATTATTCAACTTTGCAAAGAAAACGGTAAGATTTAATCATGTAGAATTTCCGTGGCCACAGTGTAGGAAAATTATCTGTCAAACTAGTAAATACTTAACTCCACTGCCCGTTCACTCCCACCCTGTGGCATGCATGTGTGCATGTGATTAATACTGAGACTTGAGTCAGGTTTACTGTAAAAATACTTTAGTTCCAGATATATATATATTAAGATATGGGTGTGAGACCTCTGCTCCAATCTCCAATGCCCATGTAAAGCAGGCTTGGTAGCCTGTGTCTGTGGTCACAGTGTTCTGAAAGTCAGACTGGGAAGCAGAGACAGGACTTGAGCAGCATAGAACAGAGGCTCTGTCGCAGACAAGACAGACTGTGAGGGCCAACACTGAGATTGTCCTCCACACATGTCCTGTGGCTTGCATATAGCTGTGACAGTATGTGCGTGCACATACACTCAAACACACTCACACATACATATAAACTCACACAGTCACATACACACTAACACATCTACACACACATACATACACACATGCACACACACTCAAACACACACACACTCACACATACACACACTCCAACACACTCACACATACATACATATATACATACACACTCACATACTCTGTCTCTCATACACACATACATAAGCACATATGTACTCATACACACACTCACATATATACACACACAGGTATACACACATACAGGTATACAATGGGGAACTTCAAACCAAACTCTATTTTAGTAGAGTGTGTGCTCTTTATGCAGAATAATTAGATTCCTTTTATTAAAAGTAGATCTTGAAAAGAATCATTTACTTGAAAACAGAACCTTGTAAGTGTAAAATTTTCTGTAACTTCTCAAAAACATGAAGAAACAATGGATTTAACAAATGGTGTTAGAAAGCCATCAAGGTATATAGGAGTGGGGAAGCTGGGTGCTTAGTTTGCAATTTAGTGCAAGTGAGGATAAAAATTAAATGATAGAATGTCAAGTGATAATTATGTAGATGGGTTGATTTAGCTGGTCTCAACCTGCCAAATACTAGACATTGCAAAGAAAAAAGATGTAAGTTCAAAACAAAAACAAAACAAAAAAGCAAGGTGCTTTTGTGCTAAAAGTTGTTGTTATTCATAAAAGGAAAGCACACGGGCTGGTAAGATGGCTCAGTGGGTAAAGCGCTTCCCGCACAGCATGAGGACCTGGTTTCAGTCCCGAGTCCAAATAGAAGGGTAGCCTTGGTAATGTGTGCTGCTCATCTTAGAGCTAGGGAAGTCAAGACCAGTGAGCCTTGGTGTTCACTGGCCAGCCAGCGGAGGCTACTTAGCAGACTCCAGGCTACTGAGATAGCCTAGCTTTAAAGTGATGTGGACAGTGCCTGAGGGATGACACCTGTGTTTGGCTTCTGATCTCCACGTGCTCACACACACACAAGCACATGCCCTCCACATACACATTAAGGGAAAAAATGTCTAAAGACATTAAAATATCCTCAAGAAACAGGATGCATGCCCAAAAATAGATTCTGTCTTTAGTATAGTGCGTCCATGAGGAAGATAAGGTTAAAATGAGATGTGCAAACAGGAAAACGGGAGGAAGCATATAAATCATCACCTTACAGATGAATACATTACAGTGACGAATAAGCAGGCCTTTATGAATTTCCAAGTGCAGTGTGAAACCACCTTTACTGTAAACCTATCAAAGCACAGCACACAACGGCATTAGGTGTCGCAGATGACCATAATCCATTCTGCCTTGCTCATGAGAGTGAGCCGTGGTTACACAGCTTCAGAGAGCTCCTAGCCATCAGCTCAGCGAGTGTACTAGTGTACTTTATTCTACGGCTATTTATCACCACTCCATTGACAGATTAGATGCTACCTAAATCTTTACCGAGAAAACAAGCTGATGGTTTTGCAGTAGGCTACTTAACTATGTTGTCGCTAAGAAGTAAAGTCGGAGAGCTGGGCACATGAGTCAGCCTCTTGAAGAGGACTCAAGCCGGCTCTCAGCACCCATACCTTGTGACCCACAACCACTTGGAACTCTGGCTTCAGGAAATCCAGTGCCTTTCTTGGCCTTCATATGGACTTCCATTCATTATACATACCACATATCCATACATTTAAAAGAATAAAAAAATAAAATAAAATTTTTATGGAATTGAAGTTTGAAATATATTTAATGGCCCTTTCTACAAATGAGCATATTTTTGGTTTATAATCAGAATGAGATTCTTGAGGTACAATGTTAATTGAATTTAAATTATTTGATTAAAAAAAAATCACAGAAAGACCAAAATGTCAAAATCCATTTTATAATATGTCATTTTCAAGTATATAGGTTGAGAATCTCTTACCTAGAATGCTTTACAACCAAATGGATTTCAGAGTTTAGAGTCTTTCACATTTTGGAATATTTACATGAATGCTGTCTTGGTTTGGTTTGGTTTGGTTTGGTTTTTTTGGTTTTTTCCAGAGCTGAGGACCAAACCCAGGGCTTGCTCTTGCTAGGCAAGCGCTTTACCACTGAGCTAAATCCCCAACCCCTTACATGAACTCTGAATGTCCCTTTTCTGAATATCTAAAATATGTCCAAAGTTTCAAATTTGGGTGCACTTCAAATTTCAATCATATTACCAGCAAGCAAGTAAAGGAATATATATCATATAAACTGCACGCATTGTTTAAATATGTAATTTGGTTATAGCAACCAGTTATAGCTATATAAGTAAAGAAATGCCACTGACTAGTAAATTTCTTTTTATAAATGTTGTGCATTATAGTTTATCTTTTAATCCTACAAGAGATTTGCCCTGGTCTAAAACTTTAAAGGAGTAACCCAAAGGCTAAGTAATCAAGATAAATAATATTTAAAGCAATATTTTAAATATCAATTAATGCCAAAAGTCTAATATAGACAGCAAACCCCAAAATATTAAAATCTGATGCAGTGTATAGTTTTTGAGCTGGTCAGATACTGAAGCAAAAGGAAAACACTTTATGTGTTTTCTGTGGTTTTCTCTCTCCATGCATAGTTTTTAAAAATAGCTATTATGCTAAAAATTACATTATCTGAAGTATAATGTTTTATTCACATGCAGACCAGCATTGATGGTAATTTCACTCAACATTTCATGGCCTGTGTCTTCAATGTGCTTGTTTTCTGGGAAGAGACGGCCGTGCTCGCTCTTTCTAACCTGTCGCTCGTTCACTAGACACTAGCTGAATTTGCACCAAGGTCAAAGCCGCCTATTTGGCTTTTATAAAGCTTGAGCTACCTGGATGTCTACTTTGACCATTTAAACCGACTGAAATGAATATCTGAGGCTTTGCCTTAATTGTGTTTTATTTTTAATTTGCTCTCTGGTACATTGATTTCCACAGTTAGAACGGGAACTGGCTGAACTCAAGATCTCTGGCAAAGGGCAGGGTGATACAGGGCCGGAGGCCGAGAAACCCCGGAATAGTGAGGTTGCCACACAGGAATCAATTCTGCAGCAGAAGATACTGACCAAGCTGAACGCTCTGGACGACAGAGTCACATTCTGGAACAAGAAACTACATGAGTATGTTTGCAGAATTATCTGGTCATTCAGATTGATAACAGGATCAAATAAAATAACCACGTTGGAGGCCGAGAGTTGAGTTCAATTCCTTTGATAAATGGGAGAAAGCAGAACATGAACTGTGTTGGCACACCGGGTTCCTAGGGCCCCTCACCCACTCAAAGCTAGGCTCTGGCTGAAGCCATTTTCAATTAAGCACAGTGGGCTTCCTCCGCTCAGCATGGCGTCACATCTCAGTTTCTGTCAGTAAACTAAAAGCAATTGAGTGCTCCTTAGTTCAGAAACGCAACACGTAGATAAGACTAGCAAGGCACACTACAGTCCTTGCTTGTTCACACTGGGTAAATGGGTTACTAGGCCCTTGTAATGATCTTAACAACAGGATTGTAACATTTGGAGGTGGGGGCTCACTCCATGCCAGGTGACCCTCCCACTAGTAGTACTGGTGTGTGCTGAGAATACTTGGGTGTAAGAAGACAAAGCAACCTGTCTAGGGTTTGGCATCCATGCTTTTAGATCCAGAAAAGTCTCAGCTTTTCATACTCTGCACGAGGATAACAAAATCAGAGCTTTTCACTGCCAGAAACAGAATATCTTGTTCTGGGTCTAACTGCTAACACTCACGTTACTCCACCACTGAAAGCCAGAGGTAACTGATTCTCAAATGCATGCTTTGTGCATGTCCTACGGCATGTGACCGAACAGCTGTGTGCCATGCTGTGAGTCTCACATCCGATGAACCCCTGCACGTGTGTTTTGTCTCTGGTAGGATTGAAGCGATTTATCGGACTGAAGTAAAACAGAAGAAGAGGAGTCACGGCTTACTGACCCCGTTTCTGCTAACTGAACTGGAGACCGTGGGCAACATCCATTTTGAAGAAGGCACCCAGGCTGACGACTGGTAAATCTGAGCTTTGAGTAGGGCTCCAAAAGTAGTTGTATTTTCCATCCCGAGCCAGGTGATCAACTTGCAAAGTGTCCCATTTTCAAAATAGTTTTTATCAAAATATTCATCTGTTGAAAGTTTGCAGTCATGTGTTTTCCACCTGTACCTTTGTCTCATTGCTTTATCGTCATGAGCCACGCCCTGTACACCTCAACGGGGTCACTCAACACCCATTCCTTTTCTTAGCCAGTCAGCAGAAAAAGTATATGGGGAGTTCGTAAATATTTTAAGAAAGAAGTTCATGTCCCACTGCTGTCCTCGCGATGTTTTTATACAGTTGCTGGGCAGATAGCCCTGGATTCTGAACACTGGCTGAAAACCAGAACAGAACAGAAAGTGACCGCACAGCTGGCCATAGCAGGTTGCCACCGTGGACGCCTCCTGGCCATCCTGCAGGCCTGCAGTCAAAGGGGAAGCCGTGTGGGAGCTAAGTCGTCAGTGGCAACAAGGCCATTGGGTGGTGGGGGAAGGGGCACAAAGCCAGACTTCAGGATGCCGGCTTCCCTGTATCACAGCCAGTGGGAAACGATCTGGACAAGATGAGAATGAAACCCAGTTCAGTCCGACTTTGTTAGCCAGGCCTGTTCTAAGTCCTAGAGTCTGACACCAGGTGCTTTACTGTAAGCATCTTTAAACAGAACCGCTTGTTACTGTTTCCTGGTGTAATATAATCTCAGATCCACAAGGAGGCACAATTACATCAACCTACGTCAAAGTGCATGTCATTTCTTGCAAGAAAGTGGGTTCTGAAGAGAGACTGCATATATTAGACTAGGGAAGGAGCGGCCAAGATCTGAGTCATTCATATGACATAGAGGTCATTTGGGCTATTAGTCACCTCCTGCACTGATCAGGAAGCTTCCCTCTGTGGTTGTAGCCCTCACACCTATGTTACATAAATGGTCACAGGGTAAATGTATCTCCTAAAGAATCATTTGCTTCCTTGTTAAATGGTCTCTTCCGGTCTTGTCTCCAGTCTGTGCGATTTTAAGACAAGATTGTAAGTTTATTAGAACAGCCAGATGAGGGCAGCAGAGAGCGGACCAGTCCTTGATCTAGAGTTTCTCAAAGCTGCCACATCCTCCTCTGGTTCTCAGATCACTTTTCTTCCTGGGAGATCTCGGAGGCTTCAAGAAGGTGCCCTCTGCACTCCTTACCCAAGGCTTCTCTGCTAAGTCTTTATTCTTTAGCATTTGTTATATTTATGGCTTTACATATTATTGAATATCTATCCCCTTTGGAATATAAGCCTTAGGAGAGAGAGGGTGGACACCACCCTTCTCACTATGTGTCCTAACTTAGGGAGTTCTTGGGATAGAGTCAGAGACAATGAGAATCCCAAAGAGGACAGGGCCAGTGCTGATGATGGCCCAGGGTCTGATTCAGCATGTATTTGAGATGTGCTACAGGCGTGCTAGAGGGTGAAGAGGAATGGAGACAGCCACTCCTGCCATTTTTAACTACAGGTTAGGGCCAGGTGCTAAGTAATTAGCTTTGAAAGTCCCTTTACATATTTACTCGAGTGTTTTAGAAAACAGTGGATATTCAACATCTACATTTGGGTAGAAATGATTATTTGTGTATGAATATATACATGCATATATACATACATTCATGCATGGATACATACATACCTACCTACCTACATACATACGTATGTACATGCTAGATAAAATCACCTAAGGACTGTGGAAATAAGAGAGCTATAATTCTGGTTCCTGGCGAAAAGCAAGCTTTCCAAGTCTCTTGGAGACTGGGGATAGCTCAGTGACAAAGGACTTTCCTGATGGCAGAAGGTCCTTTGTTCAGTCCTTAACACGATAAAAAAAAAAAAAAAAAAACCTAAAATAAATGAAAACTTAAAAAGAAATCATTTCAAGGAACCAGGAAAAAACGGAAAGAAAAGAAAAGATGAAGTCATAGCCTGAAGGAAGGTGGCCAGGAATCTTTGGTCACACTGAAGCTAATCAAATATTCTTAAGAAGGAAGGACTATTCAGTCAACATTGGTTTTAGGTAGAAGAACTAGATAATAAATAATAAAAGAACATTTTATTGTGTTTCAAATTTTAGCATCTTCTGTTGATCAAATATGCCCAGTGGAACAAAAATACAGCTACTGTGATCTGATGAAGTATGTTTAGCAAAAAATATCACAAACTAGGATCTTCAAGGTTTATTTCATGTGCTTCATACTCTTCAGCATGTTGAAGGCAGTCCATTGTTCTGCTTTTTGTTTGTGTCCTGACTCCCCACATAGGTTTAACTCCTGCTATGAACTAATCCTGTCACGTTTCTGCACCTGGGACTTCAGAGCATACGGCATCACAGGGGTGAAAGTGAAGCGGGTCATTAAAGTCAACAACCGTATTCTGAGGCTGAGGTTTGAAGAGAAATTCCAAAAGTGCTTGGATCTTGAAGACATACAAGATTCAGAGTAAGAATCAGTTCTGTAACAAGTAACTGTAAAAAAGCCTGCCTTCGTTTCATTTTGAGAGGGGGGAGAGAGAATATGAATATTCCTGTTTTAAAAGTTCACCATATAGAAGATGCACCCTGCTAGTAAATGTTTCCTGGTCCTGCATCTCCCATGGCCGAGATGACTTCATGATTTGTCTACAGTGAGCCTCTTTCTGAGAGTGGGGTAGGGGCCCTGGAGGTCTTAATGACACTGGAAACAGGAAACTCTCACCATGGTGTACAGTTAACTTATTAATGGTTAAGCTTTTGTGACATTAACTCTCACCCTCTTTCTGCTTCTGTTCTTCCTAAGGAGCTACCGAAAGATGCTGGAGTGCCTTTTCTATGTCTTTGATCCTGAAGTGACAGTAAAGAAAAAGCATCTGCTACAAATACTTGAAAGGGGATTCAAAGACTGCGACACAAGCAAGGTAGCTCACGCTCTCACCCAGAATACTCATGGGGAATATTCAGAATACTCACGCTGCCACTGGTCCAGCACGTCTCCCCGTCCCTGCATCAATGTTTACCATACTTCTGCTCCTGGTTCCCAGGAAGCTTGGTGGCAGACTGACAGTCTTAGGCGTGAAAAGGACAGCACAGGCAGTCCTCCACAGCTCTGTCTGCCTGCCTTGACTTGATTCTTCTTGGAGTCTTTTATTGGTGACTTTGAAATTTCCTTCTTTAATTGGCTCCAAACTCAACATGACCGTCCAGCACTCCTGTAAAGTACGTGTTGAAAGCACCCCATCCCACGCTTCGGCTGTGCTTCCTAGCTGCTGTCCAGCTTCCTATTTCCGTTTTCCGCCACCATTTCTTTCCTCTCTACTTCTCTGTCCTCACCTTACCGCTAATTCTGTGTCCTTGCTGGGACCCTGAGCTCCAACACATCTAGCCCACTTTCCTGCAGCCTTCTGATGTAGCTCAGTGCTGGAGAGTACTGCTTCCCAGGCCGAGTTACACGGTGACCCACATAAATGAGAACACTGCTGTGTTTGAACCTGATGCTGCTCTACTCCAATGGACCACTTCACCTTGTCCTGCTTGCTTTGTGTATTGATGATGACTTTGAACTCCTGAACCTTCCACTTCCACTTCCCACCAACAGTGGAGGAGTGTCCCTGTTTCTTCACATCCTCGCCAGCATCTGCTGTCACCTGAGTTTTTGATCTTTGCCATTTTGACTGGTTTGAAGTGGATTCTCAAGGTTGTTTTGATTTGCATTTCCCAGATGACTAAGGATATTGAACATTTATTTAGGTGCTTCTCGGCCATTCGAGTTTCCTCAGTTGAGAATTCTTTGTTTAGCTCTGTACCCCATTTTTAATAGGGTTATTTGGTTCTCAGAGTCTAACTTCTTGAGTTCTTTGTATATATTGGATATTAGCCCTCTATCGGATGTAGGATTGGTAAAGATCTTTTCCCAGTCTGTGGCTTGCCGTTGTGTCCTGATGACAGTGTCCTTTGCCTTACAGAAGCTTTTCAATTTTACGAGGTCCCATTTGTCTAAAGTTGATCTTAGAACATAAGCCATTGGTGTTCTGTTCAGGAAATCTTCCCGTGTCGACATAGTCAAGGCTCTTTCCCACTTTGTCTTCTATTAGATTCAGTGTATCTGGTTGATTGTGGAGGTCCTTGACCCACTTGGACTTGAGCTTTGTACAAGGACATGAGAATGGATCAATTTGCATTCTTCTACCTGCTGACTGCCACTTGAGCCAGCCCCATTTGTTGACTATGCTCTTTTTTCCACTGGATGGTTTTAACTTCTTTGTCAAAGATCAGGTGACCATAGGTGTATGGGTTTAATTCTGGGTCTTCAGTTCTATTCTACTGATCTACCTGCCTGTCGCTGTGCCAATGCCATGTAGTTTTTATCACTTTTGCTCCATAGTAGAGCTTGAGGTCAGGGATGGTGATTCTCCCAGAAGTTCTCTTGTTGTTGAGAGTAGTTTTTACTATCCTGGGTTTTTGTTTTTGTTTGTTGTTGTTGTTGTTCCAAATGAATCTGAGAATTTCCCTTTCTATCTCTGTGAAGAATTGAAGGGGGCGTCTTATTCTTGAACTCTCCCTATGCTGCGGGTTTAAGAGCAAGGGTGGACAGCACTGGCTAATCTTCCAAAGTGTTAAGCATTGGCTTCAGCAAGTAGCAAGCACTTGAGAATCATTATTACAAAACTCTTGTGTTTGCAGTCGTTTGTAAACCTTTCTCTACTGTGCTTAAGGGCAAAGACTATATTTACAGACTAGGTTCTCAACAAAAATGAGGTGACTGAGTAGACAGTGGCCATAACCCCTATGTCTGTGCCTCAGCCTATTTTCTCATCTTAAAATAGTTTTCCCTTACATTTGGATTCCCTCCGATCTTAGAGCCTGAGAAGGTGGCACCGTCCCATTTTCACCTTCTGCTCATTTCAGTTAAGAAGGATATCTTGTTTGATGCAGCTTGAGATGTCTTATGGTTTTAGTTATTGTTCATGGTTCTGACCTCCCTCTGTCCCCCAAGTGCGGTGCACAGAGACTGTGACCAAGCAAGCAGGCATGACCCCTGCAGAGTGGAAAGGTCATTTGCTGAAGTGTGGACTTCGTAGTCACAGGAACCAGTTTTCCTTTTTTTTTAAAAAAAAGAACTTCTTTGGGTAACTTTGGGCTTCGATTAGGAAATACTTTCCTAATTGAGTTTCAGAAAAGACATAATTCTAAATAATATGACTGTTAATCGAAAACTAGTGATCAATTTAAAACTCTGAGGCTGTGACAAGGACAAAAAGATCTGAGCTCAGATTGTGGAATTCCCCATCTCTCCTCCCATCCTTGGGACTTCTCATAATCTCTCACAGCTCTAGGCTCCTTACACGGAACAGTGATTCTGTCTGCTCTTTGTATAATACTGATGCAGTCTGGGAGAAGTGAAGTTAGTCACAACAAAACTAAGATGTCTGTGCACAACTGGAAATGTTTTGTTTCTGGAAAATAATGTTGACTGCATAGCATACACCCGAAATGAGTGGGCTCTTCTTCTGACGTGACACCTCACCCCAACAGGGCCTTCCTTTGGAGACAGCAAGAGTTTCCCATCCACCACCCACCACCCAGTCCTTGTTGAAAGCTGTTGAACCCAGCACCACACGGACCCGGCACCACACGGTGCTGATGTTGGTTATGACTTTGGCTGATTTTCCCTGCGCAGCAAACTTTGTTCCTTATCACTTTTGTACAGACCCATTTGCATGTGGCTTTTGAATATTTAAATAACTTTGCATAATGAAGCTGCACCTGGAGATTATCTCTTTGCAGATTACTTTGGCCAACACAGAAACATAAAATAATAAGCTCTCTGGATCTAAGTAGAAATGCTGTCTATTTTACATGGAAAACAAAAAGCCCTAAAATGTTTTTTTTCTCCTTTGCAGCCCTCTCTCAAAAAGGAAGCCGTCACTCTTGTGAACAGCCTCAGTATGTGTGAGTGTCCCCGAATAGAGTTCCTCCAGCAGAAGTACAAGGAGGAGAAGAAAGGCCCATCAGAGAGTGAGCTCTACAGACACGGTAACAGACAGTCCTTCTGAAGCTGTGAGGCCCACAGCTCCTCCATCTCTTCTGGATCGTTTTTCCTTATTGGTTTTATCAATCCAAGAGACACTGTCCGAATTGTTGTGTGGCATACTCACCAATCGAGTGGCACACCGCTGTCGGTTCAGCTGCACTGTCAGCTGGACTCTGTATTTATTGTCTACCAACCCTAGGAAGAAGAGAACCTACATTGTTCCGATATTTCACCCAACTTGCACATGCATTTCAGAGTCTGCTTCTGTCTTTATGTTGCATCATAAGAATAAACTCAGAAGTACACTCGTGTATTTCTTTACACACATTAGCATCATGAGAAAGAGAAAAGAATTGGCTTGTATGTGAAATAATCAATAGAACAGTCAGGAAGTTTGGCTGTATTTATTCTGAGTCACCACAGTCTAAGGTGATGAGAAAACCTGGCAGGAGTGGGAAAGCATGTGGATTAGACATTGTTCTGTAGAAGGCAAACTGTGTGGTAATTTATTCAGTTAGTAAATACCATTCTTGCAACCTAAATAGATGGCAGTGTTAAATACAAAAACCAACCTGTAAAACACCGTGGAAGCGCTTACAAGCTGGGAGAAAGGGCCAGCCCCTGGGCCTTCTCTTGCCTCCCCTCCTGCTCTTCATTCTTCAGAATGTACTAATTAACAATGTGCTAATTAAATGCTTATTGTGTCTTAGGCACTGTCTGGTTTTGCATAAACCAGTTTCCTCTACACAGTGCCTACAAATATCAATGATCACAAAATTAAATACAAAGTTATAGTTACTATAGTAAGTATAACTATGAATGAAGTATCAATGCATACAATAAAGAGAACAGCCAATCAGGCTAGGGATTAAGGGCGCTTGTTCTATTATCTCTGTCACCAAACTAACTGAACATCAGGCAGCAGGCAGAACTTTGGTTTGTCCTCAGCCAGGAACACCTGCTGTGTGCGGTAGGAGGTGCAGCATGGTGGCAGAGTGCCTGCCTGGCAGGCCTGGTGCCTCCAGCTAGCAGCACTCAAACACTTACTGGTTCTTTGAGAATAGCATGCCAAGATCCAGACCACAGTTCTGCTGGGATGGTTCACAGCAAGCTGTCAACTGTGCATGGCTTCTTATAGTGAAATATCAGAAACACAATCTGGTTGCTAAATCAAGGCCTCTTTACTTGAAAAAAAAAAAAAAAAAACCCTGATACTTTTCAGATCATTCTTTTCCATCCCAGTTATTAGAAAAACCTCATATTTACCACCTACTTAATCCTTCTAAAATGCATTTCTAAAATAGGCTAGCCTAACTCACATTTTATATCTTTCATAGAGTGAAAATAATCAGGCCTGGAGAGATGGCTAAGTGTGTAAGAGCGCTGGCTGCTCTTGCAGAGGACCAGAGTCAGTTCCAGCACCCACACTGGAGTTAACCACCTTGTAACTCCAGTTTCAGGGGATCCAATAAACTCTTTTAAACTACACAGGCAATGCTTTCATGTGCATAAACCCACATGTGTGTGTGTGTGTGTGTGTGTGTGTGCATGCACACATACACGCATCTTTAGTACTCAGGAGATTGCAAAGACCTCAAGAATCTGTGAGAGAAGAACTGTCTGTCCTTCTGTTCTATAGATTTATATTTAGTGCCTGTTAGATCTCAGGTGGAAGAAACAGAAGATATCTCAGCAGGTACCTGAGTTCAATTCCTGGGACCTACATAATAAGAGAGAGTACATACACACAGAGACACAGACACACACACAGACACACACAGAGAGAGAGAGAGAGTACATACACACAGAGACACATACACACACACAGACACACACACACACACACAGAGAGTACATACACACAGAGAGTACATACACACAGAGACACATACCGAGAGACACAGAGTCACACACACTCACATACAGACACACACACACACAGACACACAGAGACCAGACACACAGAGAGAGAGAGTACATACACACAGAGACACATACAGAGAGACACACAGAGTCACACACACTCACATACAGACACACACACACACACAGACACACAGAGACCAGACACAGAGAGAGAGAGAGTACATACACACAGAGACACATACAGAGAGACACACAGAGCCACACACACTCACACCACTCACACACAGAGACACACACGCACACACAGAGAGAGAGAGAGAGAGAGAGAGAGAGAGTACAGACACACACACACAGAGACACACAGAGTCTCACACACACACGCACACACACACACACACACACACACAGACCAGACACACACACACAGAGAGAGAGAGAGAGAGAAAGAGAGAGTATATACACACAGACACACACACACAGAGACACACAGAGTCTCACACACACACACAGAGACCAGACACAGAGAGAGAGAGTACACACACACAGAGATACACACAGAGACAAACAGAGTCACACACACTCACACACAGCCACACAGAGACCAGACACACAGAGAGAGAGAGAGTACATACACACAGAGACACATACAGAGAGACACACAGAGTCACACACACTCACACACAGAGACACAAACACACACACAGACACACAGAGACCAGACACAGAGAGAGAGAGAAAAACCAGACACACACACAGCAGAGGCATTTCTAAATTATTGTGTTCTTTTCTAGTTTCTTTACAGTTTTATTTGTTTATGTTTCTTTTTCCATTTTATAGCCCAGTGATGTACAATTCAGTATGTAAACTTGGGCTAAAACATGTAAGGATCCTGCTTCTGACTCTTAAGCACTAGGATTTATAAGTGTGAGCCCAGCACTTAAAGTGTGTTCACTATAATCACGATGTCCTTGTTAAGACCAGTTTATTAATTTAACAGATATGTCCTAACTCCTACTTTGAATCAAGTTGCATGCTGTACACTGTCCAGTGTCAAGATAACCATGGTCTCTGCCATTACAGAGCATTAAGATTAATAAACGTTGCATTGGAAATTTGTTAAGGTCATATTTATTAAAATTATATCTTTTCATATTTAGGCACCATCCTCATTGCGAAGGTTTTTCTTGGCCAGAGTATTCAGGCTCGTGACCAGGAGCCCATCAATAAAGCCAACTATCCCATGGTTAACTCGGTGTTTGTTCCTCAGAGACACGTGCTAAGTATGTTTGCCAAAAAGAAAGTCGTGCTATTTCATCCCTCTCAGTACAAAACAGTCCTGCTGAATACAGCAGTCTATAACTTACAACATGGTCTAATCTGAACCTAACAAGGCCTACAAACTTCTCTATGAAGACCTACTTCTGGATATTAATACTTTTCTGTTATTCATATTAATAATATGTTGAAATTTATTTCAATAATTTAATTATTTGTGGTAGGTATGTGTGTATGTGTGTGTATACTCACCTGCACATTCAACTCTCAGTATCTGGGCAATTAGTTCTAGAGTACATACACACACACACACACACACACACACATACACAGTGGGAGTGGGACACACACAAACGTATAGATAAAAAAAACTTCTTGAATTCTTAAGACCTTTACGTCAGATGGTATGGTGTCTGCATGCCATCTACACAGCCTTCCTGGGTACATGACACCGTCTCCATAATACCTAACACAGTATAAATGCAATGCTGCAAACCGTGGCTACACTTATTGTTCCAGGAATACTGACAAATGTACAGCTCACGACAAACACTTTTCTAAATCCAAACACTTCTGCCCTGCAGTTTTTGAATCAGTGGTTGCAGAAGTCATGGGGATAGGGGTTTCATGTGTGAGTGTGTGCAAACAATTAGTTTCCAAAGGATTAAAAATAAACCTCTAATAAAGATCTTAAGAGGGCTGAGTTATCAAAATTCCACACCCATTTAGTCCTTGGTAAAATGAAGATTTAAGTGGAAAAGGATAAGCTAAACATCAATCCCGCTTTGTAATGGAGGACTTTATAACATCCTCAATTTTGTAATTGTGGGAAATTGTTGGTAAGGATGTGTTGTTACTTCTTCATCTATGCTGGAGTTTAAACGTTTACTGTATTTTGAGTGTTTGTCTTGCCAGACTTTGCTTTTTAACTCTAGATTCTATCATAGGACAAAGAACTTGCGATTGTGGCTATCGGCAGTACAAATGGTTTGTCTTCGACCATGACCTCGTTTTGCCAGAATACATCGTTGAATTTGAGTATACTACTGTGGTATGCTTTTTTTTTTTTACAATATTTAAAAATATGAATTCCTTATCCTGGAGTAGAATAATTTGAAATCCAGGATTGTTAAGCAGACTTTGTATTATGAATGCCTATCAATCCTTTGTGTGCATGTGTGTGCACACACAATGGCTGTTCTGTGAAGGACTGAATTTTCAAACCTTGTCATCATGACATCTGAATGTTTTTATTACGTGAGCACATTATGGGTTTCTTCTATAGCTGTAGTCTCACTGGGAAATATCTGACACCTATGGATGCCTATAGAATAAGCCTAGGAAGCAACCTCCCCCTTAGCCTCCCGCCCCTTCCTGTTACCAATGCACACCCTAACAGTTGTGAGGGTTTGCTTTCAATCATTTTCTATTGACACACACACAGTCTTAGCTAGGAGCTCTGTGTTGCTTTTCATAATACATTGTGAACATATCTCATTTCATTGCACATACATGTATAATTTTTTCTTTCTGAGGCTGTATACTATTCAGAAAAACTAATTTAGGTTCTCCTGTGCTGATAGCACTTATACCTTGTATGTAGTTTTAACTATTGAAATCTTGTTTGAGTGAACGTTATTATCATGTGTTTTTTATGTGGCTGTAGATGCTCCTATGCAAGAGAGAGCTACAGAGAACACCTGTGTGTCCACAGATGCACACAGTTAAGTTTCAGCTCTGCCCCTTACCCTTCACAGAACTTTGGCCATTTTGCACGTTTCCAGCAGAGTGACATGGGGGTTTTGTTGTTAGTTAGTTTGTTTTGTTTTGTTTTGTTTCGTTTTGTTTGCATCCTTGCTAGTATGGTATACTATCAAACCTTTTCTATTCTCTTAAGCAAAAAAAAAAAAAAAAAAAAAAGCAGAATATTCCAATTATCCCTAAAAGTCTTCTCAGCATTACAAATCACCTGTTGTATTCAGGGGTAACTTCTTTTAAAAAGAAAACTTATTTATTCATTTTCTATGAGTACACTGTAGCTGTCTTCAGAAACACACACCAGAAGAGGGCATCAGATCCCATTAGATGGTTGTTAGTCATCATGTGGTTGCTGGGAACTGAACTCAGGACCTTTGGAAGAGCAGACAGTGCTCTTAACCACTGAGCCACCTCTCCAGCCCCCATGGGTAACCTCTACAAGATGGTTATTTTCATGCTGATTTTTAAAATTATATATTATGAATATTAGTACTTTACTATTCAGTGCAAATTTTCTGTTGTCTTTTCATTTTAATCGTAACAAAAGTTGCCATTTAATGTGTGATTTATTGACTTTGGCTCTCTCAGTCTTTCCCAGTGTGGACTCTGAATTTTATATCTTTTTTCAAAAGTCTTATAATAAATATTTTGGGTTTTTTTCTCAGTGCTTATTTAGCTAATTAGTTAAAACTTTTGACTTTTTAAGTATATGTAGAAATTAGTTTACATTATGTGAATTGAAGATTAATTCATTTGTTTTCTTTAATATGAATGGATGCTACCTAATCATTTGTTTTGAAGTACTATCTTACTCATTAAATTAACATTTAAAAAAATCTATGTATAAATATATCCTTGTTCTGCTCCATTGATTGATTTAACTTCAGAATCGATTTTGTTTTGGTTAAAGACAACCTTGATAATGTGTTTTAATACATAAGAGGATAAAGTCTCTTGCTCCATCTTTTAAAAACTTTTTTTAAAATTCTTGAACATTTTTATTCCTAAAAAAAAATTATAATCAGCGCATCAGTTTCTAGTAGGAACACCTTTTTAAAAAATTCTTGGAACATTTTTTCTCAAACTCTAAAATCAGTTTACCAGTTTTGTTTTTCAAATTCCTACTAAGATGTGATTGAAATTGTATGTAATCTGAAGCTTCATTTGGAATGGATTAGCAGTGTGTGTGTGTGTGTGTGTGTGTGTGTGTGTGATATGTGTGTTTGGTTTATGCACGTGAATGTGTATACATGTGTAGGCCAACACAGGACATCGTTGGGTGTCTTATTCTCGTCCATCTTATTGCTCTGAGACAGTATCTCTCACTGAACCAGAAACACACTTGCCACTGGGCTAAGCTGGTTAGCTTGAGCTCCTGGGACACCCCTGCCCGGCCTCCCAGTGCTGGGTTTGCTGGCACAGGTAGCCATGCTCAGCTTTTTACACGGGTGCTAGGGATTTTATCTCAGGTTCTTGTGCTTATACAGAAGTGCTCTTACCCAATGAACTATTCTCTACCCCTGATTTAAATATTTGGAATCATTTGTCTTCTTGTGTAGAAACATGATGGCCCATTTCATTCATTTGAATATGTGTCTATACTCTACCAGGCATAGGTCTTTAATACTTTGTATTAAATATAATTCTAGGCATCTTTTTTTTTAAACTGTTCTCTTGAGAGTCTTCCTGCAAGTACACAGAAACTCAGACAAATAGTAAGCAGTAGTTCATTTAGCTTCCGTGACAGAGCAGCCTAGAGGAGGGCGGTCTGAACAGTTTACTGACACCAGCCGGACGTCATGCTTGCTGCTTGCCATTACACGAGTTCTTCATTTCTGATGCTTTAGTTTTGTCTTTACTTCTGGGAAGCTTTCTTCTCTTAGTTCTTTTGATAATGTCTTTGTTTCAGTTCTCTGTTGAATCTTCTGAAATCCGCTCTGGAGAAGTGGCTCTGAAATGATAACTAAAGGATGTAGAAATGACTTTCTCCTTTTTTCTCAGGAAAATATTTTTTAAATATTTTATTTTAGTATTTGCTTTTACATTATAGTATTTACTCTATTCTTTTCTATAATGTCTTGTTGTAGATTCTGTATTCACCTAGATTTAAAAAATATTCTCTGGTTAATTATTTTCTTTTCTTCTAGGGTCAGCTCTGTTTGCTCATGTAGCTCTTAGTTACTCACACATTCAAAGTTCTTACAATAATCACGTGTGAACCCAGGACCTACCAGGAGTAGCCTCCTCTTCTGTTTATTTACTCTGAACATCACATTTCTTGGGGTCTGTTCTTAAAACGTTTCACCTGCATGTGTTTTTCCTAAAAGTCACAGTTCTACTCTTACATGTCACACATGTAAGCCTTCTGCTTTATGTCTGGTAATTTCTTAACCCTTGTTTCTATTCTATGCCATAAAATAGTTTAAATGTATTCTTTACCAGTTTTAAGAAATTGTCATGGGTGAGTGTGGACACACGCATGCATAGCTCACAGTCTTAATCTATGCTTGTATATTTACTAAAGTGACTTTTATTATTCTAGATATTATTGTATAACTGCAAAACTCAATTGTTTTCTATACAGCCTATTTGGTTTTATGTAACAAATAGTCAACTGAATTTTCAACATTTGAAATATTTTTAGGTCAAAGTTCACTCTTTATTTTCTACATTAAACAACGTTATTCTAGAAGAAGGCAAAAAGTATTCTGAAGGATTAGTATTCTCACAGGATTTGAAATTTGATGATGAAGTTCTGAAGATGGAGCCCAGGATTAAGCCCCGCCCAAAACTCATTAGTTTGGATGAGAAGACGATAATTTCCCTTGCTAAGACTAATATTTACAGCCATATTGTGGTGAGTATTATAAGAAAAAATTTGGAAGGGAAACCTGAATTTGGAATTTGAATCTAGTGTGTGGAGTCTAAAGTTATTACCCAATGAATCGTATAATTTTTTTTTTTTTTTTTTTTTTGGTTTTTTTCGAGACAGGCTTTCTCTCTGTGTAGCTCTGGCTGTCCTGGAACTCACTTTGTAGACCAGCCGGCCTCGAACTCAGAAATCCTCCTGCCTCTGCCTCCCGAGTGCTGAGAAGGAATGGTATAATTTGATTGCAAAGTACCCAGTCCTCTTGTTGTACGAAGACCAGGCCAGTGCTCTATAGTAGCAATCAAGTGTGAAACACACATGCAGTTTTAAGTTTTCTTAAAGTACTTACATTAAATTTTCTTAAATTACTTCTTTGTCACTTTATTTAACCCAAATATGTGAAATATTTCAACATGCAGTCTGAATTCTGAGGTGTATTTTCTACCAATATCATGTATTAAATTCAGTCTAGCCATGTGTTGGGAGTTCAGTAGCTCCTTGAAGTGGCTTTCCAGTAAGCAAGTGATTTTATCCTGAATGATAAGTAATCTCTCTTTAAATGATTTAGGTAAAAGCAAAAAGTTTGAATCAGTTTCTAGGATTAATTAACGAGTATATGACAGCTTGATCTTTACCGATATATCAGCAGAATGTGAGTTACCAATTAAAGTGATACTCTACACTAAATCAACTCTACGTGAACTAGTAACCTATCTGCATTTCTGACTTTGAGACTTATCATGTTCAAATGTGCTGCTACCATCACCTCTGACCTACTGTACTGTCATAGCTTCCTAACCAGGACTTCTGTACTCTGCAGTAACAGTTCTGAAACTCCAAAAAGTGTGCATTTTGCAGCCTGCTCCAGAAAGTGTAGCAAATTTCCAAGGAACAGAATCTTACTTCTCAACTTGGGTATCTCGTAGGAGAACTTAGCGGCAGTCGGGCTGGCAGTGTGAAGACCCAGTAAGAGCTGTTGCAGTGGACCACAGAGGAGTTAGTCAGTTCAAGGCACTGGTGTGGGTCAAGGATTGCACAGCTAGCATGGGAAATATTTCTAGAACCAAATATATATGGAAAGAAGGAAAGGGATGTTCAACAAAATAATGAATCTCTTAAGCCACAGACTTAAGGAGAAGATGACGAGTTCCATTTCAGATCTTTTAAATATGATGCATTTGTACAATCTATCAGTGAATTTTGGAATATTGTGCACAACCTAGCCTTTCATGGCAGTTTCAGGCAATTTTGAATACAATTAGAAACTTAGTTGGTTCTCCCTGTGAGGAGCTCAGTTGCATCCACACCAATAAGATGATTGCAGTGTGTGACTGTGGTTGAGAGTAGATAGTTGAACTCATTCCACAATGCCACTTGTGAGGACTGAAGTCAGCTAGGTGTACTGTTTTCTTGTGCCATTATTTACTTCTACCCACAGGTATGTCTTGTCTTTCGCTTGATACCATTCAAAACAGTGAGCTTTGAAGTTGGAGAACCACGTAGGCATCACGCGCACTTCTAAATACAAAACTGAAATGATGTTTGTTTTGTGTGTCTGAGGATGACATGAACAGAAACATCTGGGCTGACATGCGATGTAGGCATGACCTTAGATGCCCACTCATCTTCCTCTTTGACAGTCTCCCCACCCCCACCCCCGTTTCAAGACCCTCACATTTTCAACCTTGGTCCAATGGCTCCGTCAAGGGGCACACTTTCACCTCTTTCCCATGTGGTTTTCTGCCTAATGTCTGAAATCAAACAGTGAGAGCCTCTGTTATTCACTGGCTAACCAGAGAAGCAGATCCTCCCCCAATAAACACCCTAGCCAATGTATTTATTCACTAAATAAGAATTTCTTGCTAATTATTAACAAATTTAGACCAATTAGGAAGTCATATTAGTCACATACCAAGCCCAGCAATGTTACTACAAACTATTATTAGCTTTCAACATCACATAGCATCTTTACTTACTGTATTAGCATTCTCTGAATGTTATTCATAACAATCATGTTCTCATTTTTGCATTATTGTAGATGATTTAATTATTCTACTCTTGAACTTATCCAAAAGGCTAAGAAGCATTAGTAATTTTTCTAAATATGTTAGCTACTAACACCTAGACTGTGTCACAAAAAGCAATGTATTTTGTTTTTCAATTCACATTTTATTTTGCTTCCAGAATCTGAATCTACACGGGAATAGCTTGAGTAAACTGAGAGATCTTTCCAAGTTAACTGGGCTTCGAAAGCTGAACATTAGCTTCAACGAGTTCACTTGCTTAGATGATGTGTACCACTTGGTAAGAGCTGCTCTTTTGAAACATAAAAGCCAAGTCAAAAGCATAGAAGCAGGATGGCAGCCTGGGCCTTGGGGAATAGAGAGGAAATGTTGGTCAAAGCAAAGAAATGTTCAACTATGAGATGAACGTATTCTGGGGGACTAATATACAACACAGTGGTCACTGTGTCAATTAGAAGGCCTTATTATCTATTTTTTACTATAAAACAACATTAAGATGCATTAAAATAAACAATTCAAATGTATGAGTTGGGGCACTCTTAGGAGAGTGTGCTTACAAGGCAGCCTATGCAGAAAGAGGGGAACTTTGCTACTGAGAGCCAAAGCCCTTTGTGCAGCCTCCTCTGCCCCTCCCCCAGGTCCTCTCCCTGAACTCTCCCCTGGTTGTGCTCTCAGCCAAGTGCACACACTACCATAGCCGCTTGGCTTTGTCATTTTAAGAAAGGTGCGCTTTATTGCTAGCAGCAATCATGGGCCTATACCAGGAGGCCTACTAGCTTTAGAAAACTGTGCATCTCTTAAAAAGAAAAAGAAAAGAAAATTATAGAATAAAATTAAATTTCTGTCCCTAAGGATATAATCTGTAATTGAAGTCATTTCAACAATATAACTAGGTATTAGGCATAAAGACATGTATTTTTGTGGATAGTTGCAAGTTGTCTTGCAAGTTTCTGTTTGCCTGCCCTCTTGTGCAAACAAGCCCCTGCAGCTTTATGTTCAGAGAGATGAGGAAACCTATGCTATAGTCTCTGTAGTCTTTAAGGATTGGCTTTGTGTGTGTGTTTGACAGTGCTCCTCCACTGTCAAAGCCAAAATCTAATTGCATAACTCATCTACAATCCTTGTGTTCCCCCAAGTTTACAAGAGCCAAGCCTGACCTGAGAATTGCTGCCATGACCCAGTGTGTTACCCTTAGGGCAGTGTGATTCATGTGTAGGTTTTCTGTGCGTGTTATAAGAAAACATGAGACATATTTAAAGAAGTGGGGGAAAGCACTTGGTATACACAGATCCTGAGTTAGCATCGCGCCTGTTTGTATGTACCACAGTACAACCTTGAGTATTTGGATGCCAGCCATAACCATGTGATAACCCTGGAGGGATTCAGAGGCCTGATGAAACTGAAGCATTTAGACTTGAGCTGGAACCAGCTGAAGAAGACTGGGGAAGAGATCAATGTGCTGTGCAAACACACCACCAGCCTTCTCACCCTTGACATTCAGCACAACCCCTGGCAGAAGGTATGCAGCAGACACCACTAGAAAGGCAGACGCTCTAAGTACAGAGCCAGTCTCTGCCTCGCTGCTCAATCCAAGCCAGAAATAGGCAAACCACACCTGTTTCTGGTGCTTCCTTCAAAATCCTGGATAAGTGGGTTTAGAGTGGTGATCTAGTGACTCAAATGTCACTATAAAGAAAAGGCTGTGCTGTCATGCTTGTATGGTACCTTGTAACCTGTGACAGTCTAAATGCATTACTGCTCTAAGAATGATTGACGTCATTGTCATTTGCAAACTTGCAGAGATTTCATGTCAGTGTGCTAGAATGCTTTTATAATGACACACAGGAGCCAAGAATAATCTGATATGGTAAGGGAAACACACTGTTAAGAAGGGAACAGCATTTTACAATGTGCCCTAAACTCTGGACAATAACATATAGGCTTACTTTGCAATTTCTATTATTTATTCTCTTAAAAATGTAGAAATCATGTCTCTTGCCCCTTGGTCTTGCAAACTTTATATGCCCCAGTACAGGGGAATTCCAGGGCCAAGAAGTGGGAGTGGGTGGGTAGGGGAGCAGGTGGGGGGAGTATAGAGGACTTTGGGGATAGCATTTGAAATGTAAATGAAGAAAATATCTAATAAAAATTGAAAAAAAGAGATCATGTCTCTTCATAAACCTAAATTATAAAATTATATTCTGGTATAGAAGGAAGTTTGAATGTTACTTTTATTATTGTTCATGTTATGCCTTTAAGGCTATCTCCCAGTATTTTAAATGAGCCCAAATTTATAATTTTAAGTCTCTTCTTTCATTGCTTCTAAAATGTGCATAGAGTCAAGCACTGCACTCAAGGCAGAAGCAGGAGGGTCATGAGTTCAAGGCCAGCATAGGTTCTGTAGTAAGACCACATCTCAAGAATAAATAACTGAGGTTTGTAAGATTATGTTTAGCTCTATTAAGTGTGCCATATTACTAAATTTATAACACTGAATTTAAGCTAGGGAAAGCAATATTGTTCTGTTCTGTTCTGTTCTGTTTGTTTTGTTGCCAAAGCAGATTTTTCTAATGGTCACTCTCTCCCTATCAAGTTGGACTTCAAAGTCAGGAGATCCACACTGACCCCAGCACGGAGCTCCCTGGCTTACTGTCCACTCAACAAGCACGAGTCCCCTCCCCCCCCCCGACCCCGTGGTTCCCATCATCAGGGGCTCGCATCCTGAAAATGGAACAGATTTATCCTTACATAATTTAACTCCAACTATTATCTAAAGAATTAAATTAAGTCTTCAGTTTTAGAAGCTAAGTAGTTTTCAAAGAGAGATATACAGTTTTCAATTATGTGGAAAAGGAGGAAGTGTTGCTTCCCCATGCCAGAATACATGTGATGTCTGATGAAAATTAACTTTTTGATATTTTTTCCCAAGCCAGCCACATTGAGGCTGAGTGTTATTGGCAGACTAAAGACTCTTACACACTTAGACGGCCTCGTCATCTCAGAAGAAGAAACCAGAGCAGCTCAGAAGTTCATTAGTGGAACAAAGATTACTCAGGTCGGCATCAGTAGGTTACTATTCCCTGAGTTAGCTGGACATACAAATGATACTTTTCTGGTTTATTTTCTTTCATTAAGCTTGATACTCTCTCCTAGCATATTAATAAAAATCAACATATACCGATGTTACCATTTGACAATTTTCCTATACCAATGTGCCTCCCATATCCTAGCCCCATAAACTGCAGGGGGCTTTATGAATTATCTTGGAACAGGCCCAAATGCCAGCTCCTCCCCTAATATCTCTAGGGAATTACTTTCTAATCACAGGAACTTACTGAATCCTTTCTAGAGGCTGCATGGAGATAAACAGTATTTGTGTATGCGGTAAGCTTTGAGAGAGCATTTAGTACACTATGTAGTATCAGTGTTATGTGTAACCTGCTAAAAACAAAGCTAATGTGTTAGCCTGCAGGGACAGAAATTCAGATTATATACAGATAGAGAATCCTGCACTTTGGGTGTTGGGGATATAGGTTATTACAAGCAAGGTATCAGCTTGGGTTGGCCCTGTTTTTTTGTTTTTTGTTTTGTTTTGTTTTGTTTTGAGACAGGGTTTCTCTGTGTAGCCCTGGCTGTCCTGGAAATCACTTTGTAGACCAGGCTGGCCTCGAACTCAGAAATCCTCCTGCCTCTGCCTCCCAAGTGTGACCCTGCTTTTGATCCTCAACATTCAGCTCTATCTCAATCCAATTTCTGTCCATTTTTTCCTTTATTCTCCTCTCTTACATATGACAGCAGCTTCCCCTCCCTCTCCTTCCTCCAGTTCCCCTATCCCCAGCTCTCCTCAGCCCCAGATCCTAAGATACTTGAATGTTCCTTAAACAACATAACTGTTGGTTTGGGGTCTAATCAAAATGAAGGGAAGTGCACTTTTGTTAATAAAAATATAATTAATGTATTGAAGAAGACTTAGATATTTGCTCCAATAGAAATCAAAGACGACTAAAAGTTTTAAGACTCTTAGCATCTCAGAACAAAGACCCGGCAGAGGCCCAGACCTCTGGGAGAGCTTGATAGACAATGTAACCACCTTTACAGACTGAAGCAGCTACTCAGTACAAAGCACTGGGGCCAATGCGTTAAAACTTCACTGCAGCAAACTGGATAGATGGCTCAGTGGTTAAGAGCACAGACTGCTCCTCCACAGGATCCAGGTTCAAGTCCCAGCATGTCTTAGTCAGGGTTTCTATTCCTGCACAAACATCATGACCAAGAAGCAAGTTGGGGAGGAAAGGGTTTATTCCGCTTACATTTCCATACTGCTGTAGATCACCCAAGGATGCAGGACTGGAACT
>NC_034596.1:67955214-67961790 GCF_900095145.1 Mus pahari
ATAACTCCAGCTGTGTCAAGTTGACACAAAACTATCCAGTACACAGCACCAACATGGCAGCTCACAAATGTCTGTAACTCCAGTTCAGCACCCCAACACACACACACATACACACACGCACATATTAACATTCAAAAACCAAAGGTTCAAACACAATAACCTGCCAATTAATACAGAGTGGCAAAAAGTTTAAGTTACAGCCAGAACATAAAACAGTAATTATAATTATTACAATTGCTTTGGAAATTTTATTTGACTTCCTACCTCTCTCTTCACTCCCTCCTCCTCACTTCCCTGACCCCAACAAACTTCTGTAAATTTATAGTCTCTGAAGAAGCCCTGCGTATGCACAGGAGTAGAGCACACGGGCACAAGGGTTTCCACAGTGGCAGTGTTCAATAGCCTTGGGCTCAACAACAGTGTTCATGCTCAGCAGAGTCACTAAGAGGATACTGTACAAGACTAGGGATGCAGCTCAGTTAGTACCCAAGTGTTTGTGCATCATGCAAAAGACCTTGGGTTTAGTTCTCAGCACCCCACAAACCAGGCATGATGTGCACATCTGTATCACCAGCACTTGGGAGGTGAAGGCAATTGACTCAGAAGTTTGTCATCCTAAACTACACAGAAAGTTCAAGGACAGTCTGTGCTACATGAGACCTTGTCTAGAAAAGGGAAGGAGGTGGGAGAGAGAGAGTCACACAGAGGGAATGTATACACCACTGACTACAAGTGAACCCCAGCTCAATGCTGCAGCATAGATGAATTTTATAGTGTTGAGAAGGAGCAAGTAACTGCAATACATAGTTTGGTTTCCAAAAAGTTCAAACAATGTCAAGCTTAATGATGTGTTGTGTATGAGCACAAGCAGGACTAGAGAGAAGAAAGGGGTGGATGGTAGACAGACATGTAAGAGGGAGCCCATCTAAGGGGAGGGTGGGAAGATGCTCAGAGTGGGACCATAAGAGCTTGTAGATCATAAGGTGGTCTCCTGGGAGCATTAGATGGATGTTTAGAGTATAAGCATCCTTGAAATTGTGTGTAAGAAAACAAGACAAACTGAATATTAAAATTTAGCTGGATATGGAGGATATTTTAAGAGAAAGAAAATGTTTTAAAATCATTTATTAGGCTATTCATCTTCCATGGGAAATGAAGCTTCTTAGCTGTGTATAAATAACCATCGTTATGCTATCCCTTTTATTCATTTTATTTTTTAATTTTATTTTATTAGTTAACTCTCTTACAGCATTCCAGTTCTAAAGAGGAAAGACCTCGGATGCTCAGTACATGGCCTTCTGCCAAAATCCTGACCCAGATTTCCAAGCTGGGACCCCACTTTCATCTGACCGGGAACTGGTACTCGAAGGTAACGACGCATTCATTACAACTGACGTCAGCTTACATTGATCTCTGTAGTCAACATTGGTGTGAGTCCTGAAGAGGACACAGAGAGACAAGGAGCAGAAACGCAGAGAGAGAAAACGGACAAGGAAGACTTAAGATGTCCTTTCCAGGCAAACGCCAAGTGTACCACACAGTGTTTCTAGCTGTAGTCCTAATAATACCCTCTAGCCCCTCAGAATTCATTGTTGTTGAAAAGTTAAAACTGTGTGCCCTTTGACCCGATTTCCCTGCCCTCCCATCTCCATCCCCAGACACTACCAGTCTTCCCTCTGCCTCCGTGAGCTTAGCTGCTTAGATTCCATATCTAATTGAAATCACAGTGTTTAATTTATGATGCATGGCTATCAAATAATATACTCTAAATAGCTATCATTTAAAATGGTAAATTATGCCTCAATAAAGTTGGGAAAACATACAAGGCAACTTACCATTTTTAAAGTAATGTACCATTTTCTTTTTAGAAAACATGAAATGATAAGACAAAGTTCTAGAAAGATGTTACAGGGACTCATCTTCAACTATAGTTATTATGGAACTGGAGATTTGGAATAAAGGTCTATAAGTTGGAGATGTAGAGTAAAGGATACAAAGTGAAGGGTAGACTTTGATACTAAGTTTAGCCAGAGATGGAGCCAGCACCCTGACAGCAAGGGAGTAGAAACTTTTGCAAGAGAATCTGGGAATTATCCAGGCCTCGGCCAGAAACGGGTCACAGCCCCAAGAGCTTCTTGCTATATAAGGTCACCTGACCACATCAGAGTCCTTTCCAGTGCAGGCTTGAAAGATACCAACAAAGCTAATAGAACCCTTGAAAATGGGAAACATGGGTGACATTTTTCTCACATAATATAGGTTGTTATTGGGCTGCAGTGCAGACTCAATGAGTCCCAAGTCCTGGAATCAGTGATGCTTCAAAGTTGTTCCAAGTGGGGCTGAGATGGCCAGATTTTTATATCCACCACTAACAAGGTGACAGGCTAGGAATGAGCATGCCCTGAAGCAAAAGTGGCTCTGCAGCTGAGGCTGTTCCCAAAGGGATAGACAGCTTTTTACCAGGAGCTGTCCCAGTAGTTGCAGTGACAACCAACTGGCCCACCACCGTGCCCACAACATCACAAATGCCCCTGTTAGAGTCTTGTCACACTTTAACTTTGTTGTAATCTAAGACTTTTTCATATCATTAGTTCCTGAAGGAAGTCTAGCATTTACGTACCACATTTGGATTGTTTTGTTAGCTTTTTAAATCTAATAATTTTGAATTTGTTTTCAAGATTCAGAAGTAACATGTAATATAAATTATTGTATAGATAACTGCCTTAAATTTAGATGGACAACATCTCTTTGAAATCACAAATCTAGAAAAATTGGAGAATTTGAAATGGGCATCGTTCAGCAATAATAACCTCTCCAAAATGGAAGGCTTTGAGTCCTGTGTCAACCTGGAGGAGCTCACCTTAGATGGCAACTGCATCTCAAAGATAGAAGGTAAGATGCCATAGCCCCTGTGGCTCAAGCAACCAAAGGGGAAGATGTCTAGAGAAGCCTCCAGAAGGCCTGGGAGGGAGTCTTCTGCATACCTATGGACCAGATTAATGATGAACTGCTAAGCACAATGAGCCCCAGCAGCTGTCAACACCCTGGGCCTCTCTCCTTTCTCATGCAGGGGATTACCATCAATCACTATACCCAGTGCACAGTAATGTAGAAATGAGGTCGTCCTTAGCATTTGTAGCGCTGAAGAAGTGTATGGGTGAGGCTTTCTTTGGGAAAGAGCCAACAATCTGCTTCATTTTGCAAGATACGGAATTAAGGTGACATTTAGAAATGTGAAGACCTTAACAGAAGTGAAAATTATACTCACTGGAAATTAGAAAATGAAAAATAAATCTAATTTTGTTGAATATAGGCTTTTATAGTAGGATCTGATGTTTTTTTGAGTTTCCTCAGTTTCTGTTGTTATGTCTCCCTTTTCATTTCTGATTTTTTTAATATGGATCCTGTCTCTGTGCCCTCTGGTTGGTCTGGCTAAGATTATCTATCTTGTTGATTTTCTCAGAGAACCAGCTCCTAGTTTTGTTGATTCTTTGTATAGTTCTTTTTGTTTCTACTTGGTTGATTTCAGCCCTGAGTTTGATTATTTTTCTGCCGTCTACTCCTCTTGGGTGTACTTGCTTCCTTTTGTTCTAGAGCTTTCAGGTGTGCTGTTAAGCTGCTATAAGCTCTCTCATGTTTCTCTTTGGAGGCACTCAGAGCTACTTCCTCTTAGCACTGCTTTCGTGTGTCCCATAAGTTTGGGTATGTTGTGCCTTCTTTTTTCATTAAATTCTAAAGTTTTCAACTTTTTTCTTTATTTCTTCCTTGACCGAATTATCATTGAGTGGTGCATTGTTCAGCTTCCATGTGTATGTGGGCTTTCTGTTATTTTTGTTGCTATTGAAGACCAGCCTTAGTCCTTGGTGATCTGATAGAGTGGATTATTTCAGTCTTCTTGTATCTGTTGAGGCCAGTTTTGTGACCAATTTTATGGTCAATTTCGGGGAAGGTCCCATGAGGTGCTGAGAAGAAGATATATTCTACTACAAAAGCCTATATTCAACAAAATTGGAAAATCTGGGTGAAATGGACAATTTTCTATACAGATACCAAATACCAAAGTTAAATCAGGATCAAATAAACCATCTAAACAGTTTCATAACACCTAAAGAAATAGAAGCAGTCATTAAAAGCCTCCCAACCAAAAAAAAAAAAACAAAAAAACAAAAACAAAAACAAAAAAAACCCAGGGTTTGGTGCAGAATTCTATTCAAAGAAGACCTAATAACCAATACCAATACTCTTCAAACTATTCCACAAAATAGAAACAGAAGGGACACTACCCAATTCATTCTATGAAGCCACAGTTATGCTGCATATTCTTCCTTGGAGATGGAATGGTTTGTGTCTAATCAGGAACTTGTCACAATTTCCTTTCATAGAGGACTTCATAAGAGATTTTTTTCTACTTTTGTCATGTTTAATGTTCCAAATAGATTTTAAAAACTGGTTGAGTGCATATTACTTTTAGCTTCAGATGTTATCATGTATATTTAAGAGGCATTTAACTATTATAAATTATTTTGATGACTTAAAAAATGTCAATACTGGGCCGGGCGTGGTGGCGCGCTCCTTTAATCCTGCACTCGGGAGGCAGAGGCAGGCGGATTTCTGAGTTCGAGGCCAGCTGGTCTACAGAGTGAGTTCCAGGAGAGCCAGGGCTATACAGAGAAACCCTGTCTCAAAAAACAAAACACAAAACAAAACAAAATGTCAATACTGAGGTATAGATTTTAAAATAAATTTTATTAGTTTAATTTTTTTAAAGTACAATGTTCATCATTTTGTAAAATTAATTTTGCCCTTAACAAATGGCAAAATTTTATATATATACCAAAAAAAGAATAAAAGAAAAAAAGAAAAGAAAATGAAAAAATCCTGTAGACATCTTCTATGGCTCCACTTCCAAACCAATTAATCTTCTTTACTAAGGTCTCAATGATAACAACATGAGTGCATTTTGACTGTTTAAAGTTTAAAATCAGAACATTGATTCTATGCCAGAGAGTGAAGTGAACGTCTTCCTTGCTCAGCAGCTATCCTAGATTCTTGGTTTCTGCTTACTGCATCTAAAAGCCCAGCGTTTACACAGCAATGCTCTGAAACACACTAAATTACATATTCTGCAGCTGTCCTGGATTCTATCCTGACCTTACTTGGTGCCTTTAATGGAAAGAAATTGAAAGAAACCTTCTCTAGCCTGTCTCATAGTCTCCCTTCCTAGAAACAATTGTACTTAATTCTGTAGCCTCTACGAGGTGTGCTTTCACACGGCCCTGTTATGGATGAGGAAATGGAGCAGTTGTACCACTTACCTGTGGCTCTGTGTCACACATTTGATGATATCTAACTCCAAAGTTCTTTGAGCCAGCTGTGTGGGTGACTCAGTAACCCCAGCACTCAGCTGTCTGAGGCAGCTTTAAAAAGAAAAAGACAAATGTCCCTTCTTTCACTTGCTCTCTCCTGCCTGAACGCTTCCCCACTGTAAACATTAAGGTTAGATTCTGCTGGGAACAGCCAGCTTTCGAACTTCATTCTAAAAACAATTTTAGACATATAATTGAAAATTGGGGAAAAATGGTTGCCAATACTACGACTGATCCCATAATTTCCAGTGTAGTATCCTATGGTTTCTAATCTTTAGTGTTTTAAAATGAGATCTAGTAGCTATTATATTTTTATTTTTATTTTTGAAGGAGAAATTGTTACCTACAAAATACCTTTCTTTAACACCTAAGAAAAATCAATCTACTTAGAAATCCAAAATCAAAATTTGATGCATGAGTGGAACTTTCTACACATGACCCTGTCCTTCTGAAACACAAAGAAAGAAATGGTTTACACAAGGAGCGTCGGTACGGTGGCTAGCCTGTTCTGTTTGAAGCTACCCTGCTGTCTGAGTCTCTCCTTGGCTTTGCTGATTTTCTAGGCATCACCAGGCTGACTAAGTTAAGCCGCCTCAGCATGAACAACAACCTTCTAACGGGCCTGGAAAAGCACACGTTTGATAACCTGCTTCACCTCCACTCCCTCTCTCTGGAGAACAACAGGATCACATCCCTGAGCGCTTTACAAAAGACCTTTACTCTGATCGAGTTGTACATAAGCAACAACTACATAGCTGTGAACCAGGAGATCTACAACTTAAAGGTGATTGCCTGGGCTGTCAGTGTTCTGCGTGTAATAGCATTTACTGTTTATGCTATGGAAGCCTTGCTCACTGCTCAGAGTGTGTTGAAACTATAAGGAAGAAAATCAAATAACAAGGTTTATTGACATATATTCGCATTCATTTATGTAAATGTACAAATGACAGCCATCTGATACAAGTATGGGATAACTTTTTTAAAAAAATTTTTTTATTATTATTTTCTTTATTTACATTTCAAATGCTATCCCGAAAGTTCCCTATACTCCCCCCCACTCCTGCTCCCCTACCCACCCACTCCCACTACTTGGCCCAGGCGTTCCCTTGTGCTGGGTCATAGAAAGTTTGCAAGACCAAGGGGCCTCTCTTCCCAGTGATGGCCGATTAGGCCATCTTCTGCTACATATGCAGCTAGAGACTCGAGCTCA
>NC_034596.1:67964191-67989590 GCF_900095145.1 Mus pahari
CCTGGCTGTCCTGGAACTCACTCTGTAGACCAGGCTGGCCTTGAACTCAGAAATCCGCCTGCCTCTGCCTCCCAAGTGCTGGAATTAAAGGTGTGCGCCACCACCACCTGGCTTACCTAGCCAATTCTTAATAGTCTTAACCTGAGGCAGAGAGGGAAGATGGTGTTTACCTTTTCATATGGAGGAGGATTTGGTGCCTCCAGACTGAGGAGTGGGCTGAGCTTGTCAGGAGCCCATAGGGCAAATGCAAGGCACTGAGCTTTGCATCAGATCCCTGGATCCTACAGTGAGATGGGAAGCAGAAACAAAAGCATCCTCAGAGGTTTTGGGCAGGTAGGCTGCTCTGCTCAGCTCTGAACAACAAGGTAAAAAGGAAAGACCAGTGCCTAAGATCATCCCCTGACCTCCGTACACACACACCATACCACAGACGTTCAAAACAAAACTGCCTTTTCAGTGAAGTGCAGCAGCTGGAGGCAAAGCTTCGTGCTGAGTCATTTCCCTCCAGCAAAGAAGATTACTAAAATATACCAGGAACAAATAATGAGAAACTGGACCAGAAGGAGGTGACTTTAAAAATAGAAAGATGGCTGGGCAGTGGTGATGCATGTCTTTAATCCTAGCACCCAGCAGATCCTGGCAGAGGCAGGCAGATCTCTGTGAGTTTGAGGCCAGCCTAGTCTATGTAGTAAGTTCCAAGACAGCCAGGGCTAGATAGAGCAGCCCCGTATCAAAAAGCAAACCAAACAAGTGAATAAATAAATAAAAGCAGAAAACTGAGACTTATGAAAAGCAATGGGGCCTCTCCAGTCACACCACCCAAAATGTGCCTGTGCTTATCTAAGCTTGTAAGCTAAGCAGGATTCGGCCAGGTTGGTATTGCACAGGAGAAATTCTGGGGGAAACGGACAGAATTTATCAGCCATACACAGCAAATATGAAAAGATACCTCCTGCTGGGGTCCAGGAGTCACCACACAAACCGTGCAGACTCTGGTCTCAGTCAAGCAAGGATAGTTCATTGAACACCCACACCAAGACTGATCAGGGCATCAGGATATCAAGGGCATAGCATAGACTCAGGAGCTAAGACTGAGACCTTGAATGTTTCTCAGGGCCAGTTTATAAAGGCAAAAACCACAACGAGCTCATACACAGCTTCAGGGTAGCGCAAGCTATTTTGGCTAGCTAAACAAAACAGTTGTAACTGACCTTTAAATTGATTGGTCCTAAGTGGAGCCTGTGGTTGTGGAATTGCCAAAAAAAAAAAAAAAAAAGCAAAAGCAAAGCTAAGAATATAACAGGATATATGGTTAGTCTGACCCTCCAGAAAGAATTTTCTATGTCAGCATTGCAACAACAATATGAAATGGCTGGCAGGCATGGAACAAAAACGACTACAGTTATGCTAGGGAATCAGGTTTTAATGTCTACAGAGTTTGCAACTACAATAAAAGTGTTCAGGAGGAACTTGGGCTTACTACCTCTTTGGATTCTTGGCCTTCATAAACAAGACTCACGAGGAAGCTTAAGGTCAATTTTACTAATGTTTAAGAGAAAACAACAGGGCAAGCAAGTTCTAAATCTTGGCAGCCATTGGGAAAGGTATGTGGAAGGAAGCAAGGGGGAGTCTTGCCTTGAGTTAGATCAGCAGCCAGTAGGCACAAGACAAAGGGGGTAGCTTCAGAGGGGAAGAGGACCCCAAATGCTAGAGAAAACATGTTTAGGCTTTGGTTAGTATCCCCCACCCCCACCCCCCCAAAAAAGTGATAGAAAAGAAAAAGAGAAAGTTATACTGTTCTGGTGAGACCTTAAAAGATCAGCACAGTGGTGGATCCCTGAGTGACCACACTGGGGGAGATAGGCTGAAGGAAAGGCACATTATCTCACTAAGGGGAAAGTCATTCCTCCCAGTGTTCCAGCACAGCTTTGAGTGAATAAACCTTCCTGAGAGGTGAGGCTTTGAAAAGGTAATTGACAGGTTCTGGTGAATTAGCTCTCTTTTCCCCCCTTCATTCTTTTTAATTGGGTATTTTATTTATTTGCATTTCAAATGTTATCCTCTTTCCTGGTTTCCCCTCTGAAAACCCCTTATCCCATCCCTACCTCCTGCTTCTATGAGCATGCTCACCCACCCACCCACTCCCACCTAGGAAACAATAGTATGTCAGGTCTCTACACTCAGGCCAGAGGCTGAGTCCATGCTTTTGGACTAGGAGGAAATAGATTTCCCTCAGTGAGCATCAACAGATCCCTGATAGTTATAGTCACCAAGACTATTGTAACAAACAGGCCCCAATAAAATAGAAGAAAGGCAACTTCCAGGGAGGAGACTTGCAGACGAATTACATCTCATGACACATTTGATTATCTGACTGGAAATATCAAGCAAGCAATTGAAATCGTGATACTAAATTTGGATATAGAAATTTCATTCACATTTTTAAAAAAAGAAACAGCTTGAAGAGAGCTGACAGTTAAACTGAAAGCATTTGTAAGGCTGTCTTAAAAAAATGAGAGTACAGAATGCAAGGAATTATGGGTAAGGCTTGTGGGTGGGGGTTATATGAGCACCAAGTTTCCTGAGGAAGGCAGTGAAGTGGTATGGAGTCAGCCATCTGGGCTAAGGATGCCTCTGTCTGTGGATTATATGGCCAGAAGCCACTGGTTTCTGGGTACTAACACCTGTAGAACAGCAGCAGCGATGAAGAAACTTAATTACTTTGGTTCTTTTCTCTTTGACTCAGATCCCTCCCTGGCTAGGTGAGAGGCTTGGAGTTTCTTAACTCTTAGTGAGTCAGAAAGAAGAGAAAGGAAAGAAAAGAGGAAAGGAAAGGAAAGAAAAGAGGAAAGGAAAGAAAAAAGGAAAGGGTAGAGAATGGAAGGGGAGGGAAGAGAGGGAAAGAAAGAAAGAAAGAAAGAAAGAAAGAAAGAAAGAAAGAAAGAAAGAAAGAAAGAAAGAAGAAAGGAAAGAAAAGAAAGAAGAAAGAAAGAAGGAAGGCACACATAGAGACACATGCATACTAGATGAAGCTGAAGAAGGCTGTGCCACCATTTTCGTGTTGTTCTTAGTTTTTATCTTTTGCCAGGATAATTGGTCACATGGTTTTCTAAGAATTTTTACATTCTATGAGTCCATACTAAGTTTAAGGCAATATTTTGTCTCATAGATAAGATTTAAGGAATTATAGCAGAGTTGTTTACATGTCTTTCTATTAAAACTATTACCTGACTATATATTCACTGTTACTAGATCTATAAGTTCATTATAAGTTTAAAGCAATGTTTTTATGTCATAAGTTAGCAGGGTTTTGTCAAGAGATAAATTATCTGCCTTGTATCTCATTATTTTGAAGTCTTATATGGATAAACTAGTTCATCATTTATTTTCTGTCCTTGCACCTACAATAAATTGCCCATTTTCAGTTTATTACTTTAGTTACTAGATAATGGTCTCACACCTAACCTAGAAAGAATGTTTTCCTTGATCGTAAATTTGTTTCAAGCCTGCTTTCTTTTCCTAGTGCAATTAGCCTGTGACACATGAGGGTTTACAGAGCTCTATTTGCAGCTTTTATTCTATATGGGGCTTTATTTTATTCTATATGTATCAATTTAGGAATACTATAAAATCATTAGGAGTTATGACGCCACTTTGCCTATACAGCATTACTACATGAAAGTACATCTTCATATTAACTCTGCAGGAAATCTGCCCGATAGTGTGAGCTAATGCCCAGGAATCATTAGGTTATGTAATAGTGGCAGGACAGGCATCTCAGCAGTAAGAAGCAATCCTGGAATGAAGACTCTAAGGACCCTGCAATCTCATAGCTCACCCATCTCAGCTATACAAAACAGCGGCCATCTCCAGAAAAGTCACTTGCATGCCATAGCCTTCCCTAGATGGCTTATGACAGGAAGCCATCCTTTGCTTTGCCTAGGAAACTTAAAATGAGAAAGGAAAGGAAGGAAGCAGCGAGCGGGAGCAGAGGGAACTCAAGGGCAGCACATGTATCTCATTATTTTGAAGTCTTGTATGGGTAAATTAGTCCATCATTCATTTTCTGTCCTTGCACCTACAATAAATTTCCCATTTTCAGTTTATTACTTTAGTTACCAGATAATGGTCTCACACCTAACCTAGAAAGTCTAGGAGTCTTTCGAGCTGTGAATAGACCAGGAATGGCACAGGCCAAAGCACTGTACACATAAGGACTGAGAGATGGCACAGGACTTGTTTCCAGTGGAACAGACAGTTCTTTATTCTTATATTGTTAACTAAGTGAAGGCCAAGCCTGCGAAGAGCTAAAGAGCTCTCTAGATAGGTGCGACTTCATTTTATTCCATCTTCCTACATAGCTTTTTAAAAAAATTATTTATTATTTTATCTAGGTACACTGTAGCTGTCTTCAGACACACCAGAAAAGGGCGTCAGATCTCATTTTGGATGGTTGTGAGCCACCATGTGGTTGCTGGGATTTGAACTCACAACTTTTGGAAGAGCAGTCAGTGCTCTTAACCACTGAGCCATCTCTCCAACCCCCCCCCTACATAGTTTTAAAAACGTAGAAAATGCAAAAATCATTTTGCATGAAGAGTATATATCTTCATTTCAAATATGAAGTCTTTATGAGTGAGAAATATAAGAAGGGAGGGTAAGTAAGTGTTGATCTAATGACTTACCCGCTTTATCTAATCAAACTGAAAAATTACTGCCCTTGGAATAACTGCCTGGTTATTTTATTTTTCAGGATTAAAATCTTTTCATAGCACCTATATCTTTCTTGTGGTTTTACTTCCTTGCTGGTAGTTGTTATTTTCATTTGATTCAAGTGCATTCATAATTGCTGAAGTATTTTGTGAGACCCGATTGTCAGTAATTACTCGTGTCTATGCCATTTCAGAGGATCTATTTATTGTCTCTTCACTCTGAACTTTTCCTTGGTTTTTAACATGAGGAGAAAGACTTTTCTACTGCTCCCTGGACAGTTTTGGGTCTGCCGCAGAGCAGAGGCTACCCGTCTGAGCAGCCCTCCTGCAACCCTCCCTGACCATGCACTGTCAACTTTCTCCAACCTATGTGGCTCTGTGTCTGCGAGACCTGGGATCTGAGGGGCTGGAAGAGTGGGGCAGACTGCAGTCTGATGCTGTACACAGCCTGACTTCAGCTTCAGCGTACTTTTATACACAAATGTAACAGAGGAAGCAATGATACAAGGAAGGCTGTTTGAGTTCAGAAAAACCTAATCAGAAAAACATGTAACTAAGCATCAGTAAGCACATACCGAGTACTAACAGAGCATCCCTTTCCCAGAACTTCCTCAAGACAGACAATTTAAACACAGTTGCCTGGCACATACTATAGAGTATATCTTAGAAAGCAAGGCAGAAGGCCGTATGCAGATCCAGGATACAATGACCAGATTGGGTTCTACAGCTATGTTCTGACATCCAACAATAATAAACATGTCTTATAAAGCGAATGCAAGTATTTGTCACAGGAGGCAAGAATTCATGTTCAAAAACAACCCCAGGGAACAAAATGCACTTAAGGTAAAAGGCCCTCTGCCATTTTTCCCTGGGGCCTCTCGCACAGTTCCCCAAGGCATTGTTCACCATGCGCCATTCTTCTGACTGAGCTCCAGTATGCACCAGTGAGAAAACACTGGGCCCCAGTTTGCTGCTGCCAGCCTCAAGTGTCTGTAGTCCCTTAAGGCCAAAGCCAGGGTAGGAGCTGTTGCTTTCTAACACACCTCCATCGATTGTGTGTGGCTAGGAGAGACTTCTGGTTATGTCGCCTCCACAGACTCATCCTGGCTGAGAGAGACAGACAGGAATGCATCATTAAAACTCCACAGATCCCTCGTTATGCTACGGAGAAGTGGCAACACCCCCACCCCCACCCCCATTGATCTCCAGTAACAAACACTTTATGAGAGTTGGTTGGTTTAGGATTGTTACTTTCCAGGGTAGCCCTATGCTGGGAAGGAATGAAAGTTCAGTCTCTCCTTCAACAGGAGAAAGCTAAGGAAAGTCTTGTTGTAGGCTGGCAATACTGAGTAGCCCGTTCTGCACTTGGTGGTGGGGCCAAAGTTTGTTTTCTGTTGCTTAGATAGAACAGTCCTATTATCATTTCAAAGGTTAACAGTTATTGTCTAGCTAGGGTTTCCTCTTTGCTCCTCTGCTGACTGGAGACAGTTGGATCATGGTGGGCCTTTTGTTTCTGGTTCCCAGCACGCAGTCTGGCTTAGATGATGCAAAAATAAAATCAAGAGTATCAGCCCTCAGGTCACAAAGTCCCTAAAGCCCTGGGACTGTCTTGTGTTGTTTGACCTATCCAACGTGCAAGGGGCTGGGAGTAGCTATTTCTACAGGAAAGAATGAAGAGAAGTGTGTCTATTTAATCTGCATCTGTAACCAGAGGTGTGGTCATCTGCCAGAGAGATCATCACTTTCTATATGTCCTCATAGGAGACATCAGAGACTGAGAATGCAAAAGATTTGTTTGGTGGACGGCTCACCTCTGACATGATTGCCGAACGACAAGGACACTCAAACTTTGTCCAAATGCAAGAGCTAAACTGGACTTCATCATCCATCAGGTACATCCACTTCCTTATGTGCATGTGCCACTGTAACCACATGTGTAGTCGTGTGAATGTGCCACTGTAACCACATGGGTAGTTGTGTGCATGTGCCACTGTAATCACATGTGTAGTCATGTGCATGTGCCCCTGTAACCACATGTGTAGTCGTGTGCATGTGTCACTGTAACCACATGTGTAGTTGTGTGCATGGGTCACTGTAACCACATGTGTAGTTGTGTGCATGGGTCACTGTAACCACATGTGTAGTCGTGTGAATGTGTCACTGTAACCACATGTGTAGTCGTGTGCATGTGCCACTGTAACCACATGTGTAGTTGTGTGCATGGGTCACTGTAACCACATGTGTTGTCGTGTGCATGTGCCCTTGTAACCATATGTGTCGTTGTATGCACGTGTCACTGTAACCACACGTATAGTTATTACCAAGTTTTCTGATTTCCTTTCCTAACATATCCAATAATTGTGCTTGTCTATTTCTGATACTCCTTGAGATGATGCAGTATTTCTTATTATCAGGAACTATGTTAAAAACTACTGAGAGCTTTTGTTTTTCACCTGGTTTTGTTTCTCTTGTTTTACAGCTACATATTAGGTTTACATTTGGTGTGGTGGTGGTGTTCTTTTATGGAACAACAAAAGTGTAGTTACATCTTAACAAAATCATAAACATCAAAGTTAGTAAAAAAAAAAGAAAGAAAGAAAGAAAGAAAAGATAAGAAGGAAAGAAAAAAGAAAGGAAAAGGAAAGAAAAGAAAAGAAAAAACAGAAGACAAGAAAAGAAAAGAGGTGTTCACACCTTTAATTGCACCTCATTCATTGTAATGGGATTCTTAGATGCATGTTAGGATGTAAACGTGGAATTATTATGTCTATGTTCAGGCTCCAGACTTGTCTGGCTCATGGGTGTCCAGAGCCTCTCTGATGATCCCACAGGTCAATACCAGTCCCAAAAGAGTGTTGAAACCAGTGCTGTGAAGGATTTTCCCAGAGCTCAAAAAAGTCTGGTGTCAAAGCCCTCCCTGCTCCCCCGCTCCCCTGATCCCAGCCCCCCCACCCCCCCACTCCCCAGCTCCTGCTCATGCCTTTTGTCCCTAGTCGCTTTGGAAACAGCCTGCTTCATGTGTGCCGTGGAAGTTTAGGACCTGCTAGTTTTATGACTTACTGTATCAAGTCTTCTGTGAGTTCATGAACTTGTATGTTAATTGGTAAATACATTGGAGATGTTTATTGTATAAGTGTCATCTACAGTAATTGTTTAATGGTTATAAATATGGTTTGTTTTTTTTTTAAGCAATCAGATTCTATGTCATTTTCTTCATACCCGTGCAACAAAACAAATGTTTTAGCTGAACATTTGTCTCCTGTATTTGACATTGCATATAATTTGTCTGGTGAGACTCTTTAATGGCTTTGGGAGTCACATGTTGAGGAACGCACTCTGTTCCATTGAAATAATGACTGTATTTGCTTTCTAATTCAGAACTGTGGATCTGATTCCTGTTGACCACTTCAGGAATGTGAGCAACGTGAATCTCCAGAACAACAATCTCACCTCATTCAGCGGCCTCATCTACCTGCCCAACGTGAAGGCACGTGGCTGCAGAGCCATATTTGCCCTCAAAGACATCAGCACAAGTTTTAATCTTCATTTACATTAAAATGTATTTCCTTATTAAGGTGTCGAAATTATTCCCTAAATTATATTTTATTTTGTTTTTCACTAATCGAGAAAATCTTAGTCTTGCCTGCCAAATTTTTTTTTAGTCAGTGTATCTTATGCCCTTTGCTTTCATGCAGATCTTATCCTTCAGGAGGAGACAGGGTGAGAGGCACTGTCTCTCGTGAGCAGATACGAAGTGAAATTGAGAATGAGGTGGTTCTCAAAGCAGTCTCTTTGTCTTGACGCAGCAATGAAAGGCGTCTAAACACAGAAACAAACACCTTGCTAAGTCCTTATTTCATCTCTATGAGGCCTAGACAAATTAGGACTGCAGATTGAGAACACTGGATAGCTGACTAATGACTTGGATATTTTATTTGTAGTGATTCTCCAAGATGTAAGATCATTAAGAACACGTTTGAAGCTAAATTTAAATACTTCTGGATAATTTTATTTTTCACAATAGCATATTATTACTAATTATGTTCTCTATCCCAAGTATCAGTCATACCATTTGAAGAGTTCCTAGGACGTTTGATTAATGAGATGTTCTTTCTATAGGTCTTATGCCTCAACTACAATCACATTGAATCAATCATGCCTAGACTAAAGCCTCAGACCCACTTAAGCAGCAGACAGCTGCTCTACCAGAAAGTGCCCTCAAGTGGTTATGGACAGCAAGGAACCTCAAAACTAAATAGGTACTTTAAAAAAAAAAAAAACTTTTATTTCTCACACTTAAAAACAACCAGAGAAGTAACACATAACAGCGCACATATTTGGCTAATTATTTTATTTAATTAACAGTATGCCAAAAATAAATTTCACAATTAAAAATCTGAACTATGTCTTTGTCATTGTTCCCCATCCAATTCTTATATTAATAGAAAAGATATAATTTGTGAAGAGGAAGACATATCTATTCTGCCTTCCTATAAATTTATGAAAGAAAGAATGGCTAGATGGATAGACAGACAGACAGACAGACAGACAAAGATGTGTGTGTGCATCACTAAGTCAAAGTATTTTCATGTTCATGTTCTCAAGAGCATTTCTGTTATCATCTTTGAGGGGCAGTTTGCATATAGCAAAGTTACTAACTTCAGTGTAATATTTAATGATTTCTGACCATCGTATCCAGTCCTATAACTGTGCTATGCCTCACCTAAAGCCACAGTGTGAAGTGACTGGCCCCTCGAGCCACCCCTACTTTTCTTTGCAATCCCTTTTCCCCACATCCAGGTCTTTGGCAATTGCCCCTGATCTGCTTTCTTCCCTACAATTTTGCCTCTTTCTAGACTTGTGTAAGATTGGAATTACATAGTAAGTACTTTTTCCATTGCTATTAGCATTTATTAATTGTACAAAATAATGGGTTCCACATGTGTATGTGGCATGCTTTGGTTATCTTCAGTCTCCTTTTATCATACCCCGCCGCCCCTCCCGTAGTGCTCTCCCTCCACCTCCAAGCTCCTACTTTCATTCTGGGTCTGGCTTCTTTCACTTAGCTTACTTTCTGAGACCCAGCCCTTGTTGTTGCAAGGGCCAGTAATTAATTTCACTGCACAGTGTGACTGTGTCAATATTTACAATGTGAGAACATACTTTGGATATTCAAAGTTCTTTGAATTCTTTGTAAATTTTAAGGCAGTTCATTTTCTCCTGATGACCTTTTGGTAGAGGTTATATTGAATCTGTTCATCAATTTGAAAGAATTGACATCTTAATATTCAGACACAAACACAAAATAATTTTTCACTTGCTGACACCCCCCCATTAGTTTCATTAAGTTATGTGTAGCTAACTATATATAAATTTTGTGCTTTTGGGGAATTTATTTTAAAGTGTTCTGAAATTATATTCTCTTACACCGATATAAAAAGTAAAAGAATAGTTTTCTTAATTTTATTTTTTATGTTTTTATTACTGGCACTGAAATTTCAGACCACATTTATTATTTTATCTTGTGACTTTGATGAATTAATTTATTAGCAAAATTATTTTTTGAGTAGATCAGTCAGAATTTAATACATTAGGGCATCCATCCTCTGAGAATAAAGATCACTCCACTTATCTCCTTCTAATGCAATACAAGTTTTTTTTTCTTGCTGATTCACTTTTCATTGTGACTCTCTGTACTTTATCCTCTTCCATATAAGCATTTTTAAGAGATAAAAATTATTATTATTGTTATTATAAAAGCACTACTCAGCTATCATATATCAAAAGCTCATATAATTTTTTATCTTATTTTACTTTATACTAAATATACCTCAGTGTGCCTTTTATGATATAATTGCTTTTAAGTCAAGTTTATGACTTCAAACTTACCTGTGTGTTTCAGAGATTCAGTAAGCAATGAGAACTTGCCTCCAATAATGCAAAGTTTAGAGGTTCTGCATTTGGGATACAATGGAATTTGTAACTTAATCCAGCTACAACTTAACAGACTAAGAAACTTAAAGTTCCTCTTTCTACAGGGTGAGTAGACGTGCTGCTTATAAGTCCTGTAAACTGGCTGAGTTGTCATCTTGCTTTGACAAGCAAGTGTAAATATTGTTGATCATTGGCAACAAAATTTTAATAGTCACAAGGTTTTTTCTTTAGTTGTACATAATCAAATAACTTTTAAAAGAGTATTGATTATATATACTCATTGTACCTGGTATTATTATGTAAGGACATTTTCATACACGTGTATTATGTTGTGTGTATTCTCTACCTCCTTTGTCTGCTCCTTCTGTCCCCATAAGTCAGTCCCTTTGCTGTCTTTGTTTCACTTCCCCGTATGAAGTCTGTTTTTCTGAGACTACCTTAATTTGCTTAATGTTATTATCTCCAGTAGCATGTGTTTCTTACAAAGAATATAATCTTGTTCTTCTTTATGACTGAGAAATCCATTGTATGTTTACCCATCACATTTTCTTAGCCATTTCTCTGCTGTTGGACACATTGGGGGTAGTGAAGAAAAAGTAATTGAGGCTCAGTGTGGCTAAATAATGTACCCAAGTTTGCACTGGTGTGTAATGGTAATCAGGTAATCTAAAGCATATGTATTTTTGATCCAAAATAATATATATTAATCATATATTAATATATATTATATACTGTTATATAATATATATTGTTATATTATATGTTAATATAAGAATATATTAATATATACTAATAATGGCCTGGTCCACAGTGGTAGTAATAGAAATGGTAGGTGTAAAAGGAGGAACTATTAGTACAAAGGAACAAGTTGGACAGAGCAAAAGGAAAGGAAAATTAGTCCAAGATTATTTAGTAACTGAATTAACAGATTGACAAGAGTGGTTGCTAAGGCTAGGTAAAGTTGTTTGGGGAAAGGTGGTTCACTGGAGGTTAGGGAAAGATCAGTTTGTGCTACAGTTGAGACATAAATGTCATTTTTAGTTTTAAAAATCATTAAATGAAGGTGGGTAGATAAACTTGAATTCTGGAAGTTGGGGCTCACGTAGCATGTCGTAACTTTAGGAAATGAGATCAGTCAGGTGGAAGGGCTGGACAACCTGATCGTCCTCCAGGAGCTGGTCGTCGACCATAACCGCATCCGGGCCTTTAATGACACCGCCTTTGCCAAGCCAAGTTCCCTGCTGACGCTTCACCTAGAGGAGAACAGGCTGCGGGAGCTGAGCAAGCTGCAGTCTTTGGTCAGACTGGAGAGACTCTTCCTGGGCTATAACAGAATCCAGGTAACGCTATTGAGGGCGCTGTTGTTTTGCTATAACAGAATCCAGGTAACGCTATTGAGGGCGCCGTTGTTTTGAGGTCTACGTATGTGAAATCCTCTGATCTCAACATAGAGCCCCCAAATAAACCAATTTGAATGTTACGTTTATAGCTCTCTATCGGCATGTCACACGTCACAGGCGTGCACTCTATTAGGGTCCCTGATAGAGCTGCTCTCTACAGGTAGGAGAGCTGATACAACTTGATAAGGGTTTGTGTTTGTATCCGCATCTTGGTTAATGTTGCTTCTGCTCTCTGTACTTCTAAGGCGGTTTCAAAGACAGACTAAACTGTACACTGCCCTAGCCCCCGCATGAACAAGTCCTATGTGCATCTCGTCTATCTTTATATTAGCATAGCACAGGGTACATGGTAGACACTAGATGCTTGACAAATATTCGTCTTAGGCCCTGTTTGAGATACAGTTCATAAAGCCTTTTCTGGGATAATATGAGATTTCTTTCCAAGGTTAGAAGGAAATCATGAGTAACGATTTTACGGAGCAAGTAGGAAAAATCTTATTGTAAAAAATAGTGTACACCTGATTAATCCAGATTCAAACACCAATCTAAGGAAAGCCAGACCACATTGACAGTGATCTTACCAAAACTTTATTCAGAAGAAATACAAGTTTGGAAAAAATGGTATTCTATGGGAAATATTTCTGGCAACAGCAGGTGACCTTAACAAATGAGATTCAGAGCTGGGGGCAGCAGGTCTGTGGTAGAGCACGTGCCCAGTATGCCCAAAGATCAAGCTTAAACAGGCTCAGTAAAAACAAAAGAGACCCCCACACATCCATCAATGACCTCAGCTGGTATCACACTTTGCTTATCAGTCCAATAATTAATACTTGAGGGCCTTGGACATTCTATTGGTTTTTTTTTTTTTTTTAGTTATTTTCTTCCCATACCATATAAGCTATTGAGCTCAGAATAAAAGATGCGGTCTCCAAAAATAGATTTTATAGAGTGGTCTCAGAGTAGGGGAGTGTTTCATGAAACATTCTCATTTATGCATAGCTTCTATAGCATCTTATTAGAAGCTTCGTCATTCCATAGATTCCAGGTTAATTGGTTGTAAACAGTTATTGTCCAGAGATCTGTTAAGAGAATGCCATGGGTAAGGACCCTCCTGGAAAATGTCATTACTTTCTGCCAGGACACCCAGTTAGCAGCATACTTAAAGGAGCTAACCCCAGGTAACCAGCTTTCCCCTGGATGCCCTTGCTCACCTGTTGACACCTATTCCTCATAAGGGATGGAGGAGCTAGTAGATCAGCTTAGTATGCCAGCAACTTGAACAGAACCATGCTTAGTGTGGTTTACTACCAAAATTTAATACAGCTATCTAGTAAACTGTGTGACAAATCAGAAGATTATGCACATGTCACTGAAGGAGTGACTGAGGTTTTTTGGTTGTTGAATTCTTTTACTTTGATCATTGAAATGGAATTCTCCATTGAGTTTAGGTGGATTGTCTCAGATCTGAACTTACACTTATGACTGATGTTATTGTATGTTAGTGTGACCAGATACAGTTAACTGGAGGGAAAATCAACTCTGGGGTGTGAGCGTGGGTTGGAAACTCAGTTGAATTCTTCTAAAAAAACCATTTTCTTTCTAAACCTGGTTGTCCATCCAAAGTTTCCTTGAGGGAGAGATTTTTGTTCTCTGGATTTATAACGACTTGGGAAATCTGATATCAGTATTATTTCCACAAGTGAGCACTAAGAATACAATCTCTGGGTTAGCTAAGAATGATAGGACAAGAGAAAGCCCTATCGAAAGCACTAGTCCTTCAGATAAAGGTAGATACAGTCCCTCGCTGACCTGCAGGCCATGGTGCAGAGCTTTCAACTTCCCCAAGGTGCCCAGTAATGTCAACTGAGAAAAATGTGACCTATTGCCTTGTTTCTAAGAATCATCGCAACACAAAAGAAGACTTCACCTTCATGGTCCCACTTGAGCCCTGTGGCTAGGTGATCCTTCCGTCTGACATCCAGATGCTCTGTGTACGTTTAAACATCTGAACATATCACGAAGGCAAAACACATACCCATTAAATAAAAATAAATCTTTTTGAAATTTGCAAAAAACTACAACATTGCAAACTTACACTGATGTTAAGTGGATAGTAATAAATAGTCCTATGCAGTATGAAGGGCAAACATTTAACCAGAGAAATAGTTTTTATCTGTGTATCTTTCACAGATAGTATATCAGAGTATAGCCAATATTGCATTCTTCTGTTATTAGGGTTACTTAGCCCTGGGATGACTTAAAACTCTTCCAAAAAAAAAAAAAAAAAAGTTTGCAGTTACCTTGCAAGTTCTGCTCAATTCCCATGCTGCAGTTCGATCTTTGCGAGTCAGATATTGGGATTCTAGTCCTCACTCACGTTCACATCAGAGGATCCAAGTGTGACCTACCTGAAACCTAAAACCTGCATAAAACAACTTCAGAGTAGTTACTATTAGGAGGCGTAAGCTAACCAACTATAATTCATTACCTTTTACATAGGATATCACAGAACTGGAAAAACTTGATGTTATTCCTTCTCTCAGAGAGCTTACTGTCTATGGCAATCCAGTGAGTACTTATTTACCTTTATAACTTATTTATTTCCTAATAATCATATGCAATTTATCTTATATGATATTAGAAAGTGATTTGATCTTTCTATTTAAACATACATAACTAGCTGACCCAGCATAAATTGAGCTTACTGTTGTCTTCACATAACTGTACTGCAGACCAGCTCTGCCTAATGTAAGTGTGTGTTTCCCATTCTGTGCTGCACCTTTTGGCTTACCTGCTATTGCTGTGCCAATTATATCACAGCGTGTTCAATGTGTAACATTTTACATTGTCTTAATTCTTATTAGAGTGAGTGTTTCTCCTTATCCCCTTCTTCCATCTCTTGCATCCTTTGCTTTCTTCACTGTCTTTGCCATTCATGGCACCTTACGATTTCCTGGGAGCTTTAGGAAGCAAATTAAGTTGAAGAAGAATCTTGTTGATGTTTTAATTAGAATGTACTTATCTTAAGTTAACTTGGGAGACATCTCCACTTTTCTCATTGGAGTCTTGCCCATTTAACATGTAAGCAAAGTGGGAAACATGGCGAAGAAGAGATGGCCCTCTGGTCAGTGTGCTGAGTGCTCAGGGAAGCCCAGCCTAAGAACTGACAGCAGGAGATGTAAGACTGAAAAGGCCACAAGGCAGCCAGGTCCAGGATCCCCGAAAGCAGCCAGGTCCAGGATCCTTGAAAGCATGCCAAGGCTCTTGTTCCTTATCTAAGCTCTCCATGTATTGCTAGCACAGGAAGCTCAAGGTATTCTTTCCAACCTCCACTGTGTCTGTTTTGTTGCCCCTCTGTGCCTAAGATCGTCAAGTTTTGCTTTTGCATTTTACTCCTGATAAATCTTGCTCACGCCTTGTTCACAGTGTGTCTTCAGGGCACCATATATTTCTTGACCAGGGGTGTTGTTTGCCTTCTCTTTCACCAACACCTACTCTTTATCATTTCTTTCTCCTAGTTTATTGAAAATTTTCAAAGAAATTCTTCATATCTCTTAATCTTGATCATTTAAGCTTAATATTACTTTTCAATGCATTTCTGAATCAGCAAGTTCTAGGTTACATTGTACTGCGCTAACAATGTTCTGAAAGGTTTTATAGATGGTGCCTTTACTGGTCTTCATATCTGAAAGCCTGTGCTCTTCAGAAGAATAAGTTTGTAAATAGCTGAGGACTGCACACGTTTGTACTCTTTTTAAATCTATGGTGCGTTTCCAGTTGTGTCCTCATCATCTTCCTCCAGTGTTGGAGCCTTTCGATCATGGGAAGCAAGCTCTCTGCTCTTTGGTATTTAGGAAAAGTATTTTTTAACCTAGAATGTGGTCAGCGATGTGTTTGGCTGCTACATGAGTTAGAGGTCTTTCTCAGTCACTGAACATGGCCCTACCACATTTACTTCAAGCAGTCTGTTTTCTTTATCTCTTCCTTTCTTCCTTTCCTTCTTTCTTTTTTTTGTGTGTTTTTAATTTCAGCTTGCTCTGTAACTCACTTTATAAACCAGGTTGTCCTGTAATTCACAGAAAGCTTCCTGCTTTAACCTCTATAGGCATGAGCCAGCAGGCTCAGCTTACCCATTCCTCTCCAAGAGTTTGTTGCCGTTTGCCGTTACAGACAGTGCTGTATACTTTCTATATTAGGAGTCCTCAAGATGACCACTAACTACTTCGGAGATTTGGGAGAGACACTCAGTCAGCATGCTTTCCTTGTGACTAAGATAGTAAGGACACACAACTAAGACCAATTGCAATGCCATAGTAAGGACACAAACTCACAGGATATGAGGGAGAGAAAGGTAGAGGCTGAAGGAATCTGTATGTATACTTCTTTATGCAGTCTTCCCATGGCAGGGACACAGCACGCTCTTCATTTAGACACAAAAATGGCATGTCTTGTGTGTTTTCTTTTAATTCAAGGGAGCCCCTTAGAGACTTAGCATTTAACAATTGGAAGTTAATCACATAGGCACCTTTTCCGATCAAGAACTGAAACTTTCCAGATGGAAAAGAGGCTGAATATAAATCCTACTGTTTTTTTAGCAATTATCAAGACATAGTTGACTACCCTTATCAAGCAAGGAATGATAAGAACAACCCCAAGTCCAAGTACTAAACAGCAGGAAAGAGCCAGCCTTGCAAGCAGAACCTGCTAAAAGTAAACACCCTGAGACCGCTCTACTTAAGTCTGCCTGCCTTTTTATGGACATATGCAATTTTTTTAGAGCAGGTTAACACTATGAAGAGATGGATCATACAGACAGAAGATGTTGAATTAAGTGAAATGGGACCTTTTGGAAAACCTCACATTAAACCAATTACATAGAAAATGAAGTTGCATATAATTCTGCCGTGAATTGAGGTTGTGCTAGCTAGTGGTCCGTGGTAAGGACTTTAGAGGGGTGACAGTCTGAGTGTGGTGGTGGTGTGCATCTGTGTTACTGCAGCACTGAGGAGGCTGAGGCAAGAGGATTATTTTTCAAACCAGACTGGGAGACATGGAGAGCAGGGAAAGACAAGGGGAGGGAAGGGAAGGAGACGGGAAGGAGACAGGAAAGGAGAAAGACTAATGCTAGCCTTAGTTTCAAAATATTTTCTATTTTTATCTGGTATTACAGAAGACTGAGAAGTCTTTCAGGAAGAAGCTCCTGTCTGTAGCAGTTAGTACTATAAAGAAGCCATTCTTCATCGTCTTTGTGGCCTTTCCCAAGCTGCCTTCTTTTGAAGTCTTTTTCTTTGGGGGAATAAACGATTGTTTTTACCTTTCTTTAGATTTGTAGGAAAATGGTTCATCGACATGTGCTCATATTCCGCCTGCCTAATTTACAGATGTTGGATGGAATTCCTATAAATTCTGATGATAGGGCAAAAGCTGAGTTTCATTTCTCTGAACTACAAGCAAAAAAAAGTTCGGTATGTATACTGTTTACACTTTTCTTTTTTTCTGTAGACTATTGTAAATGAGCATTACATCATGGGCATTTTGACTTAATTTTTTTAAGCACACGTGATTCTGTAAATTATAGTATTTACTTAATGACTACTATCAATAGAAACTTTTCCCTAATAAGACATTGATATAAGGCAAATTATTTAATATTTCATTGTTCAGTACTCCAAATGACATTACAAGGTAAAAAACTGCGACATGCCATGTTTATAGAAACTAACTGTAAGATTGCTTCAATTTAAGCATAGAGGAAGGAGGGAATTATCACCTCAACGCTCTGGACAGCAGAGTTCATCTAACAGAGACATGTGCTGCTATTCTAGATTTTCAGGATTACTGGGCTCTTTACCCATAAGCCCTAAAATGTACCTGACCATGATAGGAGCAAAATTCTAGAGTGAAGAAACAGCAGAAATAGGATTTTAGGGATTATATCATTAGTCACTTTTATTTGTTCTGATCAATCTCTAAATACTGTATTTAACACAGAAAGACGATTTTTTTTTTTTTTTTTTTTTTTTTAACAGAAATGTAGAATTATTAGAGTTGAGCTTTTGCAAGTTTGAAAAAGAGACAGAAGTAGAGAGGGAAGCCAGCTGAAAATTTTAAAGTAATCCAAAAAATTGGTACAACGACCTTGAGCAGGTACGGAGGGGATGTGTAATTGAACCTTTCACATAACTAGAAGCAAAAATCCAGAGACATTAGAGTCAAGGATCCAAGGTTACATTAAGAACAGGATCTTCACTCGGAAACACAGGCAGGCAGAATGCTGAGTGTGAGGCCAGCCTGGTCTACAGAGTGACAGCCAGGGTCACACAGAGAAACTCTGCCTTGAAACAACGAAGGACAAAAGGCTCTAGAAGAAGAAGGTTGTGAGGTCGCTCCAGATGGACGCCCTCCCACCAGGCTTTCACTCCATCCCAGGATTAACACATGCTGATGGATGGCTCCCCTCCATCCTTCAGTTAAAAAAAAAAAAAAAAAAAGTGCTTTTGTGCTTCTGTTCCTATCAATGCTTCTAGCTTACTTTTCCCTTCAGCAAGAGTCACATACTCATAGAGAGATGGTTTTGTGTCACATACTCTAGAAAGATGGCTTTCAAAAAAAAAAAAAAAAAAAAAAAAAAAACCTGCTGTGTGATGTTATACTAAGTCAACAGATGAAATGTAAGTTCAAATTTTAAGTTAGGAGTTCTATGTTAATATAAAAACCAAATTCAATACTTTGGAAAATCTGGAGAAAGAATAACCATATACACACGATGCCAAACTGGATGAGGGATTTTTAAAAAAAGAACTATAAAATGCAGGGGGGAAGACACAGATTTAGAGAGAACTAACTTTTAAACCTAGACAACTCATTGTCTCTAAATTTTCTTCATATCTTTAAAAGTTTACGCTGTTTTAAAGAAACCAGCAGAGGCCGGGCATGGTAAGGCAGAGGCAGGCGGATTTCTGAGTTCGAGGCCAGCCTGGTCTACAGAATGAGTTCCAGGACAGCCAGGGCTATACAGAGAAACCCTGTCTCGAAACAAGCAAACAAACAAACAAAAAAGAAACCAGCAGAAGAAGTGATGTGCAAAATCTTAAAGAATAATCAGATAAAATATCAACCAAAGACCCTTGCTTAGAAAAAACGGCCTTGACCAGGCATGGTGGCACACACCTGTAACCACCACACCTGGGGGACAGGAAGATCAGAAGTTTAAAGTCATCCTTGCCAGGAGCTACCTGAGAGCTTGCCTCAAAAAGGCAGGAGATTTCTTCTTCATCAAACATATGCAATCTGAAAAATGTTGTGGAAAGATAAATATGTATTATATGTGTACTTTTTATCCTGTTTAGTGGTGCTAAGGGGCTAACATAGGTCACACCAGGCAAGGGCCCTACCGCTGAGATACAATTTTATCTCTGCTTAAATTTTTTAATGACTCCTTGACTTTCTAATTTCTTTAGGCTCATAGTTGTTCAATGTTAATAAAAATTAGTTTAAACAAAAAAGATTGATCTATAGGTTTAAAAAAAAAAAAAGTTGTAACTTTGATGTAGCTAAGAGTACTGCCTAACACGGTATACTCGAGTTCTTGCCATAGACTCCACTCTTTCAAAAAAAGAACAAGTCATGAAATTTAGTTTCGTGGTTAAACCTTCTTTCCCTTTCTTTTTTTTTTTTNTCTCTCTCTCTCTCTCTCTCTCTCTCTCTCTCTCTCTCTCTCTCTCAGATGTATTTATTTTATTTATATGAGTACACTGTAGCTGTCTTCAGACACACTAGAAGAGTGCATCAGACCCCATTACAGATGGTTGTGAGCCACCATGTGGTTGCTGGGATTTGAACTCAGGACCTCTGGAAGAGCAGTCCGTGCTCTTATCCACTGAACCATCTCTCCAGCCCCTTCTTTCCCTTTCTTGATCTTCAGTCAACTTCTTGGAAAAACAAAAAACAAAAAAAAAAACCCAAAAACAAAAACAAAAACCTCACATGCACCATGAAGTAGTTTTCTGTTGCTCTTGCTTCATATTATCCCCAAATCATTGGCTTAACAGAGCATGTGGTCGTTGTCTTACGGTCCTGGAAGGTAGGAGTCTTACACTGGGTCTTCCGTGGAAACATGGGCTGAACTGCATTCCTTCCCAGAAGCTCTGGAAAGGCGCTAAGCCTCTGTGCTTTCTAGCTTCCAAGGCTGTCTTGGCTCCTGGCTCTCAGCCAGCTCCTCCCACTTCTGTCATCATAGTTCCTCCTCCCCCTCTGACCCTTCTGTCTCCCTCTTTTTAGATAATCCAGAATAATGTCCCCACTTCAAAGTCCTTACTTCCATCACACCTGCAAACTCCTTTGCCATGTAAGGTAAGGTTCTCATAAGTGTAGAAACGAGGCTAGTAGACATCTTTGGGGGAAGATGCTCCGACCACACTGCATACAAGATTCTATAGAGGCACTTATAGGAAGTATAGCTTAGTTAAAATGTATAAGTTCTATTATTTTTCTTGTGTATTTTCTCGAGAATTTCTATTTTTCATTATTCTGCTGTAACAGTATAATTATTATTCAATATAACTATTCTTGCCTTTTAAATAGCCCTATATAAAAGAGTTGAGCTATCTACTTTTATTACATAAGCAAGCACCTTATTTAAAAATATTTTGACCCATCTATACCCTGTAAAGTGAGTAAAATGTTTGAAATCTTTGTTTTACAAAAGTGTATTTTAAGGGTCAATATAACTTACTTTCATGGCTGGAACAAAACTGAGCCATTATTTCTTTTAGCTGTTCGGAAGAAACAAGATTAGGAAAGATTTCAGGTTTCTCAACTGAGATTTCTTTATTTTGGTCACTGAGGTTGTTTCTTTTCAAAAGCAGAAGGGCAAACTCAGCTCAACATCTTCACCCGAATGTGTTCAGGGTTTGGCTTTAAGGGAAAAGTCGACCACATACCATATTAGTGACAGAAATAAACTCCCATAAATGAACTGTTGGGCAGCCTGGGACTATACAGCATTAGTTAAAGAACCCTGGGACCCACTGACAGCTACATTCTTGGTGATGCTTGCTGAAGGCAAGTTGGTTACTTTAAACAAAGAGCAAAGTGGAACCATGTGTTCAGAATGCTCATGGTCCTAAGGAAAACAGAGCATTCATGCAGAAGGTAGGTCAGCTTCCAGCACCCACGTGGTGGCTTACATAGACTATAATTCATTCTGCAGGGTTCCACACTCTTTTCTGATCTCCGACCTCTGGTGGTACTGGGCATGCATGTGATACACACACATACACACAGACAGGCAAGACATTTACACATACAAAGTAAAAAAAAAAAGTATTTGAAGAAAGGAAAAAAACATCTTCTCATGTTCATGGTTCTGCCCTTCCCTACTAAGAGCTTTTGGAAATAAAATGGACCACTAAGCTCTGGCTTCTAGTGACCAGCACAATGTACTCTGAAAAAGCAAACCACAAGACTGAGGGAAGTCAACCCTAGGCCTGCAGGACTCTGTTCTGTCCACATTACAGAAGTACCAATCCCCGAGCTTAGGCAAGCATGTAAAAATGATTCTTAAGGTTTATTGTGCCGTGGGGCTTGTGGTAAGGACTAAACCTATTTATTTCAGCTTCAGAGGTAAGATGCTCTTAACTGTTCTATTTTATTGTGTAGTTCGTTCCTGTTACCAGCTCTCCTGCGGATGGTGGGTCATTCTGCCACGTTAAAGCCTCTCCCATTAAAATAACAAATGTTCTTCTGCCTGCTGGATTTAGCCGTTTCTTGGGACCTGACTTCACCTTAACTCCTGAAGTTGAAGGTATTTTTACAAAGAGTTTCAGAGAGAATGAAAAAACGAACAAGCAGCAGCAATAAAAAACAAAGGAAAAACCCTCATTTAAAACAGCCATCTCATTTGACGTCTAACCTTACTTTAAAGTGCATGGTTTAGTTTGCGTCTTAGCATTGTACATTTTGTCAGGTTGTCTGTGGCCGAGCTGATTTCAAAACTGTATATATATAATTTATTGAATCACTTGTGGGTTGTGACTGAACTGCTCTCAGTGTAAACACGAATTTCCTGACTTCTTTCAAAGATTTCTTTTACGCTTTCTACATGTCATCACAAACAACTCCCAAGACGAGTTCAGTGGTGAATCCTGCTAAAAGTAAAAATCAGAAAACTTAAAACATAACAGAATCTCGTAGTCACATGGAGTATCTTCCAAAGAGACGATGAGGTTCCCTCAGGATTATTAGTAAACTCAAGAAGCCAGCCTGAGGGAGGAGTTTGAAAGCCAGGACTTTAAGGGATGGGAAATACTCTAAGAACAGGACCTAGAAAGTAGCCCGTTTAGTCTATCCATTTTAATTAGCTTTGAGAAGACTCCCTACCTCCAGATCCTTGCTGGTTCTGTTTTGGAACAGATGGGGATGGTGTTCCGGCCTGAGAGAGAACCCTGCCCATTACTTTTAACGTCCTCTTTGTTCTAAATCACCACAATAGTTATAAAATGGTCTCAGAACCTATGAAGAGTTATCATTTGTGTAGATACACATAGGAAAGCCTCCTCAAGGAAACCAGGCATGAGTGGGATGGCTCAACCACTGAAGGTACTCGCTGCCAAGCCCGAGGACCTGAGTTCATCACCAGGGCCCACATGATGGAGAGAGAAATTATGCCTGATTGTTGTTCTCTGGCCACCACACACTCACTGTGGACTGCACCACCTATACCCCTACCCCACCCCCACCCCAACCACCGTAACCGTCCTACACACACGCGTGCGCGCGCGCGCGCGCGCGCGCGCACACACACACACACACACGTAACAAATAGACTCAGCATAATTTATCAATGTGGTATTTATCTTAGTTCTCACGTTTCTAATCATAGTGAGGATTATTATGGTTTTGTTCAAAAGATTCAACTATACACACAGTTGGATCTGTCAAATTGGTCTCAGTCTCCTGGAGAGTAAATGATGCCTTTTGGGTGTTGGCCTGGTTTTCCTTCTTCTCTCCCCACCACTCTCTTCCTCTGAGACCAGCTCTGCTCTCGTCGCTGTAACTTTCTTCTCATGTGTATCTTTCTTCAAGATTTGTCAGCAGCTCCTTAGATTTTCTGAAGAAAAAAAAAAATCTTTCCTTTGCTATTCTCTGACTATACTGTCCCGATTTTAGTTTGAAAAGTATGGTCTTGTGTGTGTTCCTGTCTGGCACACGGATCTGGGTATCTACATTTTTATGAACACCTACAAAGAACCAAATTGATTAGTTTGCAAAAATGTAAGCCATACGAAGAATTGGCAACATATGGCAATGTTATGAGTTGCTGCTGTTGTCTTTGTTTGTGGGGGAGCATCTTTGGTTTTTGAAGCAGTGTCTAGTTACATACCTCTGGCTATCCTGGAAATCACTCGAACTCACAGAGATCTAGCTACCTGCTTCTTCTTCCCAAGTGCTGGGATCAAAGGCATGGACACAGTACCTAGCTTGTGTATGTTTTTGAAGCAGCCCCTTGCTGTGGCCCCCAAGCTTTCCACCCTCCTGCCTTGCTGTATCTCCATTCCCAACCTAATTTTATATTTTTATTTGAAATTTGGAATTGATATTATAAATCCCCTATAGCATGCATTGGGTTTAAGGGCAACTTAAATTTACTGCATAATGCTCATTATTATTTTATAAGTTATAACTATCTGAATTCCTAATTTCAGACAAAAAATAGCCAAGACTAGAGGGATTCTGAACAGCAATCCTCAGAGGATCCATACAGAGATAACTTTCCGGCGGCAGCTTGAAGGGATACTCTCTCTCCTGTCTTATCATGTTAGACCATTACGTCTCCAGCTGTACAGATGCTCCAGGTCCATCAAGATGAAGAAAGGCACAGCTGTCTGCGTGCCGTTAACATTCTTCTCCACTTAAAACCTCTCCAGATCTGCTAACCATGTATAAAAAGAGTGACTTTTTACACTGCCACAGCTTACTTCACTTTCCAGGAAAAGGTCTTACCATAGGACCTTCTTTCCACAAACAGGAAATCTTTGCCAAACCTCATAGATTTGTATAATAATCCTAAAAGTTTAACATGACAAAGTTGAACTGTGTTCCACAAGTAGGAAGTGCTCACTAGTGAGAAAGACACTATTCTCACTAGTGGGAATAATGACAGAGCAGCCCTGTGTGCTTCCTCTCAATCTGCTGCACTCATGCAGCCGGTCATGTGGCTCACCCGCTGCACTCATGCTATGTGTCACGTGGCTCACCCGCTGCACTCATGCTATGTGTCATGTGGCTCCCCCCCTGCACTCATGCTATGTGTCACGTGGCTCACCCGCTGCACTCATGCTATGTGTCACGTGGCTCCCCCCCCGCACTCATGCTATGTGTCACGTGGCTCCCCCCCCTGCACTCATGCTATGTGTCACGTGGCTCACCCGCTGCACTCATGCTGTGTGTCATGTGGCTCACCTGCTGCACTCATGCAGCCCGTCGTGCGGCTCACTTGTATTCAACAGCAAATAAACTCAACACTGAGATTGTGAAGGCGGAGACTTCTGTAAGTGTTCCAAGCTTTCTTTAAAATTCCCCCTTACCTTACTTCCATCATTGACCCCTCCCCAAGCCCAACTCAACCCCAAGAACCTACCCGCTTAGTGCTCATTAGAGTCTACGTGTGCACTGCCTCGCTCCCTGAATTTTCAGGAACTTCCCACACTCGGGACTACTTCTTCTTCTTCTTCTTCTTCTTCTTCTTCTTCTTCTTCTTCTTCTTCTTCTTCTTCTTCTTCTTCTTCTTCTTCTTCTTCTTCTAATTAACCATGACAAGAACTATTTTATTAACAATGGAAAATGTCACAATGTTAAAAGTGGAAGATTACACGTTTTAGTCATAATGGCCTAATGTTAAATACCAAAACAGCTAAACATTGGGTAGAAATGCATCTGTTATTCACACTCTGCTCCTAGGAAATGATGCTATGACAAAGACACTTAAGCATCTACAGCAATTAGTGGCAAATTAAATGTTTATTAGACTTGGATAAGTTTTAGACAATTAGTTGTCCTCCAGATGTGATTTAGCCAAGCACCCAATAGGACATATGACTTATCTGCATTTATCACTCATTAGAGGAAAGTAATTCTTGTCATAGGTGAATATGTATATATTTATTGTAATAAATTCAAATCAGCTAATGGACTCTATAACCCTTTGGGAAAGTAAAAATCTCTAGGTAAAATACATGAAATATAAACTGATTGCTAGGCCGGGCGTGGTGGCACACGCCTTTAATCCCAGCACTCAGGAGGCAGAGGCAGGTGGATTTCTGAGTTCGAGGCCAGCCTGGTCTACAAAGTGAG
>NC_034596.1:67989630-68054683 GCF_900095145.1 Mus pahari
AAAAAAAAAAAAAAAAAAACCTGATTGCTGATGTGTGCTCTAATAGAAATTGGATGTGTACACAAACCTGAAAACTTCAAAGTTACATTTTACATTTGTAAAATATAATTTATAATATGTTCATTTAAATGGCTCTTTCTATATACACAAAGAGAGGAGAAAATTGCACTATATTTTTCACACCAAAACCACCATAATTTCTGGCTAGAATCCTCTTTTACATGTGGCATATATTTCCATGTGAAATATACATAAATGAATAAGCATACACATAATTTTTTTTACATAATTTTTCAAGTGAGATTCAGTAGCATTCAAAATTCAAGATGTTTCAGACAGCCGGGTGTGGTGGCACACGCCTTTAATCCCAGTACTTGGGAGGCAGAGGCAGGTGAATTTCTGAGTTCGAGGCCAGCCTGGTCTACAAAGTGAGTTCCAGGACAGCCATGGCTATAAAGAGAAACCCGGTCTCGAAAAATTAAAAAAAAAAAAAGAGATGTCTCAGATTAGGCTATTTAGTAATTGCTCATGAGCCTGATAACAATCACTAGAACCCAAACCATACACCATTTTGACTGTTTTTCCTACCACTTTAATTTATTCCCAATGTTGCTACAACTTCTCTTCAGTGTGCTCCATTGTCTTTATGCTTCCAAGTTCTTTAAGTACAGCCTCAGCAGTTGTACTGACCTCTCTGTAATCAGTTGTTTTGGTGAATCTTTAGGCTGACATAATTCCTAAATGGTCATGAAATTTTACCCTTCATACTGTCTTTGGGGACCTTAATGCATATCCAGCAGAGAAGTCACTTACCACAGCATCGTTCCCAGTTATCTGAATCATTAAGTGGCCGTTATATGACTCATACCTACCTTGTTTCTTACAGAATTCCTGGGAGTAACTTTCTAACATCAAATCAGATGTAACTACCTAAAATTAAGCGAGCAGTCATGCAGAAGCCAGCAGACAGCAGGCAGTGACATCACTAACATGGCTGAGATGCTTCGCTTCAGCTCTGGGTGAAGATGTCACCCTTGATTAATCTGACTTAATCTGTGATCTGAAATTTATGGTTATTTTAGTCATTCCCCCAGTTTCTATATTGTAACAGTCATGAACTACTTAATACACACACACACACAGACACACACACACACAAATCTGAGAAAAAAGTGATAGGACATGAAACAAATTCTAGAAATCCAAATTCTGGTATCGGAAGCAGTTAGTTGTGAGAGCTCATGGCAGCCTGCCCTGTGGGGACTTTGGTTTGTTAACTAGCTACTCATTTAGAATTACTACAGGTCATTATTAAAGGCCAAAACTCTGCTTGAACATGTCTCTTTTAGCCTGAAACTGTTTGTAAAATCATATCACTACAAGCACAGCTGTTTGTATAGGAAGTAAGACTGCTCTAACTCAGAGACTAAGAACCGGCAGACCAACATAGCCATAGCTAAAGCAAAGCCAGGCTTGCTAGTTGAGTTTTGCCACAGGTTACCTTTTAGGGCTGTTTTTTGCAGTGGGAGAAAAGAAGCCAGGAAAACCATCAGACTTGCTTAGTGACCAATGCAAGAAGTGGGCATCAATGTGAGTTTCTAAGTGACCAACGATGACCCTGCTGGTTCCTAGTCTGTAAACTGATGGCTAAGTGAACTGGAGCTGTGGGGCTGTGAGGCAGTGAGAGAGTGCCTGCTTAGCCTAGCATGCACAAAACCCTGGGTTCATGCACTATGCCTGCATGAGTCAGGCTTGGTGGCTCGCAGTTACTGGGGGTAGAGGCAGGAACAGTGAGTTTGATGCCACCTGAGCAACAAGAGACCCTGTCTCGGAAAAAAACGAGAGCCAAGTTGTTAGTCGTATTTTGACATAAATAAGGTACACAGTTCAGAAAATAACCTATACTCAAAGACTGGCTCCATGCTGCATATAATTTTCATACTATTACAGTGCTCTTTGTATATACATAAGGGGACTTTATGTGACTGTTCAAACCCTATGATCTACCTGAAAATAGTCCCAAAGGTATTTTGGAAACTATCATTTCAATGTGCATGCAAGAACTTCATGCTTTTTAATGCTTTATTTAAATACTGGCTTTTGTAATTTGCATCATGTAATCTTTTACATTTCAAACCTAATTACAGATTGATTTGCACTTCTTACTGTGTGGTTTTTATATAGTTGTTACAGTCAGGGCCTTTGTTCAGAGAACAAAGGTGCAGTTCTTAAGATGCCCAGAAGGTGTCTGGGTTGTGCTGCAGTTTCCACATCGCAATGTCTGAAGTGTGTGCCTATTATGAAATTAGGACTCTATGCCCTTTTTTTTCCCTTTATAAATAGAAATGAATATCAAACTTTTATAATAAAATGTCTTTTTAAAATAGTAGAACAAATAAGTGTAATGTTTTTCCTGGGGGAAAATATAAAGCAGAAAAGGATAACATTATACCACACCAATTGAACATTCTGGGATTTTTTTATTTCTCCTATATATTTTTATTAAATGATATCTTTTATGTTCACTTTTTAAAAATTTGGGGATATCTTATAAATATTTTTAATTACATCTGAATTTCTTTTGAATATGAAATAACTTTAATACATAATTTGCTAGTAACATAAAGAATAATAATAAACATTAGGCACTGCTGGGTGCTGTACAGAATACAGTAAATACAGTAAACACAGAACTAGCCTGCAATGGCTTTTTCATATAAATCATGGTTATCTTACATGCAAACAGTAAGGGTGTGATTCTGAACATGATTTGACGGGTTATCATTTTTTTTCTGCCGTGACAGCAGATGCCACTGATGAAGAACAACTCCCCTGCGAGTATCAAATAGGTGAGGCTCCAGGTTATTCGTGGTCAATACATTTGTCTCCATCCCATTCCTATTTAACAAAATAAGCAAAATATCATGAAGTGCAGGAGATATTTTCTGGGAGTGATTTTAGATGCCCTCTATCCCTGGCACCATTTTAAATGACTTACTCTAATAATTCTATTGAGATAGGCACGGCATGCACTATCTCTTTAAAGAAAGTGTGGTTTATGAAAAGGATGCTTTATAAATGTCTAATCCTAGCTATTTTCCACTGCAAATCCATTGTGTTTTAAAAAAACACAAGAATTAGCAATTAATAATTATGTGCTATTTAGCCAGCAGTTTGTGTCAGATGACTATATAGCTAATGTACATAAAGACTAAAAACTATTTCATTGTCTTCCAATATATTTAACTTAGGTTAAAAAGAATAATTTTTACAATACAAGTAGTATTTTATTGCTCTCAGTAATAGATGTATTTTGCATGCAGCCAATCAAATGCACTATGACTTGATTTTCAATTCCACAAACAACCAGGATGTGAGAAATTCACACATTAATCACCGAGTAGGAGCCTGCTATGCTGAACTGAAAGCAGGGGACAGCAAGCCCATCTTCTAATATCTACATATAACAATCATCTGTAGTTATAACTGCTCTGTAAGGATCTCATCACTTACCCTGCTCCTACAGCCTTAGAGTCTTCTACTGAGTTAGCTCTGAGTATTTTTGTCCACAATGTACATAATGCCCCGTATGTAACATTTATACTGCATGTATGTTTATAGGCACTAATGACTAGCTTTAAAGTAATCCTATGTATGCAATAAGCATGTTGTTATTTGCCCAGTGCTAGAAGCATTCAATGTTTTAAAATATTAGACCTTAATTACAGCTTCACTTAAATATTACTGACATAATAAATTATTCTTAGTTCTGTATTAATAGGGGCAGCACACGTGGCTGAATTGTCTTGGTTTTGAAGGGAATCTAATCAAGTTGGTTTGTTTATGCATTAGAAGCTAATTTACTTCATCAGAATAAGTTGGTCTCTGCAAAACGCCCTGAGTGTCTTGGAGCTCTTGACTGGTCTCTTGTCCCTCTTTCCATCCCTTTTCATTACTAAGATATTTGTGCAGAAAACCGATCCTAAATTGCTGTTTAAGGTCACAGCGGCTTTTTAGAACTATATAAGCCAGGAACACATTGTTATTTTACTAAAAGCAGTCTGTTTCTACATATTTTTATCTTTAAAAATATCAATTATACCATATAGCACTAATCTTTTAATTTTAATTTATTTATTCAAAAGGCACCTTTCAGATTCAATGTATGGACTTTATCTTAAAATTTTGCTTTTGTAATGACATTTGCTTATATCTAATTAATGATTTAATAGAAGACACTAGAACATTGGAACATGACTTCTTTTCTGGTCTGGATGTAACCAGATTCATTTCTATGGACCCTGAGTCAGAAGTGCTTCAGGATAACACATTTTGGGACATTTTAAAATGAATTATATTTTTATCAAAGAAGACTCTAATTTTTCACAAGTACTAAAAATGTATGATTTTATAGTTGTGTAAATGTAAACTCATAATTGTACATTTTTATAGTTTGTAATTTTATGATTCTTATTAATTTATAAATGTATTAAAATATTTCTTACCAGTAGTTTTTTAAAAAGTGATCTTACTAGTGTGTAAATCATAAATACAACAGCTGTACTTCATATTTAAAAAATAAAGTTGGTAACATTTAAACACTGTAGCTCATATTCCCTGCCTATGTGCTTTACAGCTTCCTTGCCAAAATAGGAGGGTTGGTTTTTTGTTTTTTGTTTTTTGTTTGTTTCAGAAACTCTTTGTGATAATTTTACTGATTTGGCTTCACTCTTTGTTCAGTCTGTATATATAGCTTGGTATTCTCTCTCTCTTCCCTTCAAAACGTTTTACAACTGTCTCTATGAGCAACCAGAAAAGACTAATCTAATATATATATATATATATATATATATATATATATATATATATATATATATATATATATATATATATATATATATATATATTGTATATACACTTTATATATATATATATATATTTTCCAATTATTTCTTATTTCTTCCTCTCAATTTGACTCAGACAAGTATTTGCGAACAGTGTGTCCTAGTCTCATGTAGCCTTTCATGCTTTACGGAGGGCTTTTCGAGAGCTCAATCAACATTAATGGTGCATTTCTAGTTAAGGACACAGAATAGGGAGAAGTCAATTTGAGATCCCAGATGAACAAGTGTTTTCAGAAAGAATGGGCACAAATGGGTTTAGCACACAGAAAACACAGTGAACTGGCCTGCGCAGAGCACTCAGGCAAGCCAGACACAATGGGAGACTGAAGCACTGCAGAGCTTTGTGATCGACACACAATTGGAGCAATGGACTTGCTCCAACCATCTATGTTAAACTGTTGAAAGATAGGTGAAAAGCAGAGCATGCCGGAATTCTATAGAGAGTGCTGAGGAACAGCAAATGGAGAGCTACATCTAAAAAGAATGAATGCGCTCATTCACGAACAAAGTCAGAACGGGCGCATTTCCCTAGTTAATTTGCTTTGGAAGGGCACTTTAGGTATTGAGCCATTAGAAACAACAGAAAGTATTTAAACTGCCACCATTAGAATTTTGAAAGAACATAGTCTACACCTGGTATTTTATAAACATATCTATATGCATTATGTGGATACATGAAAACATAACTACCTTATATAGTTATAGTAAATTCTCACAAACTTATGACCATCATAGTTATGGTGAACCTCTTCCACTCAAAAAGATGCTAATCTATATCAATGGCAAAAGTGCAAAAGTACAGTTATAGAAACTTGAAACTAGATGTCATGCATTACATACAGAACATGGAAGTATTAATATCAAATGGCTTTCATTAGTTGAAAAAAGTTGTATATTTTTAAAATATCCCTTAAGTGGATTAATATGCTTTATGGCTTTAATAAATTTAATATCATTATGAAGGGGTGTGGAGGAATAATAAATTATAATTTGAAGCTGTTAAATACATGAAAAAGATGAATCATACCTTAATTTATCCATCACTAGCAACTTGGAAACATAATTATACTAAGAATTAGCTGTACACCATTTAGTGGTTTGGGCTGAAAGAAAAAACCTACTTTATATACATATTAGATAGCTTCCTCAGCAGAAAGAGTGGAAAACGAGCTTTGAGACCAAAAGTTTGAGGAGCCGAGTGACAAGCTCATTAATTAGGTCGCCAGTGCCTTTCACGCTGTCCCAGACACAGTGATTACTGCATGAGCGAGCGCTCCTGGCCCTGACAGCACTGGCTGCCATCAGGCGGAACTGGAACTGTCTCTGCCCCCATGCTTTCTAACCTGTCTGCATTGAAAGCCTGGGAAAATGGCCAACCTTAGGCCACCTACCAGACCCTTAAGAAGAGCGTCTGAGCCTTTCAACTTCCCTCAGGGGATGGAATCTGCCTTCCCACTAAGGTTCTGCTGGTAGCAGGTTTCATAAAAGAAAGGAATTTAAATGTTAGGAAGACAGCTGTGCAGTCCACCAAGTGGCGTAAATGCTACAGGGGCTTGGGCAGGAGCAGTAGTGATCTATCAGTAGACAGTGAAACTCTTCTATTGTGTCTGATTTCACCAGCCTTATTCTTCAAACTCTTTTCTTTGAAAGTCTACCCCCACCCCCCCCCACCCCCGTTCTGTGAGTCATCTTCGGGATTGCCAGTCATGCAGCCTACAGTTAGGATGTGGACTTAGGGAGTGATTTCTTCAGTTTATGTTCTTCCTGACAATTGATAAGAGGGAGGATGTGACACAGGCCTCTGGCGGCCACTTGCCTGCCAAGAGCCTTTGAAGGGTAAGGCAGTGAAAGCAAGGTGATGTTATTGACTAATATTTGAGTCTCCAGATGATGTCTCAAGCTCTGTCCCCTGACTTCCCAGTGAGATAGCCAGTATGTTCCTTTGGGGCAAAAAAATTGCTGTCATCTGCGACCAAAAATGTGCTTTGTGTGATTCAAACCTCAGTCTGATGTAAGAAGGGCAGTATCACTTTTATTTTGAATAATTTATAAATTTATTCTGAGTAAAGTATAGTGATTTAGAGCATATTGATTATGAAGAATGTAAAACAAATTTATAAAATATAAAGCAAAGAAAATACAATCTCTCTTAGGGTTAGAAGGATGAGAAAAGAAACTTACAAGAATATAAAAATAACATCCTCAAAACAGACCCATAGGCACAAGAACCATACAAGAGTTTTATGTTTAATAAAATAACTTTATGATAAGGAAAGCAAGAACTGAATGTTTCGTGTGATTTTTTTAAGAGTGACATGGCATAAAGTCTAAACAACACTATAATGTAAATCAAAGGCCTGGGATGGACAGGCCTGTTGTTATGAATGTATACAATCTTTACTTCTCTGGCCCTCCAGTTTTCCACCTTTCATTAAAGCGTCTTTATGTCTACAGAGTTGCGAGTGGGCACTCAAAGCTCACTGCAATCTCACAGCCCCGCTTTTGTGTCTTCTGTGTGTCAGACACCTGCTGACACTTCTTCCACTCTCTGCTCCCACCTAGGGGCCGAGGAAAAGAAAGGCTCAGAAAAGGCTCAAGCAATACAGATTTTTAAATCACAAGTTTTACTTTAAAATAGAATATAATTTGGTGACATTTAAGATTCTTTTTTTTTTTTAAAGATTTATTTATTTATTATATTTAAGTACACTGTAGCTGTCTTCAGACACTCCAGAAGAGGGCGTCAGATCTTGTTACAGATGGTTATGAGCCACCATGTGGTTGCTGGCATTTGAACTCCGGACCTTCAGAAGAGCAGTCGGGTGCTCTTACCCACTGAGCCATCTCACCAGCCTGACATTTAAGATTCTTTATCAAGCTGCTCCGTGGATTAAATTTTTAATTGTACTGTACTTTTATTTTGTAAGCTAGACTCCTTTTTTATTTCTAACACAGAAAAAAGGACACCCTGTCCCCTTATTCCTTTCTAAAACTATTGCAATAAAATATTTAGAACAATTCTTTTATTATTTATTTATTAGATTTATTTATTTATTCTATGTATATGAGTACACTGTAGCTGTCCCCAGACACACCAGCAGAGGGCATCAGATCCCATTACAAATGGTTGTGAGCCGCCATGTGGTTGTTAGGAATTGAACTCAGGACCTCTGGAAGAGCAGTCAGTGCTCTTAACTGCTCAGCCATCTCTCCAGCCCCATTTCTTTTATTTTTATACACATTATATATAATTTACATGCTATTTAATGTATGTATGTATGTATGTATGTGTATTTTGAGATAGGATCTCAAGCAGGGTAGGCTGACCTCCAACTCCTTAGGCAGAGGACGACCTGGAACCTCTGCCCCAGGCACCTCTGTTTCCTGAATACTAGGATTACAAGTCAGTGTATGCTACTGTGTCTGGTTTATAGAACCCAGGTCCTCCCGAGTGCAAAGTAAGCACCCGGCCAACCGAGCTGCACCTCTCGTCCCATCTTAGCCACTTTGTGTAGATTGTGGTGAGAAAGACATGCAGTTTACCATTTTAAACTATACTAATGTGCAGTTCATTTTCAACCATCATCATTCATCTTTAAAGTCTCTTGAAAACTTCAAAACCTTGTTCCCATTAAATAGCTTCACTGTCCTCTATCCAAGGTATCTGTCGTTTTGCTTTTGTCTTTATGGCTCTGACTACTATAGGTAACTCATATTCATATAATTATGCCTGTATGATAAATTGTGAGTGGAGTATTTCACAGACATGCCTTTAGGCTTATTCATGTTGCAGTATGTGTCACAATTGTCTACCCACTTAAAGATGACTAAGAATCCACTATGTGAATACACCACATTTGGTTTAACAACTCCTTCACCTTTGGGCTATTTTAAGTGACCTTTCTATGAGCATATGTGAACATATGTGTACAAGCATCCACTCGAATCCTTTTTTTCACTTCTTCTGGGCACTAGAACATATGGTAGTTCTGATTTTTTTGTTTGTTTTTGTTTTTTTTTCGAGACAGGGTTTCTCTGTGTAGCCCTGGCTGTCCTGGAACTCACTTTGTAGACTAGGCTGGCCTCGAACTCAGAAATCCGCCTGCCTCTGCCTCCCGAGTGCTGGGATTGAATGCGTGCACCACCACGCCCGGCTCAGTTCGAATTTTTTTTTTTTTAAAGAGCCACCATACTTTCCACAGCAGCTATACCACTTTCTATTCCCACAGCAACACGTAAAAAGACTATAATACATTAGAATAGCTTTCTATATCAAAACAAAATGTGATGCTTAGAAAACAGACATAAGGGCTGGAGAGATAGCTCAGCGGTTAAGAGCACCAGCTGCTCTTCTGAAGGTCCTAAGTTCAAATCCCAGCAACCATGTGGTGGCTCACAACCATCTGTAATGAGATCTGACACCCTTTTCTGGAGTGTCTGAAGACAGCTACAGTGTACTTACATATAATAAATAAATCTTTAAAAAAAAAAAGAAGAAAGGAAACAGACATAAAATGAGTGTTCAAAGTAGCATCAAGACATCATCATGACATTAACAAAATTGTCAGTTAAATTTCTCTCATTTGCCTATTTTTTCAGAATTAGAATACTTCATACAACTTTTATGCTGTGTGTATGTTTCCATGATATTACAAAGACAGTATAATCATCTTTTGTGTATGAGTATGACAGGGTCTTAGTGTATCTCTGGATGGTCTGGAACTAGCTGTGTAGACTAGACTGGCCTCAAAGTCTCAGATATCAACCTGATTCTGCCTCCCAAATGCTGGGATTAAAGGAGTTAATACATACCTGGTCATAATTATAATTTTAATGTGTGTGTTATGTTCAACCAAGAAAAATACTGTAATTTGCTCAACCACAAAATCACGCATTATTTAAGTTGCTAAAATTTTTCTGGCCTTATAAATATGTAATAAACACATTTATGAATAAGTACTTTTTAATAATTCCCATAAGAAAATATTAATCAATTAAAAGATGTATTCTGACAGCTGCTAATATTGAATTTGTTTCCAAAGTTGTTTCATAGATTTTGTACAATTTCCTCCTTTCTAAATGAGGAGCCCATGGCAGGAGGTTCTGTAATTTTTCTGTTAACCATTACGCCTCTAACCAATTATTTATTACCTAGTAAATACAAAATAAGTGGGCATGCAGTGAACTTTCCAGGCTGTGAACATCAGGTCAATTTTGTCTGTTTAGATACAGCGCTGCTAAGCAAGTGAGGCAGGGCAGGCAATGTCCACACAGCTCAAGGGCAACTGCTGCTAAGGTTTTCTTTGTTGTTGAAAATAATTTTCATACAGTATGTTCCCATCACAGTTTCTCCTTCCCCAACTCCTCTCAGATGCTCCCCACAACCCCACCCACCCAACTCCACCTCTCTCTCTCTCTCTCTCTCTCTCTCTCTCTCTCTCTCTCTCTCTCTCTCTCTCTTTCTCAAACAAGCACATCTTTGAATATCCACAATTTAAGAAAAAGGAAAAAAAAGTACAAGAAACACAGATATATACACAAAAACATAGACACACACTCACACACATACACACCCACACAGATATACATACATACACACATACACACCCACACAGATATACATACACACACATACACACAATATACATGCTCACAGACACATACATAAACACATACACACACACACAGATATACATACACACACATACACACAATATACATGCTCACAGACACATACATAAACACATACACACACACANNCACACTCACATACACACACTCATACACACATTCGCACATATACACACATAAAAACACAAAAGTGCTAAGTTTTTCTTCACTCACCTTGTTTCCTTTTCTTTCTTGTAATTTGTGTCATTACATCACACCCTGTTTAAGTTACACGTATCTGTCAAGCTGTTTAGCACAAACTTTTGCACATAATAAGCATCAGTTGGGTCAAATTTATTCATGTTTATTTTTTATTGACTGGGAATGTTTTTTAAATCACGATTAAAAAGTATATTATCTACACATTAACACATTACAAGGATGCCCTCTTTTATGTTAAAATTGTGGAATAAAATTAGCAAATAAAGAGGGACTCTTATAAAACTGTCCTGAGAGCCAATGTAGTATTCAATTCTACCCAGATTGTAAATGATAATAGACATGTGACCAGAACTGTCAAACTCTTCCCAAAGCAATCTCCGAGGCTAATCACACAGACAATCACTCTTTTCATTTCTATAGTAATAACAAAAATTTAAGCAATATCTCTTGATTGAAGTTGTTTTGAAAATTGCTGAGTTTGAGACCTTATTTTAAAATGCAACAAGCCTGAAATGTTAAATGCAATTTGCCATGCAGCCTAGAGAAAGGAATGAAGTGTTTGCTACATTTTTCCCTAATTGTCTGTGATTGCAGGCTGAGTAGCCCCTGCACTTCATCTTCAGAACCATTTCTCAGGGCCTTGTCAGCGTTGACCACCAGGTTTAATCAAAAGGAGGCTAAAAATAAAGATACCAGATATAAGCCTTCACAATGCCAGCTCTAACATTTTTATTTAATTGACCTTAAAGAAAAAGTTCTCAGTGGGTAAACTGTTGGTTCTTAATGAATTCTTGTTGATTAAGGTAGCATATTACCCCTTGTTAATTCTGAAAAAAAAAATCGCTGTATCAGAGTTAGCAGTTACAAATGAATCATGTTTTGTTGGTTTTTGTCTGTAGGGCAATAAATAAAGCTCGCTATTATATTTAACTATGTTATTTAGAAAGTTTATGCAATTAAGAAAGATAACTTGTATTAAAAATTGTATACATTTGCCTTTATTCCTATCCATAAATATGATCAATTTCACACAAAAGTCAGAGTGGACACAGTTACCTGGAAATTCAGTGCTATGTTTGTTGCCCATTTTCTTCCCATCACTGAATGTCACTCCAGAGCATCGCGAGAGTTTGAGTGACTCACAGCATGTCAAGTTATCAAGTCTGCCATAGACAGTAGATTATAATTCAGACATCAGCACTGACCAAATATGTTTTCCTTTTCCCTATGAAAATCAAATACTACTTCTACAGTTAAAAACAACGTTTTTCTAAAGTTTTCATCATTTTAATTTTGAATAAATTACTCATACTCATGTATTTAAGAGTGACTCCCCCATTCCCCAAATCAGTTACTTTGTTCATGCCTGATAAGAAGTGAGGGAAATGCTGGTCTAGTAAGTGAAGATATGTAGAGAGGATGCAGTATTCTGAGGTGCTGTCAATTGGGATGCTTTTGTGTGTGAGGAAAGAGCCATTTTCCTCAGGAGGAGGCCGAGGTGGGTAGAGAACAGGTGACCGGTCAAGAGGGAGAAAATCAGACTCAGTCTCTTAGTAATTTGTCATCAGCTCATAAAGAAAGCGCTTTTCGTTCTATGCATCAGTAGAAAGGGGGATTAAAAACTCTCTCTGGATGAGTTCTCATGACATTTAAGTATTTTTTAATGTTAAACAATTTGTTTATTGAAAAGGAGCTGACCTAAACAGAGTTCTCTTAAGAAGAAATGAAACTATGTTTCACAGCCCCACTGTTCTAGAGCAGGACTGGGCATACCAAGGACAGTGACAGGCTGACTTTGAGCAAGCTGTGAAATTCAGAGTATGATTCTACACTGAATTAGGAGACTCAAGTTTTCATTCCATATTTGCAGTATTGAAATGAGTTTTTTTATTACATGTGTTAAGCAAAGCATATATTCCCTTAAAATAAACTTTGTTTCTGATATGTTCTTCTTTTCATTATTACGATGCCATAGGAAAAAGTTTAGAGGGGAAATAAGTCCACGAGGTGGTTTTATATAAAAGCCACAGATAAAAGTGATCCATTATTTCTTAACTCAATAGTCATCTATTGTAAGTAAATGTATTTTTGTACATACTCTTTTTTAATATATATGCAATTTCTACTAAACAGTAGGAAGCAATTTTTTTTTGTAAAAAGTACCTCATAATATCTAGCTGGAGACTGGTAAAGGTTTTCCAGAGTTTAAAAAAAAAATCTAGTAAATTAATTCTCCAAACTTCACATAAATGAGGGAGGTCAAAGCCTGAGTTTGGGAAACTGTGCTGTGATTACTGTTTTAAAGCGACTGGCCAGTGTGCACTCCTTCTGACATGACATGCAGGCCAGTGGGAGAAGAGCAGGTGCCATGGCGACCCATCAGCACTTCCTCCACCCTCGGGCAAGCCTGGTGAACAAGTGGCTAGGCACCTGCAGAACTACGGTGACAAGGTTCTCAACTGCAGTACTACCATAGGTAAGCTGGAGACATCACCAACAGGATCAACAGTGTCTTAGAGTCCTTGTGTACTGGGGTAAGGAAGGAAGTCACTGGAGACAACGGGGTCATTTATGCACTGGAGAACCTTGCCACAATTTCAGTCTCCAACACTTTAAATTTTGTTGCAGCAAAGCTAAATTTCAAAAGCGGATCATCTGACCTACGACTTGTATTTTGTGTATAAAACTTGCTAACTGGGCTGGATTGATGGCTCAGCAGTTAAGAGCACTGACTGCTCTTCCAGAGGTCCTGAGTTCAACTCCCAGCAACCACATGGTAGCTTACAACCATCTGTAACGGGGTACATAAAATAAAATGAATAAATCTTTTTTTAAAAAAATGAAAAAAATAAAAATTTGCTTAGCATGGTTTTACTCCCACTAAATAATAGGAACCACCTCTAATTTTTAATGTCTATATTATCCTGAAGACAGCATCACCATAGAAATTATAAGGAGAAATTTAAACCAATGTGAACTTTTCTTAGCAAGTGAAGATAGATCTTAACGAAAAAGAAAGGTAATATTTACAGGATTCTAATGACTAGCACATTTATAATCAGAATTTAGAAGGCAGATACCAGTGAAAACTTAGCGACTTGAAGTTACTGTAGTTCTAACTTTAGAAACTGTTACGAATAACAAGGCATCGTATTCTTGGTATCCCTGTTAACAGAAGTTGCTGGTACCCAGTTTTGATCGCTGATACTGGGGTGAAGACTGAAGTCTGCACAATCAACTCTCAGTTGTAGATTACGAAACAAAGGGGTATCTTTGTAATTCAGATGTAACTTAATTGTATAGCCATAAAGTACAAACATGTAGATATTTACAGAAGTAATATACTATTAAAATGTGAACATCCAGTAAAATTACCTTTTGTTAATTTTAAATTAACTTTTAATTTATTTAAAATAAAAATTAGATTAATTTCTTAAAATCAAATGTACCCTAATTCAATGAAACAACACTAGCCAGGCATGGTATCATGCAACTTTAAATTCCAGGGTGCAGGAGGAAGAGGCAGATGGGTCTCTGTGAATTCCAGGCCAGCCAGTTTACATAGTGAATTCCAGGCCAGCCAGTTTACATAGTGAATTCCAGGCCAGCCGGAGTTACAGAGTGAGACACTCTTAAATAAATAAGCAAACAAGTAATTTCTTTCAGTCTACAAATAGTTATGTCTTCTCTTTCTGAGCAAATTTCAATTTCCAGTAACAATAGTTCTAAAATAAATACTTTAAACACTAGCCTAGATGTGTGGCTCACATCTGCAACCTGAGCATCTGGGCGATGCACACAGTCAGGCACAAAACCAGTGGAAACAAACCTTAGTCTGTTGTAAAAATAAGAATAGCACCACCAACAAAAAGTCTCTAAAACTTAAAATTTTCATATATGAAGTTATCGATGTCAAATGGCAGTGAAATGTACAAGCTATCCAAGAAATTCTTGACTGCTTTTAAAAACAAGTTTTGGCTGGTCTAAAACTCTCTTTATAGACCTGTCTGGTTTCAAAGTCACAAAAATCTGCCTGCCTCAACCTCCTGAGTGCTCGGAATAAAGCCATGCACCACCAGGCCTGGGAACAACGTTTAATTCATGATAACAAAATCAGAAAACTATCTTTTTAACCTTTTAACTCCCTCCATCATGAATTACCATAAATTTTTTCAGAACTTTATATCTCACAAGAAAGCTTAAACCAACGAGGTCAAAGCTATGGTTGTGTTAGCTATTGTTTATTTCACAGTCGTGGGGGGGGTGGGGGGACAACACACAGCACACATGCCTCTCAGCATGATGAGAAAAATCTGAAATTCTACCTATCACATGATCTCTTTACAAGTATGTATATCAGATATGTACTCAGTCGGCAGAGTGTTTACCTAGCATGCGCAGAGCCCTGGGCTTAACCCCCAGCACGCATTAAGTGGGTGTGGTGGGGTATTGTCTGTCTGCACACAGGAGGCAAAGCAGAGGATAAGTTCAAAGTCATCATTAGCCACACAGTGAGTTGGGAATCAGGCTGTAAGAACTTGTCTCAAAAATAAATAAGCATATCATGATCTGTGCTATCAGGAAATCAGGTAAATTTCAACGATCCGAGAGACTGTCACCTTATCTCCTACTTAACCCTCTGAGGTTAAATTACCTTGTTAGTTCTATTTTATAAGACATGGAGACCTGGGACAAAAGAAATGAAATAATTTCCAAATCACATGAGCAACAAATGATGTTAGAGATGTCCAATCTAGGTTTCCTGACTCTGGGGTGTCTCCTCTTAACCACTTTGTCCTTAGACTTCTTGGCAGTAACTGCAATTTCAAAGATTTTTAAAAAATTTATTTATTTAATATATATATATGTACACTGTAGCTGTCTTCAGACATTCCAGAAGAGGGAGTCAGATCTTGTTACAGATGATTGTGAGCCACCATGTGGTTGCTGGGATTTGAACTTAGGACCTCCGGAAGACCAGTCAGTGCTCTTAACCACTGAGCCATCTCTCTAGCCCCTCAAAGATACTTAATGTGCTACTCAGATCCGGAGTGATGAAGTTTAGCTTCCCCAGCAAAGAGGGGAAGACCTGTGGGTAGACCTGTGGGAAGGCCTGTGGGTAGACCAGGAGCACATTCTCTCATAATCTCTCAGACTGTGGAGACAATGACATCACTGACATCTGAGTCTGTCTGCCAATTGTGGCTTTTATTAGCACACCGTTGTTACCTCAGAGTGTTCTTCCATACACTTTCAGTAAACTACAATTTACATCTAGAAGTGCTTTAAAAGTTGATTTATATTTCTTGCTATTAACACAAAATTATTGTCCCATTATGTTCTGAAAGCCAAAAGGCTCTCCTGGTCCCTCTATTTACTATATAAAAATAAGTATATAAGCCAGAGGAAAAAAATATAATTTTGGGTTAAGATCCAAATAAGTAAGTTCTCAAACTATTTGAGGCTGTCAAGTATATAAAAGTGTCAGAAGGCTGTTCACACTAGGAAACACAAGGACCCTTACAACAACAGCGTGGCTTCAGGGTTCCCATGCAGGGGTCAGCTGAGATGAACTGATGTTAGGTCTCTCAGCAGCCACCTGGACTCACTGCTGCCAAGCTGGAATGTGTCCAGAGCCTGAAATACGGACGAAGAATCAGGGTGGTGGGTGTTGAGGGTACAGGGACGTTCTTAACAAGAATAATGGATGCTAAGCTAAAATTCCTCAACCTGAAAGGAATGCTGCACTAGGAAATTATCCACTGCATTTCAGAGATAGTTGGAACATATGAATGTTTCCTTTATTAGCAGAACAGGTATCTTAGTAACATGTTTCAGTGATTGCTATTTTGGTTCTCCAAATCTAAGAATGTAGTCACAAACCTACTCATGGGGAAAAAAGGAAAGAGATGAATCCACATATAAAGCATACTTTGCACATACATCTTGTTTAGTTCTGGACCACCTCAATAAACAGTCACAGCTGTTTTGGTTTCTTAATACATATAAAAGTTTTACCCAATAATATTGTAGCTTATTAAGTGTATGGTACCATTGCATCAAAAAACAACACACATACCTTAATTACAAAGTAGGGGGACCAGAGGATTGGCTCAGCAGGTAATAGTGCTTGCTGTTCTTCTAGAGGACCTGGCTTTAGTTCCTCACAACTAGTTTTTCACAATTAGTTATCCACATTGGACAGCTGACAAATACCTGTAACTCCAGGACCAGGGGACATGACACCTTTCTCAGGCCTCAGCAGGTGCCTACACTCAAATGCACAAACTCAGATTCAGAAATGCACAAAAACATAATTAAATTAAAATAAAATGTAAAAGATTTCATTGGTAACAAATTGCTAATAACCTTCTGATCCTTCAGAGTTATCACCAGTAGTGGGCAGTCTTGCCTCAATGCTAGGGGCTGCTGATTGGTTCCTAATGATGCCTTCTAAAGCTTTGGAGTGGCTGAGGCAATTTCCCAAGACAATGTTTTCTTCACTGATTTACTCTTCCTTCCACAAACAATTTCATGTGATGCTATTTGATAATATTTTAGCCACAGTAGAACTTCTTCCAAAATTGGAGTTGATCCTTTCAAACCTTGCTACAACTTTCTCAAGCACACTTAAGCATCTGAAATCCCTCATTGTCATTCCAGCGCTACCGTTAGCATCTTTTCCAGGAGTAGATCCCATCATATACAATCATCTTCTTTGCCCATTCCTAAGATACAGCTACTCATTGTCATAGTTTTACCACGGGATTAAAGTAACACAGTCAAATCTCCAGGCTGTATTTTTATACTTACAATCAGCTGCGAAGTGTGATCACTCCCAATGTCTTAGCTAGATTTCCAGGTGACTCACTGGAGCTGCTTTGTCGGTGTTTGCAGCTTTCCCTTAATATGCAATGGAATGGAAACAGCTTCTTTCTTTAAGTACCCAGCCTAGGCTAGCTTCAAACTTTGCTTCAGTGGCATCTCCTTCTGCCTTCACAGAGTCGAAGAGTGTGTGACTAGTTTAGTTTTCCATTCAGACCACTGAAACATCCTCTACACCAGCAGTTTCTATAATCAATTATTTCTTTTTTTATTGTGTGTTTTCTTAGCATCACTTTTATTTCCTTTAAGAACTTTTCATTTACAGCTTGAGTTGCTTGGTCTTGGAGGCCTGGCTTTCAGCCTGTCTTGGCTTTTGGCATACCTGCCTCGTGAAGCTTAGTCATTTTAGCTTCGACTCAAATTGAGTGATATACTACTCTCCCCTCCACCTGGACACCTAGAGATCATTCTAGAATTACTAATTAGCCTAACTCCAGCACAACTTTGTCTCAAGAAATGGTCTGGAGAAGTGGAAGAAAAAGGAAATCAACAAATCCATAGAACTGTCAAAACACATTTCTCACTTAAGTTTGAGACAGTTAGGGAAAATGAGGGACCATGGCAAGGAGGAAAACCTTTCACTCCAGAGTCTGTTTGAAGTTCTACTAGCTAAGAATCAAGAATTCTGCGCTAGTCCACCTCCCTGACCCCCCAAGGAAGTGTTTTGAAATTAAGATATGCATGATGTTTTTAGATATAATGCTACTATATACCTAGTGACACACAGTATCTTTTAAAGACTTATTTTAATTATATGAGCACACTGTAGCTGTCTTCAGACATACCAGAAGAGAGCATCAGATCCCATTACAGATGGTTGTGAGCCACCATGTGGTTGCTGGGAATTGAACTCAGGACCTCTGGAAAGAGCAGTCATTGCTCTTAACCACTGAGCCATCTCTCCAAACCAACACACAATATTTTAAGGTTAGAAACTTTTATATGTGTTGAGAAGCTCAAAAAGTTGTAATTCTATTTTAAACACTTGAAGGTGAGATAGTCCAGCAAGTGAAGAGACACAGCATAGTTATAATATTCTATGAAGGTTATCTATAAAGAGACAGTATTCCTTTTGTGTAGAAGCATTTCAAATAACAATGGAAAAATACCTGCGAGCTATGCTTAAGGCCTGAATATTTATGACCTAACTCCTTTCTCAAATATTTGTAAAACTGAAAAGTTCTGGGACTCTCCAAACAAGACTATAAACATATTTTTCAAAATACTCTTTTTACTTTATCAGCTGTAATCAGATCCAAATTCAGGGACCTTCTGATATCACTCAACACTGTATATGTAACATGGAAAGTGGAAGTCCCCACACTTTGGTGTGTCTTATGCTGTCATTGAGCACATCTATCAGCTCCTGTATTTTATATTAAAAGACTCCAACTCTGCCTCATACAGGCTCACCCTGGAATTTTTTTTTTCCTGTGGCAAATTCAAGAATCCCAACTTCACTTGACTGGAGATCTCTGAAAAAAAAAAAAATTCCAGTTGCTAGGGTGGCTATTCACAACCTGTGTCCCTGGGCCCTGGCTCGCTGCCACAGACAGGTTCACTATTTTACATGGATGTAGTTTATAATGTGCCAAAAGTACTATAAGACTAAGAGCAAAACCATTTGAGCTCAGATCACTGTGACAAATGTATAGATTGTTTTTGAGTATCACCAAGATGTGACACAAAAGAAGGCACATGCGGGTTGAAAGATGGTAACAAGATTTACTAGAGTCAGCGCTAAAACCATGAACTTTCCTCTTTTAAATAGGAAAAGGCAGTATCTATTAATGCAACAAAAATATTTGGTTTCGAATATAAGTAGAACAGGCACATGTTACCATTTAAAAGCATTCCCACCCCTAAGGCTGTTTGAATGGCCTTAGTTCTGTAGTCATTAATGGAGGTATCAGGACCCTGGGGGATTGGACTCCTATTGCACTCCTGAGTCCCGGGTCTGCCGATCTTGGAGAACCTAGGCTCCCCAAGAGATAGTCAAGTCCTCCATCTCTCCAGCCTCGAGGTTCCCAGATGATGGACTTCTCGTCACCAAGGCAACCACGTTCCTGCGTCTGGGCGTGGCCCGGGTGAGAATTCAGAGGTGGTGCTTAGGCCGCTCAAGAACCAGAGCAGCAGTGCTGGAGTCCGGGCGTCTCCTACAACTCTAGCCAGCGCGGCCCCGCGAGGAGGAAACCCCGCCTATCCCGCTCTGCCGTGCTGCACACGTGAATCCGCCTCCCGCAGAACCATGGCGGCCGGGGGCGGGGCGAGACGCACAGCCCCGCCTCCGAGCGCGCGTGCGCACTGCCCCCTGGGAGGCGCGAGCGCAGTTGATCTTAGCCATGGAAACGGGAGCGGTCCTGGAGGCCTCCGGTCAGCTGCTGGTGGCGCCGCATCCATCCTCCGGCGGGAGTTCCCAACCGACTTCAGCAGGGGAGATGTGGTCCCAGGACGCCCTCGCCTCGCCTCTCCCCTGCCGTGACTCCAGGTATGTCGGTCCCCGACACACCCGGGACTTCGTTGCTGCCTTAGTTTCCACCCCTGGGTACTACTGGGTTCCTTCAGCTTTTAATACCTCAAGAAACATCTTCCGCTCTCCATGAAAAAGCTTTTAAATGCAATTATTGCACTTTTTTAATGTACAGAGCAAATTGAATTGATCGAGGTAGTGATCCAGTTCGGCCTTAACGTGACTGAGAATACTCCCCAGGAGTTGCGTTTTACTTCTGAGAGGCCTCTGTGGAATGGAGAATGGCCCTTTGGCCCTGCTGAGGGATGGCCATATTACTCTAATCAAGTTCACGGCCTATGCTCCTTAGATAGAGATCACTCTTTCTAGGTTTATCTCTGTCTCAAGCCCTCCTGCCCAAAATTTGTTCATTCTTGGCCTCCTGGATATGTATAGCGCGTTTCTCAGGTTTCTCTGTCTCTATATAATCCTTTGCGTGTCAAAGACCAGAATTTTTTAAATGAATCCCATTCGTTATTTATTAGACCTCTGAATTGTATGCTCTCTTATTCTCATGTTCCCCTTACTCATTTTTTCACTATTCTATTTTTTTTTCATTAAATCCCTGAGTTTAGAGAAAAAGCATTCATATTATTTTATATCTGCTTCCATTCACACCCAATCACCCATAATTTCTCACAGCATCCAGTACAGATTTTGCTATTTTAGTGATTTAACTGTCTGGATCCCATGCTAGCCACAGGTTATGCCTTTCCTCCCATTAGGAAATGCCTATTGGTTATTAACTGCTGTGGAAAATCTCGGGCAGGGGACCTTTTCGTATTCCTCTGTGAGAGTTTTCTTGAGGTACATACAATTCATTTTCTGGAAGGATACAACTCACTGGTTTTGAGCATATCAACAGGTTTGCACAATCATCTCTACAGTTGGCTTTGGAACAGTTTGATTACCTCCAAAAGAAATCTTTTATGTTTAGCTGTTTTTCTCTCTCCTCCCCAATATTCCTGCCCACATTAGTTGTAGGCAATCACTAATCTTTTGTCTCAACAAAATTATTTTAGATACTCTATGTAAACACAACCTTAAAATATGTGATCTGTGTGTGTGCATCTAGCAGATTTCATGCTGCAGCTTGTATTATCCATTACTGTTTATTAGTATATTAGGCAGATATGCCCTGTATTATTTAGCCATTAGCCATTGGCAAAACGAGTTTGCCAGTACTAATAATGCGGTGGGCATTTTGTATAAATTTTTGTGTAGGCCTGTTTTCACAGATATACCTGGTGTTAGCACCAGGTACTGCAAGCCCTGCCTAGCCATGTGACCCTTGCTTGACCTGTGTTGCCAGGACAATGACCTTCTATCCCACAATCCACTTGGCTCAGTTCCCGCCCTCACTGATATGATGTCATTTTCTGTATAAGAGAGGAAGCCAACCCCTCCTCTCTCTCTCTCTGCTCTTCTCTACCCTTCTACCCGCTTTGCTGCTCCCCCACTCACGCATAATAAACCTCTCCCACGTGGAACACCGTGGCCTGGTCTGCTGCTTGGTTTTTCTGCCCAAAATATAAAACCTGGTAATGGAATAGGTATGTCAGAGGCTGGTTCCCTTGTTCAGCTTTTTGAGAAACTTACAGATTTTTTTTTCCCAAAGCTTAGTTCTACTCACTGTACATCCCCACTTGATGTGTTTGAAGGTTTTACATTAACCTCACCAACCCCTGTTGTAGGCTTTCATTTTTATTTTAGCCAATCAGGGGAATTCACAATATCTCCTGGTAGGTTTGGCTTGCATTTCCTCATGGCGAGCTTCATTTCCAGTTGGTCCATCACCCAGAAACTGTCAATTCTTATCCTTAGTTTATCTTTTAAAAATTGGGTTGTATTTTCATTGACTTGGGAGAATTAACTAATTAATTAATTAATATAGCCTAGATGCAGGTCTCTAATTACAACCTTTGCCATTCTGCAAATAGCTTCACTTCCCTGGTGGCCCGGGCTCTTGACTGCTCTCGTTCAAGAGTGTTGGGTGCCAGTGTCCTTAGGCTAGCTTGGGTATCAAGTTGTGCATTTTAAAACTTTTTATATTCCTTACAAGTCCAAATCTGCCTGGTGGCTCCTGCCTTTAATCCCAGCACTCAGGAAGCAGAGTCAGGTGGATCTGTGAGTTTGAGGCTAGCCTGGTCTACAGAGTTGAGTTCCAGAACAGCCAGGGCTACATAGAGAAACCCTGTCACAAAACAACAACCGAGAGAGAGAGAGAGAGAGAGAGAGAGAGAGAGAGAGAGAGAGAGAGAGAGAGATCCTCAAGACAAAGTTTACTTTTATTTGACAGTAAGTTGGTATGATTCAAAAACTCAGTTTGCCACTAGTTAATCTTGTGTCTTAGTTGTCACAGTATTGTTGGTTTCCACTTTTTAGTAAAGTTATTTGCAGTTATTTATATGAATATCAGATTCTACTCCAATGATGCCTTATTTTGAGAGAAAAGGTTGTCAACCCAGTTGAATTATTAAGGTGGGAGAGGTATGGGAGGGTAGTTTGAATCCTCAGCCATTTCTTAACAGTTTAACTTTCCAGTGTTGTGCTGGCTTAATTTTATGTCAGCTTGACACAGGCTAGAGTCATCAGCAAGGAGGGGACTCCACATGCCTCTCTAAGACAAACCTGTGGAGCATTTGTTTCATGTGATGGATGGGTGGGCTATGCCTGGGCTGGTGGTCCTGGGTTCCATATGGAAACAGGCTGAGCAAGCCATGGGGAGCAAGTCAGTAAGCAGCGCCGGTCCATAGGCTCTGCATCCGCTCCAGTCTTTGGGTTCCTGCCCTGACTTCCTTTAGTGATAAACAGTGGTGTGCAGTGAAAGTCATATAAGCTCTTTCTTCCCCAAGTAGCTTTGTTCACCAAGTCATCGGAGTATAACCCTGGATAAGACAGCTGTGCATTGATATTCTGATGCTGTACACTGGGAAAAGTGAAAGAGAACAGACAACTCCTGTACTACCTGTACAGCACTGCCAGTATCAGCTGTCTCGTACCCCTATCTAGTCATCTTAGGTTTTTCTTTTTCCCTTGGGGGAGGAGTTGGAGTACTAAGGGTTAAATGTAAGGCCTCATTCGTGCTTGGTAAGTGCCCTGGTCCCAGACCTCTTTTTTACTTTTTATTCCTGTTTACCATCTCCACCCATATTACTTAAGCTATGCCATTAACATAGCTGCAGGCCTTTACAAGCCAACATATTCTGCTAAATTTGAGGGTTCAGTTGACTCTCAGGATTTGGCCCCTCACCATGAAGAGCTAAACCACACAAGAGCTTGCTCTGAGATTACCTCAAGCTGGTGCATGTTATTTATGAGTGCTACAAAATGAGCTCTGTTTGAGGGAAGGGAGACAGTTCAACCAAAGGGCTTGCCACAATTTTTGGAAATGATTAGACTGAGTCATGAAAGTGAACTAAAATTACTGACTAGATAAAGGAAAAAAAATTATCGTAGACAGAGAACATGAGGAGAGGCATCTAGGAGGAAACCCGAGATCTGTTTGCAGGACAAGGATTAAGAGTTGTGGAGGGCAGTTAGTAATCTGAAGAAGACCAAATGTCATAAAAATAGTTTACTTGGTGTCCTTTATAAAACGTTTAGTGCATCTGCAAGTGATAGCGAGCCTTCTACTACACAGGTGTGTATACTTTCTAATACAAATGCAATCAACAATTTAATTTTACTCTTTGGTATTTCAAGAGCATCTTTCTATGATTCTCTATGACAACTACGGAACTACTAAAAGGCAAATGAATGTGGTTAATAGAATAGCAGCTTTATATGGTATCACTTCTCTGTCTCCCTTCCCATCTTGTTTCCTGACTTCTCTCATGGCTGGAATATAAAGACTTTAAAATCCTGACCATCTAATGAAGCTCATTTTCTTGACTAATGGAATCGGCGATAGATAACTCATTTTGGGATATCTACTCCACTCTGCAGGAGCATAACCTTCTGACCCTGCAACACAAGGTGGCTATTTCAGAACACTAAGGGTAAACCACTGAGGCAGATAAACTCTTATAGAGGGAAAAGGAAAAACAACAAATAACAACCTGTATTAAGGTTCCTGTCTTAGTCAGTATACTGTTGCTATGAAGAGACACCATGACCATAGCATCTCTATAAAGGAAAACATTTCATTGAGGCTGGCTTGCAGTGTAGAGCTTTAGTTCATTATCATGGCAGGAAGCATAGCATGCAGGCAGACACGATGCTGGAGAGGAGCTGAAAGTTCTCTATCTGGATCAGCAGGCAGAATGAAGAGAGACACTGGGGCCTGGCTGGAGCATCTGAAACCTGAAAGCCCACCCCCAGTGACACAGTTCTAACACACCTACTCCAACAAGCCCATCCTTCCTAATAGTGCCTCTGTCTGTGGGCCTATAGGAGCCATTTTCATTCAAACCACCACAGTTCCCTAGGTCACGGCTCTGTTACCTTGTGAGGGTACATGGCTGCTACTTAAGTAAAAGCTGCACTTGGCTCTACATAGACTAAGGACAGTGGACTAAAGGTGTAAGAACACAGATGTTTACAGTTTAAAGAACATCCTAACAGTGTAGCAGCAGGTGCTGCCTGACACTGGGTAGATAGAACGATTAGCTAAAGGACTAGTTTAAAGGGCTATTTTAAGTTATTCTATTTTCTAACCTAACGATGAACCACTGAAATAATATTGTTCTAGCTGATCTTGTATCAGGCAACTGGTTTTCTTGTTTGTTTTTTATTTTCAGAATAAGCTGTGTAGGAAAAGTAAATAGAATCTACTGCACTTGGTATTTTATCTTTGAGTAGAAACAACCTACACTAAATGACACAAAAGTTGCACAGGTTATTTCTGGCGTATTAAAGACACTGGCAATAGAGAGACTAAAAAATGAATTGCCAAGTAGCTTGCCTATGATAACATAGCTATTAAAATACGCATCTATTCTGAATTCTTTTCGTTCCCAGCTTATATTTCCTTCTAGTCCATGTTATGGGTGGATGACAGTTTTGAGGCAACTTCTCACTACTAGCCCTGGCTGATCAAATTGGCCTTGAACTCAAGGATCCACCTGCCCCTGCCTCTGTCCCTGCCTCCTGATTGCTGGGATTAAAGACTGGCTCCTTACTGTATTTGAGCTCTCAGTTTCCATATGGGTTTTTATTGAAATGCTACTAATTTTATATAAGATTTGTCTCTTTAAATTATTTGAAATTTCTAAGTTTATTGGAATTTTTTAAATGATATTCATAACATTTAGTTGTATTTTCTACTTTGTTTCCCAAGAATTATAGAGAAATATCCTTATTTAGACAGTTGTGATTGACAGTGTTTACACAGCCCATTTAGTTGAATACTGTGCATTTTATAAAATACAACCACTCAATAATGTATATATTATATCGTCTATGACTGCTTTTCTGGTATTAGATAGTATTGTTATAACAGAACTAACCAAGCTAAGAATATTTACTATCCAGGCATTTAGAGTCAGTTTATAGACTGTAACTAATGACCCTGTAATAGAAAGAAAGACCAACAGCAGAACTCAGTGGGAAATAGTAGAACTGCCCACAGATCTATCTAAGTAGAGAGTACTGGCCTTCTGTACTCCTTTGGCCTCAGAATCTAAATGATGAGTTAAAAGTCTAATATCAAGGAGTATATGCTAACTACATAATAAAGAATAAGATTTCCTTTTTAAAAAATAAGTTAGCATGATTATTTTGGAAAGAAAACAAACAGTACCAATTATGTTACAAAGTGTTGAGAAGGAACCAAGGTTAGAAATCTTGCCTGTAAAGGAACTAAGTCAGGAGAAATCTGGGCTGTGTTTCCTCCAAGTCTTCAATGTTATATTTCCTAACTGTAATTTATTTTTTCTTTTTTTTAATAGATATTTCTGCTTATAAAAAAGATGTGACTCTCAGACTTATCCTGAATGGGAAGTATGAGTCCAGATGTCCCTCTGCTAAATGATTACAAACAGGACTTCCTGCTGAAGCGCTTTCCACAGACTGTTCTTGGAGGCCCTCGACTCAAACTAGGCTACTGTGCCCCTTCTTACATATATGTTAATCAGATTGTCCTTTTCCTGATGCCATGGGCCTTAGGTGGAATAGGAACACTCCTATACCAACTGGACATCCTAAGAGACTACGCTGCAGCAGCGCTTTCAGGAGGACTAATGGTGTTCACTGCGGCTGTCATCCAGCTCATGAGCGTGTACGCCAAGAGCAAGTCGGTGGTGGTCAAGAGGATGAGAACCAGGGATATTTTAGCAGAGGAAGACCAGCACGAATTTACAAGTTGTGCTGGTGCTGAGACCGTCAAATTTCTGATTCCTGGCAAAAAATATGTAGCCAATACAGTTTTCCATTCTGTTCTTGCTGGGCTGGTGTGTGGTCTTGGAACATGGTATTTGCTCCCAAACCGAGTAACCTTGCTGTATGGCAGCCCTGGGGCGACGGCTGTGCTCTTTGTTTTTGGGTGGATAACACTTTGCATAGGAGAATACTCACTCATTGTAAACACCGCCACAGAGACTGCAACATTCCAGACCCAGGATACTTACGAAATCACTCCTCTCATGAGACCACTTTATATTTTTTTCTTTGTTTCTGTGGACCTTGCACACAGGTAAAAACTTACAGAATTATTTAATGACTTGCTTTGTTTTAAGTATACCTGGCAAGAGAGCCTTTCTTAGTGTTAACAAATGATGAATCTGTGAGTTAAAAATTATGACCCAACTATTGGGATAGTTAGGTTATTTTGATGATTAGTCTTTTAGTATTGATCTTTATAATATATTCATGTTATAATGAAGTAGCAAATCTTATTGAAGAATCAACACATAAAAAAACACTTTAAGGTACATAATTTTTGAGTCCTGTACTTCATTTTAAATCATTATTAATTAATTAATTTGCATCCCAAATGCTGCTCCCCCTCTCTGACCCTCCCTCACAGAATCCATCTCCCCCCTTCTTCTCCACTGAGAGGGTACTCCCACTCAGGTATCCCCCAACCCTGGCACATCAAGTCTCTGTCAGATTAGGCACATCCTTTTCCACAGAGGCCAGACAAAGCAGACATGCAAACTAGACCACATGTCTGCTACACATCTGCAGAAGCCTCCTGCCAGCCCCTGTATGTTCTTTGGTTGGTGTCTCAGTCTCTGAGAGCTCCCAGGGGTCCAAGTTACTTGACTCTTTTGGTTTCCTGTGGGGTTTTCTTCCCATTCAGGGCCTTCAATTCTTCCCCCCCAAGCCTTCTATATATGTTCCCAACCTCTGTCCAATGTTTGGCTGTGGATATCTGTATCTGTTTCAGTCAGCTGCTGGGTAGAACCTTTCTGAGGACAGTTATGTTGGGCTCCTGTCAGCAAGCGTAGCAGAGTATCATTAGTAATGTCAGGGATTGGTGCTTGCCCGTGGGATGGGTTGCGAGTTGGACTGGTTTTTGGTTTGCCTTTCCTTCAGTCTCTGCTCCATCCCTGTTCTTATAGACAGGACAAATTTTAGGTCAAAGGTTTTGTGTGGGGGTTGGTCCTGGCGGTCCTGCCTGGCTATAGGAAGTGGCCTCTTCAGGTTCCATGTCCCTACTATTCAACAACTCGACTAGGATCACCTGCATTGACTTCTGGGGGCCTACTCTATTCCAGGGCTTTAGAACTTCCTAGAGTTTCTTCCCTCCACCCCAACACACCCCATATACCCCCAACCCTACATATCCTGCTTGTAGCTACAGATTCCCATTTATTCTCCTGGCCCCCTGGGCCTCTCTCCTGTCTCTCCCCACACCTGATCCTGCCTCCCTCTACCCATCCCCCTCCTCTCTCACACCCAGTTCCCACCCTCCTGCTCCTATTATTATTTTGTTTCCCCTTGTAAGTGTGATTCAAGCATCCTTACTTAGGCCATCTTGTTTAAGTTCTTTGAGACTGTGGGTTATATCATGAGTATCCTATACTTTATGGCTAATATCCACTTACCAGTGAATACATACCATGCCTGTCCTTTTGGGTCTGGGTTATCTCACTTAGGATGATATTTTCTAGTTCCACCTATTTGTCTGCAAAATTCATGATGTCCTTGTTTTTAATAGCTGAATAGTATTACATTGTGTAAATTAATTACATGTTCTGCATCCATTTTTCAGTTGAGGGACATCTGGATTATTTCCAGTTTCTAGCTATTATAAATAAGGCTGCTATGAACATAGTGGAGCATGTGTCCTTCTGGCATGGTAGAGCATCTTTTGGGTCTATACACAGGAGTGATATAGCTGCGACTTTAGGTAGAACTATTTCCAGTTTTCTGAGAAACTTCCAGATTGATTTCCATAGTGGTTGTACAAGTTTGTATCCTACCAGCAATGAAAGAGTGTTCCCCTTTCTCTACATCCTTGCCAGCAAGTGCTGTTCTTGAACTTTTGATCTTAGCCATTCTGATTGGTGTAAGGGGGGATCTCAGGGTCATTTTGATTTGCATTTCCCTGATGAGTAAGGATGCTGAACATTTTTTTAAGTGCTTCCCAGTCTTCTGTTGAGAATTCTCTTATTAGCTATATTTTGGATATTAGCCCTCTGTCGGGTGTAGGGTTAGTGAAGATCTTTTCCCAATCTGTAGTCTGCTGTTTTGTCCTGTTGGCAGTGTCCTGTGCCTTACAGAACTTTTCAGTTTAATGAGATCCCATTTATTAGTTGTTGATCTTAGGGCCTGAGCCATTGTTGTTCTGTTCAGGAAATTGTCCTCTGTACCAGTGCATTCAAAGCTATTTCTCACATTCTCTTCTGTTAGATTCAGTGTATCTGGTTTTATGTAGAGGTCCTTAATCCACTTGGACTTGATTTTGGATGGGGAAATATATATGAATCTATTTGCATTCTTCTACATTCATACATCTACTTAGACCAACACCATTAGTTGAAGATGCTTCTTTTTTTCCATTGTATGGTTTTGACTTGTCTAAAATCAAGTGTCAGTAGGTGTGTGGGCTTATTTCTGGGTCTTTGATTCTATTCCATTGATCAAACTGTTTCTGTACAAATATTATACAATATGTATTACTATTGCTCTGTAATACAGCTTGAGGTCAGGGATGGTGATTCCTGCAGAAGTTCTTTTATTGTTCAGGATTGTTTTTGCTATCCTGGGTTTTTTGTTTTTCCATATGAAGTTGAGACTTGCTCTTTCAATGTCTGTTTAAAAAAAAAAAGTGTTGGAATTTTGATGGGGATTGCATTGAATCTGTAGATTGCTTTTGGTATGTTAATTCTACTGATCCATGAACATGGGAGATCTTTCCACCTTCTGATATCTTCAATCGTTTCTTCAGGGACTTGAAGCTATTGTCATACAGACCTTTCATTTGCTTGGAAAGAGTTATGCTAAGATATTTTATATTATTTGTGATTATTGTAAAGGGTATTGTTCCCCTAATGTCTTTCTCTGCAAGTTTATCATTTGTATAGAGGAAGGCTACTGGTTTCTTTGAGTTAATTTTATACCCAGCCACTTTGCTGAAGTTGTTTATCAGCTATAGGAGTTCTCTGGTAAAATTTTTGGGATTGCTTATGTATACTATCATCATCCTGAAATAGTGATACCTTGACCTCTTCCTTTGATCTCCTTGTGTGTTGTCTTATTGCTCTAGCTAGAATTTCAAGTCCTGAATAGATAGGGAGACAGTGGGCAGCCTTGTGTGTCTCTGATTTTAATGGGATTGCTTCAAGTTTCTCTCCATTTAGTTTTATGTTGACTATTAGCTTGTTGTATATTGCTTTTATAATGTTTAGGTATATTCCTTGAATCCATGATCTCTCCCAGACTTTTAACATGAGGGGGTGTTGAATTTTGTCAAAGGCTTTTCAGCGTCTGGTGAGATGATCAAGTGTTTTTTTTTTTTTTCTTTCAGTTTGTTTATATGGTGGATTATGTTGATGGATTTTCATATATTAAGCCATCCCTGCATCCCTGGGATGAAGTCTCCTTGATCCTGATAAATGATATTTTTGATGTGTTCTTGGGTTTGGTTTATGAGAATTTTATTGAGTATTTTTGTGTCAATGTTCATAACAAAAATTGGTTCTCTTTCTTTGTTGAGTCTTTGAGTGGTTTAGGTATCAGGGTAACTGTGTCTTCATAGAACAACTTGGGTAGTGTTCCTTCTGTTTCTATTTTGTGGAATAATTTGAGGAGTATTGGTATTAGCTTTTCTTTGAAAGTGGTAGAATTTTGCACTAAGACCATGTGGCCCTGGGCTTTAGGGGGGACGAGGAGGGGGACTTTAATAACTTCTATTTTGTTAGGAGTTAGGAGACTGTTTAGTTTACCTGATCATTATTTTACTTTGGTAAGTGGTATCTGTCTAGAAATTCATCCATTTCATTTAGATTTCCAGTTTTGTGGAGAGCAGGCTTTGAAGTAAGACTGAATGATTTTTTAAATTTCCTCAGTTTCTGTTGTTATATCTCCCTTTTCATTTCTGATTTTGTTAATTTGGATACTGTCTCTGTGTCTTTTAGTTAGTTTAGCTAAGGGCTTGTCTATCTTGTTGATTTTCTCAAAGATCTAGTTCTTGGTTTTGTTGATTCTTTGTATTGTTCTCTTTGTTTCTAATTGATTGATTTCAACCCTGCATTTGACTATTTCCTGCCATCTATTCCTCTTGGGTGTGTTTGCTTCTTTTTGTTCTAGAGCTTTCAGGTGTGCTGTTAAGTTGCAAATATGAGATCTCTCAAGTTTCTTTATGAAGGCTATGAACTTTCCCCTTGGCACTGCTTTCATTGTATCCCATAAATCTGGGTATGTTGTACATTTATTTTCATTGAATTCTAGGAAGTCTTTAATCTCTTTCTTTCTTTCTTCCTTGATCAAGTGATCATTGACTAGAGAGTTGTTTAGTTTCCATGAGTATGCAGGCTTTCTCTTGTTTCTGTTGTTGTTGGAGCCCAGCCTTAATCCATGGTGATTTGATAGAATTCAAGGGGTTATTTTAATCTTCTTGATCTGTTGAAGCTTGCTTTGTACCCGTTTTATGGCCAGTTTTAGAGAAGATTCTGTGAGGTACTGAGAAGAAGGTATATTCTTTTGTTTGGGGGTGAAAGGTTCTGTAGATATTTGTTAAGTCCATTTGATTCAAAAACATCTGTTATTTTCATTGTTTCTCTGTTTAGTTTCTGTTTCAATGACCTGTCCACTGGTGGGAGTGGGGAGTTGAAGTTCCCCACTCTTATTGTGTGGGGTTCAATGTGTGATTTGAGCTTTAGTACATTTTCTTTTATGAATGTGGGTTCCCTTGCATTTGGGGCATTGATATTCAGAATTAAGACATCATCTTGATGGATTTTTTTCCTTTGATGAGTATGAATTGTCTTTCCCCATCTCTTTTGATAACTTTTGATTGAAAGTCTATTTTATTGGATTTTAGAATGGCTAATCTAGCTTGTTTCTTGAGTTCGTTTGCTTGGAAAATCTTTTTTCAGACCTTTACTCTGAGGTAGTATCTACCTTTGTTGCTGAGATGTGTTTCCTGTATGCAGCAAAATGGTGGATCTTGTTTACCTATCCAGTCTGTTAGTCTATGTCTTTTTATTGGTGAATTGAGTCTATTGATGTTGAGAGATGTTAATGATCAATGATTGTTAATTCCTGTTATTTTGTTGTTAAAGGTGTTACTGTGTATATGTGATTCTCTTTTGGTTTTGCTGTGATTAATTACTTGTGTTTTTTGTTTGTTTGTTTTGTTTTGTTTTTTAGTGTAGTTACCCTCCTTGTGTTGGAGTTTTCCTTCTTGTATCCTCTGTAGGGCTGGATTAGTATAGTAGAAAGATAATGTTTGAATTTGGTTTTGTCATGAAATATCTTGGTCTTCCATCTATTGTTATTGAGAGTTTTGCTGGGTATAGTAGTCTAGGCTAGCAACTGTGGTCTCTTAGGATTTTTTGGCTTTTAAAGTCTCTGTTTAGAAGTCTGGTGTAATTCTGATAGATCTGTCTTTATGTGTTACTTGGCCTTTTCCCCTTACAGCTTTTTATATTCTTTTTGTTGTTGTTCTTTATATTTAGTGTTTTGATTATTATGTGGCAGGAGGGTTTTCTTTTCTAGTCCAATTTATTTGATGTCCTGTAGGCTTCTTGTATGTTTATGACCATCTCTTTCTTTAGGTGAGGGAAGTTTTCATCTATAATATTGTCGAAGATGTTTTCTGGCCCTTTAAGTTGGGAATCGTCACTCTCTTCTATATCTATTATCCTTAGATTTGGTCTTCTCATTGTGTCTTGGATTTCCTGGATGTTTTGGGTTAGGAGCGTTTTGCATTTTGCATTTTCTTTGACTGTTGTGTCAGTGTTTTCTATGGTGTCTTCAGCACCTGAGATTCTCACTTGTATCTCTTGCATTCTGTTGGTACTTGCGTATGTAGTTCCTGTTCTCTTTCCTAGGTTTTCCATCTCCAGGGTTGCCTCCATTTGTCTTGTCTTTATTACTTCTATTTCCATTTTTAGGTCTTGGACTGATTTATTCATTTCTTTCTCCTGTTTGTATTTTCCTACATTTCTTTAAGGAATTCATTTGTTTCCTCTCTAAGGACTTCTACCTGTTTGCCTGTGTTTTCCTCTATTTCTTTAAGGGAATTATTTATATCCTCTGTAAAGGCCTCTATTGTCTTCATGAACTGGGATTCAAGATCATAGTCTTGCTCTTCAGGTGTTTTAGAATACCCAGGGCTTACCGTAGTAGGAGAGCTGAGTTCTGATTGTGCCATATTGTATTGGTTTCTGTTGATTAAATTCTTACTCTTGCCTTTCGCCATCTGGTTTTCTCTGGTGTTGGTTGGGTATCTGGGTATCTGGGTTGGAGCAGACCTGCCAGGAGGCAGTTGGAGCCATGTGTCTTTGGTTTGAGCAGGCCTCCTGGAAGGCAGTTGGATCTGTGGACTGGGATACAGTGTGCTGATCTGCCACTGCTGCTGGTGTAGGTGTGGACCAGAAAGAGGATGGAACTTCCCAAGGCTTCTAGGCTTGCTAGGGTCCCTGAAGGTGAAGGGGGAATCTGGGGCAAGGAGATGTGTCTCACTTGTATGTGTGTCAGGCTAGAGCTGGCCTCCTGGGAGGCAGGCAGGCAGAGCTGTGGGATGTGTTGAGGTGCTCTGATCCATGATGTTGGTGGGGTAGGTGTGGACTGGAAGTTAAATCAAGATTATTTTTTTAAAAATTCTATGAGATAGGCTGGGTAAAACCTTGGGAAAGTAGAACTTTCTAGTGGGGTAATTTTTAATCAGGTATAATTTAATATGTATATACTTACTATTATATAAAGGGCAAATTTAATGAATAGAAAATTTATAGCCAGGCAGTGGTGGCGCACACCTTTAATCCCAGCACTTGGGAGGCAGAGGCAGGTGAATTTCTGAGTTCGAGGACAGCCTGGTCTACAAAAAAAAAAAAAAAAAAAAAAAAAAAACAAAAAAAAAAAAAAAAAAAAAAAAAAGAAAGAAAATTTATGATTTTGTAATACTAAAAATGTAGACAGAATGATGGTTTTTAAATTAGTTGTAGAAGAAAAATGGAAAATCTTCTAAAACAAGCATTTTGCAAAGCTTCTTGTCTTTTTAAAATCTAGTTTCTGTTTCTCTTTGTGTAGACTATAGCTTTCTCTACCAGGTAGAAATGTACAGCCATGTGATGGAGCACATGTTTGGGTGTGACAGAGTTCATTCATTAAAGCCTTAAACTATGTGATGTAATTTCATCATGGAGCCTTTAAAAGATGATGTGATGAAGGTGGGCTTTGGTCTGAAAGGACTGGTACCTTTACATGAGACATTGAGAGCTTGATCTCCATCATGTGAGACAACAGTGACCATCTCTAAGCCAGGAAGGGAGCCCTTACCATCCTCCTTGTACCTGGGTATTAAACTACTGACTCTGAAACTATGAGAAAACAGGTTTCTGTTGTTTAGGTTACCCAGTATATATTTTGTTATGGCAGCCCAAGCTGACAAAGGGTTTAGATAACAAATATCTAAACAGAAAATGGAGGTAACATAACTGAGCAATTGGTAGACACTCAAAGATCTGGGGTGTACAGGGTAGAAATTGAAGCATCAGCACTGATTCTGATAAGCAATCCTTTCTTATACATTGGCAAAGAACTTAGCTACCTGCTCATGTTTCATGGAAGCTAGAACTTGTAAATGATAAAATAGAATATCTGAGAAAGGAAATTTTGAAACAAATGTGTGAAGAAATAATATCTTTACTGTTTACATTAAAATGCAAAAGGGGCCTGGTGAAGAAAATCAGGAAAAAAGAACCAGAACAATAAATTTGGAAAATTCCCAATCTGCATTATGACAAATTGTGGTGAGAACACAGGGCTGAGGCTGTGTGCCACCTGGGAAGTTGGTGCAGGGTGGTGTCCTGGTAAGCTGGTGCAGGGTGGTGTCCTGGAAGCAGACAGTTGGAAATAACTGTGTGGAAAGGTGATAATACAGTGAGGGAAAGCTACTGACCTTAGATTTCAGAGGACAGATGGACAGAACTATTCACCTGTGGATGTGCAGTGTTGGAATGAAGAGGAATGATGTCCAGGATAGTTCTGAAATCAGCTTCAGGCCACATGGCCTCTGCCTAGGGCTCTGAAGATGGGGCCATTCTTCTCAGCCAAGCGAATGACATCTGCCACGTGCTGGGCTGGCTACAGCCACTCCAGGCTCTGAGAACACCAATGCAGAACCAAAAAGTTACTCCCAAACCAAGAGATTGATGCAGCCCATCTTGCTGTGTTCTGAACTTCCTTGGGACCAATCACCTAGTCCTTTTTCCCTTTCACATTTGATTCTAAGAGCACGTCACCTCAGTAGCCTGTATCACCATTCACGTGGAAACCCTGCACTTAGTTCTTCAGGTTCACATGTGAAATGGAATTTTGCCCCAGGATGGGTTGTACTGTGAGCTTCACATAGCTGATATAGCTGGTAGTTAGATAAATTAGGCACATTTAGGTGGTCATTGGGTGGTACCCAGATGAGATTTTAGGATTAATGCTGGAACCACTGGCACAAAAATGTATTTTTGTACTTGAGAAGTGTTAAGTCTTAAAGAAACTCTAGACAAGTGGCTAACTGGGATGCCTATTTACTATATCAAAACAGACACTAGCCACCGGACTCTCCGTATCACAGGTACCTGTTACAGGGTCATACCTCGCCCCCTACCCTAAACATCTCCTGACCCTGTGCTTCCCTCTCTTCCCTCAGCTTCTCTTCCCTATAAAACTCAACCATTTTGACTCAGACATTTTGGCCAGGTCCCCTCTTGGCTTGTGGCCTCTTCTCTCCTCTGTTCCTTTTTCCTCTCCCACCCCAGCTCTCCTCTCATGGCTGAATTCAGTGTGGACCCTCTGGCTGTTGTGAGAGCCAAAGTTATGTTTTAAGTTTTAATTACTATGTGTAAGATTCATGAAACAAACATGCCTCTAACCTGTAAGCCCCTGGCCCAAGAAAAGATACTTCCTGAAATGCTGGAGGCCGTTGTCTATGGGAGACAAGGAGCCACGTTTTCACTCCATTAAATAGGCAGGAAACAGGTCAAGATATATACTTGCCCCTGTTTGGACCAGATGGGAATATGGTAGCCTTGTAGGGTTGCCTTTTAAAGCCTCTACAAGGTGTGACTCCTGACCGTTTTCAGGGAAACCAGAGATGGACCTTGCCAGAGAGTCCATCAACCTGGCCAGTATTTAATTAAAGCTTGCTTTAAATTTGGCTTTAAACTGTGGCTCTGGTCTTATTCTTGACCCGTGGGATTTACACTGTTAACTTCTTTGTATCTACAATAAACCTTCTTCTTAACTATACCTTGGAGTAGTCATGTCCTCATTTTCTCATTTAAGAAGGACCTGCATTGTCTTTATCTGGGCAAGGATGAAATATGTGGACTCAGTTGTGTGTTGCGAAGCCTGAATGCAATGTAATTAGGGGTAAGGCCTTTGAAGGTGATCAGGCCCAGCACATCAACCTGCGCTGCAATGAGGCCTTCATCTGCAGCGTGAGGGTGAGCACTCATTCGCATTCTCTCTGTGGTCTTGGACAGCCAGCATCCTCAACTTTCTCAACTTGGAGAATATACTTTTCTATTATTTTAAACCACCCAGTCTGTAGTGTTGTGTGATGAGGGACTGGATTAAGTTGACATTTGAAAATACAAAGACCGTTTGTATACCGACATAGACCACAGATGTCAACAACTCTGAACCTCTTCTAACTTTACTACATGTATAGGTGAGGACAGTATGAGCCCTATGCAATTCTTTACCTAATAAGATATTTAAGGGAGAATAAATGTGAAGTTTAGTTGGTTTCCTAATAGCACTATCATTTACCAACAAATTATAATTAAATGCTTGGTTTTTTAAAAGTTAGCTATAAGACTCAGAATTTTCAGGATACATTTGTTTGTTTGTTTGTTTGTTTGCTATTATCTTTGGGTGTTTTGTTTTTAGGGGTTTGGTTTGTTTGTTAGTTTGTTTGAGACATAGTCAAGTAGTCCTGACGATCTTGGAACTTACTAAGTAGACCAGGTTGGCCTCAACTCATAGAAATATTCCTGCCTCTGTCTCTTATGATTCGGTCTGCCTCGATCTTGGCTTGAAAGCCATCTTACAGTAAAGACAAACTAAAAGACATAAATAGGTCTATTCCATTCCATTTTATGATTAAACTTGTGGCTCAAGGACTGGGCTATGCCCCACCTGTAACCTTAACTAGAAATGGTTCTGACCTGTCTGTTTCAGGAAATGGCAGTGATACCTTTGTTTCAGAAAGTTGTTTTGACCACTTTGTTAGAACCACCTTGCAGCCATGCCTTATTTTTTAGAAGGTTCTTATGAACAACTTCTTACACTTATGCTCTGCTTTGGTGACCCCTGTTTATTTGCCTGCTAAATCTCCCATTTGGAAACCCCCTTACTCCTGAGCTAAAAAACCAAAAACCCCCTTATCTTCCCCATATCTGGTGTTAATCTCTTGAACCCTGCCTTAGGGAACGACAGTCCAAGTACAGGAATAAAGCTTGCTTTAATTAATTTGACCAGCACTTGGGTTGGTGGTCTTTCTCCTCACATCTATGGGACTTAACAGCTCTGAGTCAGAATACAAATTCATAGGTTACTATTCTCACTATTACATTTCTGAAGTCAGTAGCCAGGCGTGGTGGCGCACACCTGTAATCCCAGCACTTGAGAGGCAAAGGCAGGTGGATTTCTGAGTTAGAGGCCAGCCTGGTCTACAGAGTGAGTTCCAGGACAGCCAGGGCTATACAGAGAAACCCTGTCTCGAAAACAAACAAACAAACAAAAAATTTCTGAAATCAGAAAAAAAATAAATAAAATTTCTGAAGTCAGAAACTAATACCTGTTGGACTATGTCTCTGCTTAAATAGTCCTACGTTCTTTCACTGTATTTTCTTTAAAACATCATTTCTCATCTATAAATAAAAGAGTGAAAAGTATTTCTTACTAAATTTTTGCTGGATTTAATGTTTAAATGTTTTATAATTAAAAAGGTTTCTTTTTTTAACTGTGACTAAGACATGAGGCAAAGAAAGCCTTACATCTATTTGTAAAGAATAAAGTATCATAATCAAAAGTGTTAACCTTCCGTTTTTAGAAAAACAAAAAGACAACTGTGCACAGAGCCCTGGTGTAGTAGGTACAATGACATTTGCAATGACATCTAGTCTGTAGTATTGTCTGATGCTATAGTATGATGGTGCAGCTAACTGCTATATAATGAGTGCTCTCCGACTCTGGACAGAAATACCAAACTGTTTCTTAGTTTTATCTCTAAAGATAGCAAAAAAGGCTGAAGAGATATAGCCCGTAGTACAGTTCTGTTGTATTAATAGTAAATGGCTCCCTATGAATGTTATATTATGAAAAATGGGGTTAAATCTTCAGTGCTTAGCTCAGAGAATTGGGAATTATCTGAGAAAATAATTTACATTTACAGCCTCTTAGCCACTGTATGAGGTTCTTTTTCATGGCTTGTATATCTTCAGATGTGTAGAATTTGAAATATTTTTTATATTTGTTTATTTCAAGCCCAGTTTTTCTTAATACCTGATTTTTTTAATCCTAGGAAATTTCTGTTACATTATTGGATACATTAAATATTTTTTTCATAGGAAGTAATTAACTACAATAATCTTTTAAAGGTCACGTTATATATAGAACAAAATAATCAGTATTTGGCTAATTATATGTTTATATTTACTTATATAATAACCTTATATTTGTTTATAATGTCTGATAAATACTGTTACTATGACATTGCTTACTAAAAGAGAAAGGTTTCTAGGTACAGCTTTATTTTGTAAACTATTTCCTGAACATGGCTGTTCTCATGCAAATCTGTTCGTGAGTGTATTTTGGAAGGGAAGGTTGTCTTGACAACAGACTAACCTGTTGCCCTTCACCACCTTCAGGTTGTTATGTGTTACTCGATTCTTTTTGTTTTCTAGAATTCTTTTGTTCTCAGAATGGAGTGTATTTTATGTCAGATTTCACTGGTGGAAAATGTGTCCTCTGACTTAACACCTCGTATTAACCTTGTGCTCACTGCCTGCTCCCTGCTTAAACAATCTGAAAGGTATCCAGTATGAAGCAGTGGTTGACTGGCGCAGACCAAGCATGCCCATGGGCAAGCATGTCTAGATGATTATTATTATTATTATTGTTGTTGTTGTTGTTGTTGTTGTTGTTGTTATAGCCGTAGTTAATGCGTGCTTGTATTCGCACGACAGAAGCTCTTAAAGCTGAGTGATGAAGTTGTCTTTAGTTCTGAATAGCTCAGGTATTCAAGCACAATTATACTGTAATTATGAGTCTCAGCTTTTTCTCTTGAAAGTCTATAGCACTCCATTAGTAACTGTTGGCCCCTTGAATCAGTATTTGATATTTATTCTGAAAAAAAATTAGCAGTAGGTTGAGAATGTTTTCCTATTTTTTACATTTTTATTAAATGATTTAAATCATTTTTGTTAGTTTAACCCTAATATTTTACCACGTATCAGTTTTCTCCGATTAAAATGGGGGCCACACCTGCTCTCAGGAATATTATTGTACAAATATATCTTAAACCCATAACATCTCTTATCTAAAATAAAAGCATTATTAATGCTAATGTTTCCAGGCGTAGCCTGAGCTGCTCACTGGGTCTGAGCCCCAGACAACAGCGGGGAACAAGACGAGGGACTGCTAATACATGCGTGTTGATGCTGCCCTGCCTCTCCAGAGTTCCTTGCCATTTTAAATTATAAAGTCTAAAGAATCATTGGTTGGATTTCAGCTGACGTAGACTTAAGGGAGAGTATGTTCTGGCCTCGTCTACTCAGTGTTTTAGATATCTGCGTTTAGTGTTACAGATGACCTGTAATCCTTTTTTCCTTTGCATATTTGAATCTGCATCTTCTGTAAAGCTCTGCACAGCTGAGGTAACTGCTGGCTGAGGGCAATGGTCACAGTACGCACGGATCATTTGGAAGTAGGGCCTTTCATGTAAGCTTGCTTTCTTGGGATATATGCTATTTATGGGCTTATTACTTCGTATGATTTAAGTTTTTTTTTCTTTTTCTTGTAGGTTTATTGTAAATATTCCAACTCTAGAGCAAATGAATCAGATTTTGCACATCGTGTTTGTGTTATTGCCCTTTCTGTGGGCACTTGGGACTCTGCCCCCACCTGACGCCCTTCTCTTTTGGGCAGTGGAGCAGGTTTTAGAGTTTGGCCTTGGGGGTTCATCCATGTCCACTCACCTACGGTAAGTTGTCACATTGTTCTTGAGTTTTGGAGTTTGGTGTAACTTCTGTTTTTACCTCTTCACATTTTCTGTGTTCATTGTGGGGTGGAAGTAAGTGCTCGGGGGCTCTTTTAGGAGTCAGGTCTCCTTCCATCGTGTGAGCTCTACAGAAGGGACTTGGGTCATCAGGCTTGGCAGTAGGAACTCTTACCCACTGAGCCAGTAAGCCTGTGTCTTCTTTCCCCGCCAGGTTATTGGTCATGTTCATCATTTCTGCTGGAGTACCGGTGGTGTCGTATTTCATTCCCAGCACCGTCGGAGTGGTTCTTTTCATGACTGGACTCGGGTTCTTACTGAGTCTTAACCCAAGTTACGTGAGCATGGTCTTCCGGCACGGTGTGGCCAGGCACAGGGTAGGAAGTAGTCATGAGGCTATCCCAGGCAATTCAGGACATTGGTTCTGGTGGAAGGAATGCCTTCTGTTCATCACTGTGCTGGGCATGGCTCTCTTGGAGGCTGGGCTGCTGCATCACTATGTCAGCTTGTCACAGGTCTCCAGAAGCGGCGCTCAGTCTGTCGTGGGCTATGTTCTGATGGCGTTACTTTCAATAGTGTGGATACTGAGAGAAACTCAAAGCATCTACATCTTTGGGATTTTCCGAAACCCTTTCTATCCGAAGGATATACAAGCTGTGTCTGTGTTCTTTGACAAGCAAAACAAGCTCCTGAAGATTGGTGCTGTCAGATGGATTTTGCTAACTCTAGGTAGGAAGGTACCATTTGTTAACTCTTACAAACTGTAGTTAGGAAAGACTGCTCACATTTATGAAATAGACATAATCTTTATGTTTGATTTTTTTTGTTTGTTTGTTTATTAGCTTTTCAGCTAATTGCTTAAATGTGCCCATGAGAGCTGTTTGCCAAGATAAACTGTGGTAGGAGCAGTTTCTGTGGTAGTCAGACTCACCGTGCTTGTGTCTGTTTTGCCTCAGTGTCCCCTTTGGCGATGGTGGCCTTCCTTGCACTGGACAGCTCCTTACACGGGCTCCACTCTGTGTCTGTCTCCATTGGATTCACCAGGGCTTTCAGAATGGTAATCCCAGTATGCACTGTGAAGCACTGCCTGTGGCTGAGTGTAACTGTGGTTTTTATTAACAGTTTGAATTCTACCTGAAAGTGGATCATTTGTATACTGTAGGTGTGGCAGAATACAGAAAATGCCTTACTGGAGACTGTGGTGGTATCAGCCGTGCACATGGTGTCCAGCACAGACTGCTGGTGGAACAGGAGCCTTGATACAGGAATCAGGTTGCTATTGGTAAGTGCATTTTTAACAGCTCTGTTGAGAGATTTTTTTTTTTTTTTTTACTCACAATCAAACTCATCCGATTGAAGGCTTTTTATTCAGTGGTATATGTTCAGAGTAGTGCAACTACCATTGAGATCTAAACTTAGAACACCTTCAACATTCCTAATGTTGAATGTTGAATGGCCATTCTCCATCCTTTCTCCCTACCGTCTGTAGCTATTCTGGTCCCAGACACCACTTACCTACTTTCTCTCTGTGTGGATTTGCACCTTACGGATGACCTACCCGAATGGCATCATAGAATGTGTGGTCCTTTTTTTCTTCAGTTTTTTAATATGTTCTCAATGTTCACTTGCATAGCATGTATCAGCACTTCTTGTTTATTGTCAAATGATATTCCAATGTCCATGCACCGCTTGGTTCATACACTCATCAGATGATAGATATTTAGCTTTATGCTTTTCAGTGTTGACAGGAATATTACCGTGAACATTTGCATACATATTTTTGTATGGACATGTTTTTTATTTCCCTTGGGAGGGGGCAGAGAAAGGGAGGGTAATAGATGTGCACCTAGAAATCTGGTCACACAGTAATCCACATTTCACGCTTCTGACTTTAGGAACTGCATTGTTAGCGATAGATGAGGTCTCTCCAGCTATTCCACATTCTCTCAGCACTTGTTCCCTGATATTTTGATTATGCCACAGCCATATCCACTGGAAACGGTGAGAGTCCTGCAGCCAGCTTAGGGGCTTGACACAGTTCCAGCAAAGTTGAGCTGACTGCTTCTGCAGGAGTCCTGCTGTCACTAACTTTGGGGGTTTGGTCTCCCCGTGTTGCATTCTTGGAGAGCTGCAACATTATGATTCATTTTGTATCTTTTCCTGAGATCAGTATGTCTGAGTCTTTTTAGGAAAATCCTAAAATTAACTTTATCTGACCACTCTTTGGAGGACTTCCTTATGCCCCGGTGTTAATGAAGCACATTTCTAAATGAGGCCATTACTCAGGGAATCCTCTTGGGGTTACTGCCCCTGTACTAACTCAAACAGTATGACTGGTGCAATGCAAACAGAGACAGTTAACAAACGCTGACTGGCCAGGAGGACAGGTTACAGAGTCAAGGTATCTTTTTATTATAGGCTTAGTGTTCTCTGAAAATGTAGTGCAAATATAAGGGGTCGTACAGGGCACTCCTCTGGAAGAATAGAGCTCAGTGCATAAGATAAGTTGAGTAAAATAAGCTTTTCTTACTCTATAGTGTAGATGATGAAACATACAGTAAAGGAAGTTAGGTATTAGTATTTGTGAGTCATAAAAAGACCGGTTCAGATTTTTTGCTTGTCTGGAATATTTTAAAACTACAAACACTGCCAGCTTAAAAGCAGACTATAATATAATAATGTGTTTGTTTTGGAGTAGTTATTCTTTGGATTCTTTAAACTGGAGTTGTAGGATAAGATAGGTTATACCATACATTGTAGGATAATAAGAATAAAATCGGTTCTGTTTGTATTTTCTAACTGTAACTGAACTTGTAACCATGGACAATGGACATGTAATGAAAAATCAAACATAATCTGTACCATGAGATAATCATTAGTCTGTCTTTAGTCTGTGAAACCTGTATGAACAAGGAAGCACCGGGTTGCTAGTCAGTCAGAGCTGGGAGATTGCCCTGACCTTCCTCAACTTCCCACCTGTCAGCCGTGACCCTCGGACGAGGGAAACTCCCCACTTCCCCTTGGGCCACCCACGCACCCATGGTGTCCTCAGAGTGTAAAGTACCATCTTGCTGTTGTTGTCCTGTTTTGTTTTGGGCTGAGAGGCAGGAAAATGTTCAGTTGAAGAGGGAAAGCAGCATTTCAGGAGGAACATGTCAGCATGTCAATCGTTTCTCATTAAACATTCTGCATAGATCTTGTAAAGTGCCCTTCATTGCTAAGTAAGTATTTTTGTCATGAAGGATGGATGCTAGAGTTTGTCAAATGCTTTTTTCTGTGTTTTTAACAAAGTGTGATATGTTGAGCTTTGACTGTTAAATCAGCTTTATATTCCTAAATCCTGCTTGATCATGCAGCCCAGTCCTTTTCATATGGTGTGGGACTGAATTGCCTAATACCTAGTCTGTCATCTGTATCCTCAAAATGTGTATAAGCCATGTGTGTATAGATATCTACACTTAAGCTTTCCTTGTGATAGTGTCTGGTTTACGTTCCAGGACCACCTAAACTGGATTAAAAAGCATTCTATATACTTACATTCTCTGGAAGAGATGTTGTTGATTGGTAAAGGACTGGTATTGATCATTCCTAATATTTCATGATATCTAGTAAATATTAATATTTTATTCTTTATATTGTATATTAATACTTTATATTTTATATAAAATAATATTTTATATTTATATTTAAGTGTTTTTTATAAAATATTTATATTTTAGTTTTATATAAAATACTACCATTTTCTATTTATATTAATATTTAAGTGTTATAGTATTTTGTAATATTGAAGACATACAAATCTCAGCTGTTCTGAATGAGTAGTTTGAGAGAGTCATTATTTTCAAATTTGTACCTACCCATAAGCCCACCAGACTCCAGAGGACAATTCCAAACTCAGTGTCACATAGTTGCCTCTGATTAAACTCGGTTGGTCACAAAACCAAAAGTCATGAATGTGAGGGAAGGATTTGTAGGGAAGTGGGGGGGTACATAGAGAGGAGAGGAGATGAGAGAGGGTTATGAGAATATAATCAGAATGCATTGTTTGTATGTATGTATGACATTGTCAAAGAGAAAAAAATTAATTGAAAAAAGGAAAATAGTAACATAAAATAGTACTTAGCTGAACACATAATACCAAGTTATAAATTTTAATCATTATACTACATTTTAGAAATTAACCCTCCCTAACAAACCTGTACTTTGAATATATAAGTACTGATTCAATGTAGTTTAATTCAATCTTTTGTTATCAGTCTAGTTTTTTTCCTTCGGTTACCTTCAATAAATGTGTTTTTCCTAGAGTTTATCCCGGTCACCTAATTTAATAGCTTGTGATTGTTTACCTAGGACATTTAAGTGGTGTGACATAATTTACTTTTTAGAGACACCAAACTTGGGTTGAGAGCATAGCCCACGTGGTGGAGTGATGAGTTGGCATGGCAGATCCCAAGCACGCCAGAGCCTGGCAGTGCAAGCACAGGTCTGTGTTCCTGCGCCCTGAGGAGGAGGAGGCCAAGAGTGTCAGGAGTGCAAGGTTATCTTCAACTACAAAGCAAGTTTGAGGCCAGCCAAGGCTACTTAAGATCCTTCCTCAAAACACCAAACCAATAAACCTAGTTTCTCCTTTATTGCTTTTGAAGTTCCAGAAAATTATAACAAGGAATTGCATGCTGAGGCTGTCCCCTCAAAATACTGAGGCAGTAATATAATCATTATGTGATTTTTTTTTCTTATGTGATTTTCTGGAATTCATAAGACATTTGTTAAGATAATCATCTTTCTGTATCCACAGATCGGTATCGTGCGAGACCGTTTGATTCAGTTCATCACTAAGTTGCAGTTTGCCGTGACTGTACTTTTGGCATTGTGGACAGAAAAAAAACAGCATAGAAAAACAACAACGACTTTGTGTGTACTCAACGCTGTATTCGCCCCCTTCGTACTGGGTATCATAGCTCTTTCAACACTACTGTCATCTCCTCTACTGCCCCTCTTCACACTGCCTGTTTTCTTGGTGGGGTTTCCTCGTCCAGTCCAGAGCTGGCCAGGAGCAGTGGGCACTGCAGCCTGTGTGTGCACCGACACTGTGTTCTACCACCAGATGGTCCCCAGGCTAACGGCGGCACTGCAGACCGCCATGGCGGCCGGAAGTTTAGGTGAGTGGTAAGCTGTGCCTAAAAAATTCTTTCTGATATATTTTAGTAAGAAAGGAAAGAAAGAAGGAAGGGAGGGAGGGAGGGAGGGAGGGAGGGAGGGAAGGAAGGAAGGAAGGAAGGAAGGAAGGAAGGAAGGAAGGAAGGAAGGAAAAATAAAACAAGCAGAAGATGCTTTTGATCCAACAATAAAACAGATTCCAGTACTTTGATGTGTAGCCAGAGACTAAATATGAAATAGAATTATATGTCTCCAGGGAAATGCAAATCAAAACAACCCTGAGATTCCACCTCACACCAGTCAGAATGGCTAAGATCAAAAACTCAGGTGACAGTAGATGCTGGTGAGGATGTGGAGAAAGAGTAACACTCCTCCATTGCTGGTGGGATTGCAAGCTGGTACAACCACTCTGGAAGTCAGTCTGGCGGTTCCTCAGAAAATTGGACATACTACTACTGGAAGATCCAGCAATACCTCTCCTGGGCATATATCCAGAAGATGCTCCAACATGTAATAAAGACACATGCTCCACTGTGTACATAGCAGCTTTATTTATAATAGCCAGAAGCTGGAAAGAACCCAGATGTCCCTCAACAGAGGAATGGATACAGAAAATGTGGTACATTTACACAATGGAGTACTACTCAGCTATTAAAAACAATGAATTTATGAAATTCTTAGACAAATGGATGTATCTGGAGGATATCATTCTCAGTGAGGTAACCCAATCACAAAAGAACCCACATGATATGCACTCACTGATAAGTGGATATTAGCCCAGAAGCTCAGAATACCCAAGATATAATTTGCAAACCACATGAAACTCAAGAAGAAGGAAGACCAAAGTGTGGATACTTCGTTCCTTCTTAGAAGGGGGAACAAAATACCCATGGAAGGAGTTACAGAGACAAAGTTCGAGCAGAGACTGAAGGGATGACCATCAGAGGCTGCCCCACCTGGGGATCCATCCCATAATCCACCATCAGACCCAGACACTAGGCAGATGCCAACAAGAGCCTGCTGACAGGAGCCTGATACAGCTGTCTCATGCGAGGCTCTATACCCCAATACAGGGAATGCCAGGACCAAGAATGGGAGTGGGTGGGTTGGGGAACAGGGGGAGGGGGGAGGAGATAGGGGATTTTCAGAGGGGAAACTAGGAAAGGTGATAATATTTGAAATGTAAATAAAGAAAATATCTAAAAAAAAAGGATAAGAGCTCCAATATATTTAGAATGAATGTAATACTAGTTATATAAGACTATGCATAAAAATCCACCTTTACCACCAAACCCAGACACTATTGCAGATGCCAACAAGAGCTTCCTGACAGGAGCCTGATATAGCTGTCTCCTGAGAGGATCTGCCAGTGCCTGACTAATACAGAAATGGATGCTCACAGCCATCTATTGGACGGAGCACAAGGTCCCCAATGAAGGAGCTAGAGAAAGAACCCAAGGACCTGAAGTGGTTTGCAGCCCCCTAGAAGGAACAACAGTATGAACTAACCAGTACCCCCAGAGCTCTCTGGGACTAAACCACCAACCAAAGAAAACACATGGTGGGACTCATGGCTCTAGCTGCATATGTAGCAGAGGATGGCCTAGTTGATCATCAATGGGAGGAGAGGCCCTTGGTCCTGTGAAGGTTCTGTGCCCCAGTACAGGGGAATGCCAGGGCCAGGAAGCGGGAGTGGGTGGGTTGGGGAGCAGGGGGAGGGAGGAGAGGAGAGGGGATTTTCAGAGGGGAAACTAGGAAAGGGGATAACATTTGAAATGTAAATAAAGAAAATGTCTAATTTTAAAAAGGAGGAAAAAATAAATTAAAAAAAAAAAGAATTATATCTCTCCTGCTTATTCTGAGATAAAATTATAAGATAAAAATACTTAAAGAAAATTTCCCTAGGGTGATTTGACAATTTAAAAAGGGAAACTTTTTGAAAAAAAATTAATTCATTTAGCAAGCTCACCATTGAAACAGAAAAGCCTTTCTGCTCATATTTTTCATGTTCTTAGGGCGAATATCTGTCAAGTTGATAAAGTAGACTCTACCTGTAAAGTGGGAAAGCAACTGCTCGTGTGGGCCACCCTGCCGAGCACCTTGCAGAACAGAGACCTTGAAAGGAAAGCAGTGCACTGTCTGTGTAGATGTTGAGGGCCAGTGAGAGCCTCTCAACAGGTGCCACTTGGGGAGTCACTCCCTTGTAGGCAGACATTTCAGTGGGTGGTGACCAGCCCTGCTCAGTTAACTCATCGGCTCCACATGCTGAATGTGAATAAGGAGACTTACACACAACCACACAAAAGAAAAGTGCTATTTCTAATAGCAAAGAAATGGAAATGCCTTAATTGTTTCCTGGCCAGTAAAGGAATGCTCAAAATCAACTATAGTCACAGAGTGAATTCTAACACTTGGAATGAACTTAAGCTGGTTGAAGTCAGCATGAGCAGTCTCATAGGTACTATGTTGAAAGAGAGACCTAAGTTTTAAAAATATACATTGCAGGGCTGGAGAGATGGCTCAGTGGTTGGGAGCATTGACTGTTCTTCCGCAGGTCCAGAGTTCAAATCCCAGCAACCACATGGTGGCTCACAACCATCCGTAATGAGATCTGATACCCTCTTCGGGGGTGTCTGAGGACAGCTATAGTGTACTTACATATAATAATAAATAAATCTTAAATATACATTGCAAATTGATATAAATTATATAAAAATCTCAAATCCACAAAACACTGTTCTGTATGATTATCGTTTAGATCAGTGTGAGGTTGGCTTCGTGCATATTTAGCATTTTATTCAGTAGTCTCTACTTAGTGATTTTGCTGGCAAATATATCCTCAATTTTTCTGTATTCTCTCTCACTTATATGTTAACCCTTCCAAATGTTCGTAAAGAGCTTGGCTTAATACCTCATGGTATGCAGTGAGTGCACATTTCTATGCTTGACCTAATGATGGGCAAAGTAGTTGAATTTGGTTATAGATGTTTAATTCTAAGTATTCACAGAACAAAACAAACCCCAAAATTATTTCTTTTCTTTCTTTTATTTTCTCTCCTGTTTTGTTTCTTTTAGGTCTCCTCTTACCTGGCTCTCATTACTTGGGCCGCTTTGAGGATCGTTTAATATGGATAATGGTTCTAGAGCGTGGCTATACTTACTGTTGCATTAATGTTAAGGTCAGTACCACTTGAAACTCCTCCAGCAGTTTTTATAAAGCATATGTCAAGTTTTACCCATTATGTACACATCAATAACTTAGCTTGAAAGAAGTGGATCTTAGCTGATGAAAATCCATGATGATTTTTATATTTCAGTAAGCACCTATTGATAGCTGACTAGTTCTGACCAGATACTAGAGCATGGTACCAACATTACCTACATTTTAATATTAATATGTATTAATATTAGTATCGTTGTTTTATTGCACATATGGGTGTTTTGCCTGTATATCTGATTACATGCCTGATACTTATGGAGGCCAGAAGAGGGCATCAGATCCCCTAGAACTGGGGTTACAGATGATTGTGAACCACCATGTGGATGCTGAGAATCAAACCAGGGTCCTCTGGAAGCAGCCCATGCTCTTAGCTGCTGTGCATCTTTCCGGCCATATCTCCGGAGAGATGTTCTTCTCATCTGTGTCTAATTGAACATCTCAAAAGTGTGAGTCAGTAGTTTCTTAAATTCCCATGTATCACATAAACATTTCAATTTACTAAAAGCAAATTCCCACTCCACTAGCCTCCATCCTGCACCATTCTTTTTTCTTTTAAGGGCAAAATGCCCTGTTAGAGTTGTTTATTCTAAATTCTTCCCGTTCTGCTTCACCGGATTTAGGCGTTTGACTCTGTTCCCAAGCTTGCACTTGTTGAGGTCTTCAGTGGCTCTCACCTTGCTAGTAACCCAGTGTTTATTCTCAGACCCGTGCCGCATAGCCAGGCAGCAGCATTGACAAGACACTCTGGTTTCCTGAGTTGTCTTTACCTTGGTAAAGACGACCTCTTCGCATCAGAGTCCCAGAGCCCGGCAGTCGTCAGAGACAACGCCATTCCGGCTGCTCGGGTCAAAAGTCATTATAGACCCCTTAGTCCTGTAACTGTGTCTGTTCCATCACCTCTGACCCCCACTTGTCTTCATCCTTTATCCACCGCAGGTCATTTTAGTGGCCTCTTAATCTATTATTAAGCAAAATGATCTTGAAAATAAGGTTAGGTCATGTCACTTCCCTATTGGAAACCCTATAGTGTGATGGTTTTCAATCTGTGGGTTGTGACCCACTTGGAGAATTGAACAACCCTTTCGCATGGATACCATGAAAGATATCCTGCATATCATATATTTACATTTCGGTTTATAGCAGTAACAAAATGACATTTATGAAGTCACAATGAAAATAGTTTTATGGCTGGAGGTCCCCATAACATGAGGAACTATGTTAAGGGGTGCAGCACTGGGAAGGCTGAGACCCACTGCTGTAGCTGATTTCTCTCATTTAGAGCCAAGGCTTACTACTACTTCTTGACCCTTCTGTGCTACTTTAACCCTGTTCTAGCCCACTGGCTGTTTCCTCTCTCTTCAGGTAGTCAATCCTGTGGCTTACCACCTTCAAGCGTTTTCTTTCCAGACATTACAGCCATTGTTTAAAGCTACAGCTGCTCCCATCCCAGCAGCCCTTGCCTTGCTGTACTGGCTAGCTTTGTGTCAACTTGACACAGCTAGAGTTATCACAGAGAAAGGAGCTTCAGTTGGGGAAATGCCCCCATGAGATCCAGCTGTGGGGCATTTCCTCAATTAGTGATCAAGGGGGAGAGGCCCCTTGTGGGTGGGACCATCTCTGGGCTGGTAGGTTTGGGCTCTATAAGAGAGCAGGCTGAGCAAGCCAGGGGAAGCAAGCCAGTAAAGAACATCTCTCCATGGCTTCTGCATCAGCTCCTGCTTTCTGACCTGTTTGAGTTCCAGTCCTGCATCCTTTGGTGATCAAAAGCAGTATGGAAATGGAAGCCAAATAAACCCTTCCCTCCCCAACTTGCTTCTTGGTCATGATGGTGTGCAGGAATAGAAACCCTGACTAAGACACTTGCCAACACTTTACACCTCCTACAAATTGAATAAATGATTGCTTTTTGTCTGTGTCCTTCACTAATGTAATGTCACAGGGAATGTAGCTCTGTTTTAATCTAAGAATGTAACCTAAGGCCCTTTAATAGTGTTCAACACAAAGCAGACCTTTAGTAAATAGTCCCAAGTCCATAGTAAATAGGTACATTCTTCATCTTCACGAAGACTGGATGGAAGATCTAGTAACCAAAATGCTGTCCCTTTACAACTGTGACTCTCAAAATTTAGTCCTCCGTCTACTTGGATTAACTGCAAATGGAAATGCCTGAGTTTGACTTTGGACCTTCCAAATCAGAAACTAAGGGTTGCTCCATTGATGTGTGAAGTACCATTACTCCTTAGAATCTCCCGAAGCTTCCTCAGAAAGTCTGAGAAGGAACATGCAGGCTGCCATGAGTATTTTTATTTTTTTCATTTTATTACATTTTAAAATCATACAGTTTACTATTACCCAGTGACATAAATCCTTTTAATGACCTCTCATGATTTTCACACTATTCTAGGTAACCTTTATCGATCGGTCTATTTATTTTAACCAAGCTGACTTAGGACTTGCTAGCATTTGTATTACTTTGAAGTTTAAAAAATTTAATCTTCATAAATGTATTTACTAATTTTTTGTAACTCTAGGTAATATTATAATGCAGACGATGTAGTTAGGTCATACCTATACCCACTTCCCCCTCTAACTCCTTCCAGGCTTTCTGTGTGCTCAGTGTGCATGTGTGCAGGGCCATCTGCTGGAGCCTTGACAAATTATGTATGTGGGCCACATCCGTGAAGAAAGCTGTTTCTCCCTCCCTGGCAGCCATCAGTTGCCAAAAGCTCCTGCGCTAGGAGTGGGGCGTCATGAGGGAGGCCTCCCCTCTCCTGTGCACACTGGGACGCTGGCTGCTTGTGCAGGCGGTCTCCGCCTCTGTGGCTTCCTGAGCGCAGCAGCTCCATCAGGGCTAGAAGACACTGTTTTGCAGCAACCCTGCTTAGCCTCGGGCTCGTGAAGTCTTTCTGGTCTCTCTTGCTGATGCCCTCCAAGCTATGAAAGAAGTGGGTGTACCTAGATGCCCATGGAGGGTTGAGTACTCCGTCCTCACTCAGCTTCTAGATTCATCTTTCCTGTGAAGTAAGAGGAACCTCAGAGAAGACAGGAGATCTGGGGGGAGAGGGGGCAGGGGAGGGACATGTGGTGGAGCAGTCACTTAAAAGTGGGACAGGAAAGCACTGGTGGTTTGTGCTATATGTAAGTAAGTTACCAACTCTGATAGTGAAGAATGAACTACTAGTGAAATTGTCAGCACAGCTAGACTGGGGACAAGTTCCCTTAATGAGCACCTGGGGAATGTCTTGATACCAGGTTGCCTGTGGAACTGTATTAGCATGTGTCTAAAACTGATACAGGAGTGTACTTAGTCACTCAACACCTACCTGTGCATCTCATTTGGCTTAGACCCTGGGAATATAGTCATGGCCGAAGACGGTGCTTTATGAAACTTAACGTTGCAATTAGTCAAGACAGACAGTAATCAAGTAAATGTAGGAATATGGTTATGATACTTCCATACACTAGAATAATTATCTTGGTCTCATATAAAGTAGGATGAAAAGAATGCAGAGATATTGCAACACATTTAACAGTTCTGATTTTGCTACCCCTCCTCCCAAATGAGTCTGACTTAAGAGTTTTTAATGTATGATTCATCATTAACAGCAGATCATCTTATGAAAGTATGGCACAGTAAGTCTTAACTGGCGTCTGGCGGGATTTTCTATAATTTCTTTTAAAATCGTATTTGCCTTCCTTTTACTCTCTCTATCCAACATCAAATGTGTTAGACGATGCAAAGCTTAAGTGGCAGCTGTTCTTGACTTAGAGTTTGTGTTGTCTTTCTATATCTGTGTGATGAGACTCCACAGCGCTTGTGAGACTGGTTGTGAACCCAAGTGTTTCTCTTCCCTCTTTAGGGGTTAGAACTGCAGGAAACATCCTGCCACACTGCTGAAGCCCAGAGAGTTGATGAAGTGTTTGAAAGTGCTTTTCAGCGAGAACACCCACAACTGTGCTCCCTTAATGAGCACCTGGAGAATGTCTTGACGCCATGCACGGTTTTGCCTGTGAAACTGTATTCTGATGCCAGGAATGTGCTGACTGGCATAATTGATTCTCCTGACAACCTGAAGGAATTTAAAGATGACCTTATTAAGGTACTTGTGTGGGTCCTTATTCAGCACTGCTCTAAAAGGCCCAACACGCAGGAGAATGGTCACAAAACTGAAACCACGGGAGAAACCTCACAAGTACTGCCACCGGCTGCGAACAGCTCACCGTGCCCCGAGTCCCTGGAAGACTCCGAAAGTGCAAATTCAGACTGGTCTGATGGTAGTATTTTTGATGATGAACCAGCTATCAAAAACAGAACAGAAAAACTTCGGTCCAAAGATATACCTTGTACAAAGTTGCCTATTCCAGGGTCCATCGATTCCCAGAATCCAGACGACCATTCTGCAGGCACAGGTCCCAAAAATGATCTTTACAGGACAGTTATGTTGGGACTCCCTGCTGTTGACAAGGGACAGCGAGAAGATGGGGCATATATTCCTCTTGTGGAGTTTAGTTGTTCCCAGTCTCGCTTGCTGAGTTTGCCTGAAGAATGGCGATCTAACTCCACACCCCATTCCAAGATCATAGAGATGAGCCCCTTGTTTCCAGAAGACTGGTACCAATTTGTTTTAAGGCAGTTAGAATGCTTTCACTCACAAGAAAAGTCACGTGTCCTAGAGGAAGTTGCAAAGGATAAGGCTTTAAAAGACTTGTATGTCCATACAGTGATGGCTTGTTATATTGGTTTATTTGGAATAGACAATGGAGTGCCTAGCCCTGGTCAGCTAGTGAGAGTCTACAATGGTGGCTTACCCTGGGCTGGCACCTTGGATTGGCTCTCAGAAAAACCAGAGCTGTTCCACCTAGTTCGGAAAGCATTCAGGTAACTCATTTTGATTATATACAAGTTGTTCTTATTTTTTTAATTACTAGAGATATTTTACAATTTTTTTCAAAAAGCTTAGTCTATAATTGTATTGGAAACAGATTAACTTCTACATTTTTTATTTTGTTTGCGTGGAGGATTTTTTTAGTAGGATTCATTGGATTTCTTCATTTCGGCTGCTTTCACTTTTCCTTCATTTTGTTTGTTTAGGGTTTTGTTGTGTTCGTTGTTTCTGTCAGTATCGAGGGTAGCACCTGATCTCCTGCCTCCATATGAGAGTGCTGCTGTTACAGGCATGAGCCACCACCACGTCACTTATAAGGTGCTGGCTATCAAACCCAGGGCTTTGTTGTGATAGGAGGCAAGTACACTGGCATGAGCTACATCTCCCTCATTTTTTTTTTTTTTTAATCTGAAATGGATGTTGAGACATGATCCCAGAGTGGCCTTGAACTCATTGTAGAAGCCAGGGATGACCTGGCCACCTTGCCTCCGCCTCTATCACAGTGCGTGCCACTGTGCCCCTCTATGTGGCTTCCTTCCACTTCCAGGTCTTAAAAATATTGAACAAATAGCTTTCATCTCTAAGGGTTTTTTAAAAATATTCTGAAATTGTTTGGGTTTCTATATTTTAGGTATACGCTGAAACTAATGGTTGATAAAGCAAGTTTGGGTCCAATAGAAGACTTTAAAGAACTGACCAACTGCCTCAGAGAGTACGAGAGGGACTGGTACATTGGCTTAGTGTCTGAAGAGCAGTGGAAGAGAGCAATTCTAGAAGAAAAGCCGCGCTTCTTCTGCCTGGGGTATGAGTCTAGCATGGTAAGGCATTTCCATGTAGAAACTTTGAAGATTAGAAGGTGTAAATATTTTAATTATCAAATGATGTAACTTTCTGGCTGTGGATAATGTATTAACGGCAGTTGGAAGTCATGGTCATGGCTCTGTTATCAGGTAGAGTAACTTGAAATAGTGGGTCCGTTTCCTTCTGCCAGCTGATTAGGGACAATTGAACATGTACTACTGTACAACAGCTGGCCTTAGAGGGTGCATGCATCTGCCAGAGCACAGTTGACAAAATGTGTTCAGGTTTTTATTGCCAGTTCAGGTGTAAGAATTACCACTTTAGTGTTAACTCCAAGAAGAGAAATTAATTTGTAAGTAGTAAATTACTTCTTTTGCTGACATTTATACTTCACTTGAGTCAAATCTAGCCTTTGAGAATTCAGAGAGACTTCAAATTGAGGGCCTTTAAAAACCTACTACTTACTCTTATTTCATTTAAAATAGCTTTAATCGGACACAGTATAAAGCATTGAATGTTTTGAGCCTATTTTGGGTTTCAGATCTATGTAGCATTACAGCAGAATGAAACGACTTCAGCGTCATCTGCCAACAGAAAAGATTTTTTTTTTTTTTTTTTTTTTTTTTGGTTTTTCGAGACAGGGTTTCTCTGTAGAGCCCTGGCTGTCCTGGAACTCACTCTGTAGACCAGGCTGGCCTCGAACTCAGAAATCCACCTGTCTCTGCCTCCCAAGTGCTGGGATTAAAGGCGTGCGCCACCACGCCTGGCTAAGTTTTTTTTTTTTAGTTGCCATGCTAAGGCATATAGCAAACAAACATTAGTTGACTTTTTTTTTTTAATATACTAAATGCATTATCAAAGAACAACAAGAAACCTCTATGTGAAGTACATCATGTTAGCTCCTTTCTCAGCAAGACAGGAACTCCATTAGAGTGGTGCCACCAAGGACACAGGGCTCACCCTCCTCCTCTGCCCCAGTTAAAGGATGATTTTCCCTGGGGTTAGGATGTCGGTATTCCTTATTCTCTTCTCCCCCCCCCACCCCCCCCGCTGTGACTGCTGAGGCCAAATTCCAGACAGTCAGGAAGTGGGCTCCCTTCTGGGCAGCCCTTCTCATGGGAGGCTTTATCTTAGACACACTACTACCAGGAATCTGGGCCTTGATCCTGTTTGCCTATTCATTTGATAGAGGTTATACACTGAAAGAGATGAGCTGAAAAGGCCTGTAGTTCCCTGTGCCCACAATGAAGTGTTGTCTCCTGAGGTGGGAATATCTGTCAGCGAGCATCATGTGAGGGTTACATCTCCAGACCTAGGCTGCTGCCAAAAAATTCCCTGTGACAGAACAAATCAGAGAAAAATAATAAAAATCAAAGAAAAGCTGAGCTCTGAAGCATTCCCCAAAAGAAATGATTCATTAGCTGTGTTATGACTATACTGAGGTATACAGTTGGTATACCCTTGGGCTTGTTGTAGAAGTGAATGTGCTTTCTAGGAATTACACAGAAGAAACCGGCAGGGCAAGCTATACTGGGCAGAGAAAGAACTCCATCATTATGGATGCAAAATCCTCAACACAATAGTAACAAAATGATCCAGCATCCTATAAAAACAGCTTTTGTGTCAAAATAGTATATAGATTGGTTTAAACTATAGTACACAATAACAGCAGAATTAGAAACAAAAGCTCCATAATTATCTAAATAGATAAAAAGGAAAAAACTCATAGTGAAAACTTTTTTTTTCAGCAGTTGAACTTGATATTAAAAATATATAGTTACCATGATAGTACTGTGCTGAAAATTCCTGCCTCAGTGTATTGGAAAGTAATGAGGATTTGATGAGATTGTAAATGTTGAGCTTGTGATGGGATTAGTGGCTCTTTCAACACGAGGACACATTAGCCCCCTGTGTGCATTGGATACCTCACAAAGACAGGAAGAAGGCTGCCTTCCCTGAGCCAGAGGAACCCTAGCCATGGTGAGCCCTGACTGCAGTTTTAGCTTCCAGAACAGGGAGAAAACAAACCTCGACGGAACTTTCTCTTCTTTATCCCCCTCCCTTCTCTCCTCTCTCTCCGTCTTTCTACAAGGGTCTCACCATCCTGCCCAGGCTAGTTGTGTGATTCAGGAATACCTAAGATCCGTGATCACCCTGTCTCAGTCACTCAGGCTGCAGAGCCTAGAGGCCTGTGCCGCTGGGCTTGGCATAAGTGTGGCTTGTGACAGCTGTGCTATGGCAGCGGAGTGGTAAGATGAAGGAAAACTGGATCAGAACTGAAGAAGGAGCGCTATTTGCAGGTAGCAGAATCTTATGTTTAGAATGTGAGGATTCGTTTTTGAAACTGTTTGAGATAATTGTACAATGTAAAAAGTTGTTCAATATAAAATAGTTTATATGTTTTACTTACCACAAATGATCAAACCAAAATTATAGGACCATTGAAATGGCTTGGCAGATAAATCACTTGCGACCATATCTGATGACCTGGGTTCTATCTTCAGGACCCACATAGTGAAAGAGAATCATCTTAAATTTGCCTCTGACCTCCATATGTACACTGGGACGTGTGTCTGTGTACACACACATAATGACAATTTTTTTAAATTAAAAAAATAAAATACAAGCCAGGCATATCTCATGCCTCGAATCCCTATATGCAGAAGGCTAAGAAGGCAGGAGGATTGTGAATTCCAGGTTATCTGGACTATATAGTAAGACTGTCTCAAAAATACATAAAATATTTAGGTAGATATGTAATAAGTATGAAACATGTACTCTAAAAACTGTAAAACATTGTTGAAGGAATCAAAGGTCTAAATAAATATCAATAAAATAAAATTCTCGTATTTATAAATAAAATACTCATAAAATACCTGTTTTCAATCAAACTATATTGTTGAAATGCTAGTACTGGGGACTAGAAAGATGACTCAGCAGTTAGAGCACAGACTGTTCTTCTAGAGGACCTGGATTCATTTCCCACCACTACCAGCATGACTCACAATCACCTGCAACTCTAGCTCCAGGGGATCTGGTGCCCTCTTCAGACCTCCATGGACATTAGTCATGCAAGTGGTACATAGACCTACATGCAGCCAAATCACTCACACACACACATAACATGTATATGTTTTAAATGGTAATTCTCGTCAAAGTAACCACTATCCCATTCAAGACCCATGTGGCTATAGTGAAAATAGGCAGAGTGGTTTTCTAAAATTCATGGAATGTCAAGGAACCCAGAATAGCCAGAAAAGTCTTCTTTTTTCTTTTTTTTTTTTTAAATTGGTGACCTCATACTTGTGAATTTCAAAATGTATCATAAAGCGTCAGTATCTGATACTATGAGTTTATGCATAAAGATCGTGTATCCCTAGTGCAGTGGAAATAAGAAGGATGCCAAGACCATACAATGGAGAGATGATTGTTTTCAACAAGTGGTACTGAGACTGTTGTAACCACAGTTAAGAGAAGCATCAGATTGTGGATATCATTTCCCCATGGCTGCTACAAAAACTCATCCCCACAAACTGGGGGACGTTAAGGAACAAATTTATTGCCCAGTTCAGGAGCTGGGAGTCAGAGTCACGGTGTCAGGAGGTCACACTCCCTGTGAGGGCTCTGGAGAAGAAGTCTCCCCTTGATCCCCTGCTTCTGCTGGCTCCTGACATTTCTCAGCTGGGGTGATGTAAAGTCGGTCTCCATCTCCACATGGCCGCCTTCTGTGTGTTGTGGAGAGCTCTCCTGTTCCTTTTTTTTTAAAGGACATAAGACATTGGCTTAGTTAGAATCCACATAAATCCAGGATGGCGTTATCTCAGAGTCCTTGTGACATGTGCCAAGTACCCACCCCAGTAGAGGCCATCTTCACAGGACAGATAGTCCTCTCGTTGGAAGAAGCTGAAACCACTGAAGGTCTCAGCTACCACCATATTAAGTAACTGACCTCTGATGTTTCAAGGAACTAAATGCTAAAACCATGTAAATTTTAGGAGAAAACATAGGCGTAATCTTCATGACCTCAAACTTATGAATAAGTTCTTAGACATGATAACAAAAGTCTGAGAAACAAATGAAACTGCATCAGGTTTAATATTAGGTTTAAGGACTGTAGTAGTAATAGCTCAGCAGTTAAGAGCATTGTCCACTTTCCCAGAAGACCAAGATTCTACTCCTGGCATCCACATGTCTCCTCTCAAACATCTGGAACTCTAATCCCAGACCCAACCCCATCTTATGGCCTTCTCAGGCCCTGTATACAGACATGCATGCAAGTAAACACCCAAGGAAAGAAAGGAAATGAGCAGGTGACCAGTACTGGAAGTGGCACAGCGGTGGAACGTTTGCCTAGCACACTGAAGACCTCAGGTTGAATCCCCAGTATCAGCAAAGAAAAGACAAACACATGCATAGACCCTTTAGTTACTGGCCTAGTGGCTTACTAAACCAAGGACCTAGGAACCTGAGGGAAGAAGATTGCCACAGTTTGAGGCCAACCTGGGCTATAAAACAAGCCAAAGCAAAAAACAGCCAACCAAAAATAAAGTTGTTTTCAAATGTCACATATCTGTAATCTCAGCAGAAGAAACAAGAGTCATTCTTGGTTGCAGCGGACTTTGTAGTGAGTTTATATCTGTGGCCATCTTAGTCCACATAAGATCCTGTCTTAAAAACAAGTAGTTTGGAGAGATGATGGCTCAATGATTCAGACACTATTGCTTTTACAAAAAATTGGGGTTCAATTCCCAGCCCCCATATGGTAGTTCACAACTCTTTGTAATTCTAGTTCCAGGGGTCCAATCCCTCCTTGGGGCACATGCAGATAAAATACTTACACATATAAAATAATAGAAGCAACATTTTTTTATGAAGAGGAGGAGAGAGAAGGGCCAGGACACATTCTATTCCGCAGGAGGATCAAGATTTCACAGTCATCCTCTGCTACACAGAATACAGCTCTATCCTGGACTATGTGAGGTCCTGCCTCAAAACAAAACAGTATTGAAAAATAAATAAATAAAATTTGTGTGTTAAAGCATATTGTCAAAAAGTGAAAACAACCCAGGATGGGAAAAATAACTGTACATATCTCATAAAAAGATTTGTTGCAGAAATATATAAATAATTTAGACTCTAAAAAACAGAGAATCCAATTGAAGACTGACAAAAGCAATATACTCACTTCTCCACAGATACACAGTGACCAGTAAGCACACACACAAACACACAGACACATGCACACACATACACACGCACGCACATACACAGTGCTCTGCATCATTAATGACCATAATAAAATTAGGGCTGAGACATGGAGCTGACTGGTAAGATTCTTGCCTAGCATGTGCAAGTCTCTGGCCTTGATCTCCACCACTACCCAAGAGAAAAAAGCTACAACATTTTATTGCACTACAAGCTAAAATTAAAAGTCACTAAGTCTTGACAAGAGTATGATGAGATTAGAACCCTGATATGCTGATGCTGGCAAGATAACTCTGGTAATTTCTCAGGTATTTGGTCATGGAATTATTACACGACTCATGTTCATACTGGAAAAGAACAAAAGTATAGACTGACAAAAACTTGCACACAGATGTTCACAGTGTAGTATTTATATGGCTCAAAGGCAGAAGCAGCCCAGCCATGCATCAACAGATGATGGGTATGGAATATGGTATATATTATTGTGGTTTATATTATAGTATGCCGTGGCCATGGAAAAGAAGGAAGGACGACAGTTCAAGTACAAGGGCCATGAACTTTGAACAGGTGGATCTGTTCAGGTAGAGAGTCATTGTGGTTGCTAAGGGAAGCTAAGAAAAATTGAGGAGCTAAGAAAGTGACAGCTGAGAGCTCAATGTTTCTTTGTGAAGCCATGAAAACTGGTCTCAGATGTACTGCATTAGTTACTGTACATTCTGCGAATCTCCAAGAGCCATTTGGTTTTAAATTGACAATTGAAATGAGCAAACTGTGCAGAAATTGAACTACATCGCATTAAAACTTTCTGACAAGGAGCTTAGCTGAACAGTTATTCACCCTGGTGATTAATCTTTTTTTTTCTTTTATTGGATATTTTCTTTATTTACATTTCAAATGTTATCCCCTTTCCAGGTCTCCCCTCTGCCTCTCTGAGGGTACTCCCCACCCACCCACTCACTCCCGCCTTCCCACCCTGGCATTCCCCTACGCTGGAGGCAGAGAAAACTGAGCAAATGAAATGTTTTGCAATTAAGTGAAATCTTTCTCCTCATATTTACGTAAAGTGTGGTTCTGGATTCTAAAGCTAAGCAACTCATGTACGTTTAAAAACACCGATCTCTACTGTTGGGTACGCACTTCTGCTTTATTTCTTGGTGATCTTTCCCGTGCCTTTCACACTTGCAGGGCGTTTACACCTCCAGGGTCTTGATGCTTCAGGAGATGTCCGTGCACATCGGGAAGCTGAACGCTGAGGCCGTTCGAGGTCAGTGGGCCAACCTCTCCTGGGAACTGCTTTATGCCACCAACGATGATGAGGAGCGGTACAGTATCCAGGCTCACCCACTGCTGCTGAGGAATCTCACTGTACAAGCTGCTGACCCTCCCTTGGGATACCCAATTTTTTCCTCAAAACCTCTCCCGATACATTTGTGTTAGTTATTTTGACATCCAAATGCAAGCACATCAGAGGAGGCTCTTAACTGAAAAGTAGGAGTGTGCGTGTTGTAATTTCACTAGACTTTCTCTTTGCCCCAAGAATGCCTGAGAGAAAGCCTAAGGTCTGCGAAGCTGTTCCTCAGCCGTTTGAATGACTCAGACAACAGGTCCTCGTGTCTAACATGGGTAAAAGTAGTTGGCCAATATTTGTGCTGTATGAGTTCTGATTGGTTTTGGTAGCTAGAGATATTTGTACAAGATTAGATATTTTTTTTACTGCTTTGTTAAATGTCTGAAAGGTGGTTTGTCTTTTTAAAAAGTCAACAGGTATGGAATTACATAGTTAAAAGACATTCATATCAGTGTTTTAAATAATAATGAATCCTTTTAATGGTTGACATAACATGTACATATATTTATTTGAAATGTAATTAATTTTTAGTATTTTTGAATGTACTGTTTTAGCATTTAACATGGTGTGAACAGTTCCATTCAGTGTATCCATGTTTCATATACTTGGCTTGGAAACCATAAACACTTGAAATAAAATCTCACCAGCTAAATTTTGTTCTTTGTGTTTAGAGAGGGATATCCAAGTGTATAAGTGCCTACCCAGGCTTGTGGAGGCTAGAGGTCAACCTCAGATAGTATCTCTCTCAGGGACTTGGACTTGCTGGGTTGGCTAGACTGGCCAACCATTGAGACCCACGCTGTGTCCACCTCCCCGGCCAGTGAGACCCACGCTGTGTCCTCCTCAGCAGTAGGATAACAAGTACATGCCTCCATGCCTGGCTTTCTGCATGAGGGCTAGAGAACAACTTGAGGTCACCATGCCTAGATGGCAAGCACTTTACCAACTGAGAGACCGTCCCAGCCTCTCTCCCACAAATTTCTGTTATATGTAAATGAAACAGGGCTCTTCATTCACTATGAGTATTCTCACAACCAGAAGACATCCCATAGTTCTGACTCCTTATACAATACTGACCACTGAATTACCCAGTGGGACCACCAGTGCTGTAAGTATATGAGCTGGGTAGTTAAACTAATTTAGGATGTAAGATAAATAAACTAGTCCAGTAACTGGGCTAATTACAAACTATAACCAGCATACTTTAATAAGCTCCATCATTTCTTTCTTTTTCTTTTCTTTCCCTTTTTTTTTTTTTTTTTTTTTTTTTTTTTTTTTTTTTTTTTTTTTTTTTTTTTTTTTTAGCCCTGGCTGTCCTGGAACTCACTCTATAGACCAGGTTGGTCTCAGGCAGACATGGTGCAGGAGGAGTTGAGAGTTCTACATCTTCATCTGAANTAAGATAAATAAACTAGTCCAGTAACTGGGCTAATTACATAATGCTACCAGTCTAGTGAAATGAATTTTTTAAAAGTTTCAATGATTTTAACACTAGAGATTTTTTTTTTTTTTGTTCTTTTGTTTTTATTTTTTCAAGACAGGGTTTCTCTGTGTAGCCCTGGCTGTCCTGGAACTCACTCTATAGACCAGGTTGGTCTCAGGCAGACATGGTGCAGGAGGAGTTGAGAGTTCTACATCTTCATCTGAAGGCCACTAGGAGAAGGCAGCTAGGATAAGGGTTTTAAAGCCCATGCTTACAGTGCCACACCTACTCCAACAAGACTGTACCTCCAAATAGTGCCACTCCATGGGTTAGGCATACTCAAACCACCACAGTGATGGCAGCAGCAGGCATGGTGCTGGAGCAGGCGTTGAGAGCTTTACATCTTAATCCACAGGCAACAGACAGAGACTGACTGGGCCTTGGCTGGACTTTTGAAACTGAGACACTCACCCCCAATTGGCACACTTCCAACAAGGCCACACAGGTAGTTTATCAGCTGAGGAGCCTATGGGGCCCATTTTCACTCAAACCACCATAATGTTGGACCATCCATTCAAAATAGAGCACCTGTCACAATCAAGTATGCCACCAACTCCCCTGTGTGAACTGCTTGTTCCCCAGAGTGGCACTAGGAGCATGTGAAGGAACCTTTTTTAATCTTTCAAATTAATATTTTTATTGATTCTTTGGGAATTTCACCTTGTATACCCTGATCACACTCACTTCCATGTCTGCCCTGGATCCTTGTGACCCCGCCTCCCCAAACAAGTCCAGTTTGTGTTGTCTGTATACTGGAGCACGGTTAAACTCCCAGTGGTCCACCCTACTAAAGAAAACTGAGTCCTCCTCCACCTCCACTTGTAAGGGGAGGGTCTGATGCTAAGGTCTGTTCCCCAATTGGTTCTTGATGTGTCTGTAAAGAAAGCTGCGGAGCAATTGTTGAGCAGAAGGTAGAGGCGGGACTTCTGGGTCGCAGGGAAAAAGGCAGAGGAGAGGAAAGAGAGTCGCTTTTCTGCCATCCTTTGGAGGAAGAAGAACACAGCAACCATGTGAGGTCTCCTGGGGCCTACGTTACAGATGGGTGGCCAAGGATGTTTGGCAGGGGCTAGGTGGGAGTAACTACTGAAGTTTAGGACATGTGGAGAGATAAAGATAATAAATTGGTAAGGGCATGCTTTTCCAGGGAGGAGATGCCAGCACTCAGCAATTGTGCCAAGAAGCCAAAGTAACAAGTTGTGTGTGTGTTTTATCCATGGATTCAAAGGAAGCTTGGCAGGGAGCTGGTAGAGTGGACACCTCCTGGAGCTAAAGGCAGGTAGAACAAAAGGGAAGTAGGGCAGAAGTTGGTAACTCTGCCCGTCCCGGGGCAAAGGCAGTAGCAAATAAAAACTACAACATACACCACTGCCAGAATCATCAGTTATGGAGAGCTACCCTTCAGCATCCTTCATACAATTGGTTTTGGTTTTGTTTTAGATTTATTTGTTTATTTCGTGTATGTGAGTACACTGTTGCTATCTTCAGACACACCAGAAGNGGGCATCAGATCCCCATTACAGATGGTTGTGAGCCACCATGTGGTTTCTGGGAATTGAACTCAGGACCTCTGAACTGAATTGAACTCAGTGCTCTTAACCTCTGAGCCATCTCTCCAGCCCTCTTCACACAATTTTTAAGTTCTCTTTGATAGCTTCCATTTAGGCTGGAAGGTGGGAGTTCACCGAAGCCTTCCATGTCCCTCTTTTTTTCCAAGACAGAATCTCACTATAGAGTTCTATAGACCAGGCAGTGTCCCTCTTTCTCAATTATATGTCTGCAGTCATTGAAGTTACTGCTAAAAGAGCTTCCTTGCTCTTTACAGTCAGCTAGAGATCAGAACACGGGCTTGCTCATGGTTTCTGGCAACAGCACAGACCACGAGCTCAGCCCCCAGCTGCAGTAGAACCATGGACCCAGACAAGGCCCTCGGAGGCAGTCCAGACCACAGACATCAACATGGCATGAGGTGGCAGTGCAGGTCACTCACTCTCAGCAGTAGGGCCCGCAGCAGCAGCATAGCCCTCGGACTCAGCATGGCTTCAGGATACAGCATAGAACACAGACATCCGTGTGGGCTTTGGTGGTTAGCACAGACACAGACATCAACACAGACCCCAGACATGGACACAGACATGACCCTTGGCTACAACAATGGATCCTAGTGAGAAATTTGGGGAAAGAGGTCCTCAGGATAGTAGGAACCCAGTTTCTCCTTATCCTTCCCACTCTCCCTTCTCCCTGTAACCACAACCTTGACAAAAATACCTTTACTCTGTGGCATTCTCCCACCAGATGTACCACCATACGTCCAAAGCAGTGGGGTCAGTCAGCCCTGCACTGTAGCCTCCAAAACTGGGCCAAAATGAAGCTCTCCTTGGTATAGATTACTTCGGGCAGAGAAAATAACCCAACGCTCTAAATCTTAGACTTACACAGAATCCAGGTAATAGTTACTAGATCAGGCTCTAAAACTGCGGTGTGTAATACTCTTAAAGATATAAAACAGGATGGAGAATGTTGCAAAGAAGTAGAAACTACAAAGAAGAAGAATCAGTTTCATCTGGCAAGTCACCAGATGAAAACGTCATTAGCGAAGCGTCGGCATTCAGGGGATGGAGTTATTCTGGATTCCTGGGGATTGAATCCGTGGCTTTGTGCAATGGGTGTTCTACCACAAACCTATACACCAGGTCCAAATTTTTAAGGAACATCAAAGCCCATAAGTAAACATGAGAAATAATAGTAAAGGCACAGCCTGTGTGCTATAAACATAGAGACATGCAACAGGCAAGGGGTGGGCGTGGGAGTATCACAAAAATAGCCAGAAAGGCCTAAAAGACATTACTTTCCAAGGAATGGCAATTTCATTAAACAATGGGTAACTTCTCAACAGGAAAAAAAAAAAAGCAAATGACAACAGAATGCTCAAATGACAAAAAAAAAAAAAAAAAAAAAAAAAAAAAAAAAAAAAACACCAACACCACAA